>NC_090447.1:136451771-136754801 GCF_031143425.1 Pleurodeles waltl | reverse complement strand
CCCTTCCCCAGGACCCTTGAAATGCGCACTGTCTACTATGCAGACAGTGTGTATTTTGTGGGTGCTGGTGCCCCCTGCTTGCAGCAGCATTGACGCCTTCTCAATAATGAGACAGTGATAATGCTGCCGCCACTTTCCCACTGGACTGACTGGTGGAAACCTTGGTTTCCGCCAGTCAGCCCAGTGGGAAAGTTATAATGGGGGCTGGTGGAGAGGTCGTCAGCAGGGTGGCGACCGCCCCTGCAGTGTTCTCTCCGTTTTGATCGGGTATCTTGTGTGGGCCTCGCCCATGCATTTTGGGCCCAGTGGTCCACGGACTATGAATGGTGCAATACCTGCACTACTAATCGTGGTGTATACTTTGTTTATTGTGTATATATATATATGTATATATTTGCTTACTGTATTTTGATATATTACAATGGTTCAACTAATTTCCTTTTGTCTTTGCATTCTTCCGTGGGGGTTGGGGGGTGTTACTGTAATGTATAGATATGCATTGGTGTGTATGTTGTAGTGGGTGAGGGTCGGGGTGGGGGTTGGGATGTTGGTTGTGTGTGTCCCTGTGTTTTTGCCTCCCCCTCCCCTATGTAATAGGTGCAGTAATCACCGTGGTCTTCGCCGCCGGCGTTGATGATCCTCGTATAGGAGCAGGAAGACTAGCGCTGGCAGAATATGGAGTTCCGGCTCCATGGTGCCCTCTTTCCTTGTGGAGTGTGTAGAGGTGAGCGTTTTCCCTTTGAAATGGTTGTTTCCGCCGTGTTTTTATCCGCGGTGAATCCGCCCGGGAAAAGGTGGCGGATTGGTAGGTTGTGATACTGTGGGCGGTACATTGTCCTCCGCCTGTCTGTTGGCGGTGACCGCCGCGCTGTTTGTCTGTACCACCGTGGCGGTCTGAGTGTTAAACTGGCTGTCTTTGTTGGCGCTTTCCGCCACGGTCATAATTCCATTTTTGTTTACCGCCGATCTGTTGGCGGTCTTACCGCCGCTTTAACACCGTCCGCCAGGGTTGTAATGACCACCATAGTCACTTTTTTTTAGATTTTCTTCACCGGATGGACCTGCAAGTCAGGCCGGGTCACGGTTGAGGCAAGCCGGCTAGAGTTACCACGGTGAGTCGTTCCCTCTATAGAGTTTTTTTCCAAAAGTTCTCCAAAGTTCTCCAATCTTTTGGTTCTTCTTCCAGAGGTTCTTTTAAGGTTCCTTCATGGTCCACAGTTCACCCCAAGGTTCCAGAAGCTCTGAGGTGCTCCTTGAGGGGTACGGACTATAACTCCCCAGAATGCACCTGCAACAAACTCCTTTTTGGCCACTGGACAGTGGTCAGTTGGTTGGTTTCTTCAGGAGTTGGTGCAGGGGACTATGGTTAGCAGGTTTTCACCTGTAGCAAACAGGGAGTCCCTCCTTGAACCAGATGAAGCCAGGCAAAGTCCCTCTTGTGGTGAAACCCAAGTGTGCAGCTGGTGCAGGTCCAGTCTAGTGTCCAGGTGCAGGCAAGGTGTCCAGCAGGGCAGTCCTTCTTCCTCTGTAGTTTTTCCTTGTTGGTATCTGATAGGGATTTGGTAGGGAACTGAGGTGTGGGTGCAGGTCTGCCAGTTCTATCCTTGCTCCTGGGTGAAAAACAGGAGGGTCCTGGTTCTCCAATCAGGGGCAGGGACCTTCCCCCTGTGATGACCACTTCCTGGGAAGTGTGGCAAAAATCAATCCCAGGGAGCAACATTCCTCAAAAATCCATCAAGTGATTTTTGGAGGTTACATCTGGCTGAGCCCACCCACTGGTGTGGCTAAAAATCCTAAACACACCCCTCTCCTGCCCTCTCCTAATCTAAGATGTGAGGGTGTGAGGGTGTTACTGGGTTGCTCTGAATGTCCTTCCCTGCCTTTGAAGACCAGTTTGGTAGTCCCCCCACCTTCCTACTTCCCCATCTGCTGAGGGGAGATCTCCTCCCCTAGGCACATCTCTTTTCTTTGTGTTGAGCCAGGCCACTTCACCTCATCAAGCAGCCTGGCCAGGCTGCCAGAGGCTGGCCAATCAGAGCAAAGCAGCAAAAACACTGCAGGGCTGAAGTTGGCAACTTTTCAGGTAAAGTTAAAAACTCTTTACCTGAACAAGTTATAGTAAATCCAACAACTGGAAGTTGTGGGATTTATTATAACAATTAATTTGATGCCAAACTTGTGGTATCTGTTACTTAAGGGGACTTTTAAAATTGAAGTAAAGTCTCCCAATTCTAGCCTATGGAGGCCATTCACTACAGTGAGGGAAACACAAATTTGGCTGTTTTTCCTCACCAGGGCTTATAGAACTATTTTTATAAAGTCCCCCCGCTTTTAGTTACATGACACCCAGCCCTAGGGGCACATAGGGCACACCTTAGGGGTGACTTATATTTAAAAATAAGGTAGTTTAAGGCTTTAGAACTACTTTTAATTCCAAAGTCAAAATTGCATGCAACTTCAATTTAAAAGCAACCAGCAAGTCAGGCCTGCGTTTAAAATGACACTGGGCACCTCAGCAGTGCACCTATGGGTACACTACCTATGCAGGGGTCCCTAAACCTACATGCCCTACCATATTCTAGGGACTTATAGGTAGGTTGACTTAGCCAATTATAATTATCATAATTTGCATACTGATTTTACACAGAGCACGGGCCCTGGGACTGGTTAGCAGTACCCAGGGCACCATCAGAGTCAGGAAAACACCAGTAAAAAGTGAAAAATGGGGGAAAAAGTTAGGGGGGCTCTGCGATAAGCCCTGTTTTCTTGCAGTATGCCTTCAGATGTTCTCCCCATAGGATTGTGTAAGGCTAAATGTTGTCCCTCAATACTTGCAAGTGACTCTGACTACCCAAACCTATTGTGGCTCCTGACCCCTGTGAGGAATGCCAGGACATGGGCTGAGGACCGTTATAATGAGGCACATGGGTGAACCAGAAGAATAATCGAGCGGAACTTCGGCCTCCTGAAGGCCAGGTTCAGGTGCCTCCATCTGACAGGTGGATCCCTGTGCTACTCACCCCGAAAGGTCTGCCAGATAGTACTGGCATGTTGCACAACCTGGCCCTCAGATGACATGTGCATTTTTGGCAGGAGGAGGGGACTAGAGATGACCCTGTGGCAGCAGTGGACCATGAGGACAGTGAGGATGAGGAGGCAGAGGATTAGGATGAGGACAGCAGAACATCAGTTATACAACAATACTTCCAATGACACACAGGTGAGACAGTGGAACTGACCATTACTCTGATTATTTATCTGTGTGGCTGTAGCATGATGGCATTCACCTCTTTTGCATCTCAACTTACTGTCACATATGGCTTCTGATTTTCCAGATGGTGGTGCTATGACAACAATGTCCTGATGTGATTATTACAGACAGTTACAGTTCATTATTTGTATGCTATCACAGTGTTCAGATCACTTGCACTTGACTGTTCCCACAAATACACATTTTCAAAACATGAAACAGTGTCAATCAAATTGTGTTCAAGGGTGTTTATCGTAGTGCAAATAAGTGACTGAAAATGCAATGGAATAGGATTATGGAGGAAAAGTCCATGGTACTGTTGAAGTTTGATTATAGCACAGGTCCAGTGTCCAAGGTGCCATAGGAAGGCGAGCAAAGGCAGTTCAAAGTGGACAAGGTGACAGGGTGGGACACAAGGGGGACAATTAGGAGAGTCTCATTTCCGGACGGTTGTCTTGGTCTTGGCAAGTGTCTCTGGCTTCTGTCTGGTTCTAAGGTAACGTTTGTGGGGTGGTTCACCTTCTGCAGGGGGCGGAGTGCTGGTGGCCTGTGGGTCCTGCGGTGGGGCCTCCTGTCCACTAACTGCAGCCGATGTGGTGGGCTGGTCAATAGACAAGCAAGTGGTAGGGGCCCACTGCTTTGCAGTCCATTCCCTTATGATGTTGGCCATGTCTGCCAGCACCCCTGCTATGGAGAACATGGTGGTGTTGAGGGCCTGCAAGTCCTCCCTCATCTGCTTATGCTGTTCCTCCTGTAGGCGCTTGTTCTCCTGCATGTTGTTCAGGATCTGGCCCATAGTGTCCTGGGATTGTTGGTAGGCACCCAGCTCATTAGTGAGTGCATCCTGGAGAGTCGGTTTCCTGGGCCTGTCCTCCCATGGTGCACAGCGGTCCTCCCACTGTCCCTGTTGCCCTGTGCCCCTGTCTCCTGAACGGTGTGCCCACTGCCACTGACCCCACATCCCTGATTGTCTTGGGAATGAGGTGTGGACCCTGTACAGGTGGGCACACTGCTGATCGAGACAGAGGTGTGGGGACGCTGGGACGGTGCTGTGGTTTTGGTAACTTATAGGGGAGGCTCTGTGGTGGGCTGTGTGTGGGCTGGGGTGACCAACTTACCAGTGGTCCCTGATGGGCCAGGTTGTTGATCCAGATCCTGACGTCCAGAGTTGCTGCAATCACTGGGGGCATCTTCTGTTGGGGGACTGGATAGTTGTGGCACCTCCTCTCCACTGAGATTAGCTGGGCACCAGTGTGGATGTCAGTGATGTATTATGCTTCATGCCTGTGACATATTGTACATCCCTTTCTTCCCCTCTATCGTTGCTTTTTCCCTGCCACCTTTGTTTGTGTATGGTGGTGTACTGTGTGCTTGTTAGTTCTCCATGCTGTGCATGCTTTGGTGATGGGTGTCCATGCAGGGCTGGGAGGGCTGTCCATGCATTGGTATGGCATGCAGGGCTTGGCATTGGGGTTAGTCATATGTGTAGGTGCAGTGTGTGGGATGGAGTGGAGTGATGGGAGTGGGGTGAGGGTGTGAGATGGCATGCAGGTATGGGGAGTGATAAGTAGTAAATGTTGACTTACCAGAGTCCAGTCCTGTGGCTACTCTAGTGAGTCCCTCAGGATGCAGTAATGCCAAGACTTGCTCCTCGCATGCAGTGAGCTGTGGGTGAGGAGGTAGGGGTCCACTGCCAGTCCTCTTTATGGTGAGCTGGTGCCTTGCTGCCATGGAATGTACCCCCATAGGTCTTCCAAATCTTCCTGATGTCGTCCCTTGCTCTTGGATGCTGTATCCTGGCGTTCACCCTGACCACAATTCCCCGCCATAACTCCATCTTCCTTGCAATGGATATCTACTGGATCTGTGCTCCAAACAGCTGTGGCTCTACCCTGACTATTTCCTTCACCATGAGCCGCAACTCCTCATTTGTGAAATGGGATGCCTTTATGGGGCCAAGGGTGTTGTGTGGTGTGTGTAAGTGTGTGGGTGTTGGGTAGTATGATTGGGTAAGCGTAGTGGAGTACGTGAGGGATGTGTGGGTATGTATTTAGTTGTCACAGTGGTCTTGATGTCTGTCTGGTGACAATGATTTGTATTTGTAAAGCATTGTGGGATATGTGGATTTGTGTTTTATAGTGGTTTGAGTGGGTGGGTGAGGTGTGTGTATGAGTGTCAGGTGTGTGTTGTTTGAATTGGCCAATGTTCTGTAGTTTAGTATTTGGGTGTACATTCTGTGCGCGGCGGTGTGCACCGCAAATGGTTTACTGCTGTTGAATGTCCACCATGATGATTCGTGGGTCATGATTTGGTGGGAGTTGTTTTGTTGGCGTAACAGTATGGGTGTTGGTATCAACAGTTTACCACTGACCTTGGGGCTCGCTGATTTGAGTATGTGGCTGTATTCTGTCGGTTTGTTTTTTTTGTGTCATAATATGCCGAATGGATATTCGCCACCACGGTGGTATGTTGGCGGCCTTCAGCATGGCATTAATCAAGATTTACCGCCAATGTTATAATGAGGGCCTAAGTGTCGCACTGTATGTGAGGTGCCACATGGTAACATGGAGGCCTGAGTTTGGATTTGTAGGACTACCATGGTGTCAGTACAAATGACACCATTGTGGTGCACAGAGATGGTAGGTTCCACTAACAATAGGATACAGCCTCAAATATGGACAACGCAATACATATTTGGCATGGTTGAACTGTCAGTTCGATTTATTTAGAGAATCACCAGGTCCCTGAGCCACAACCCATGACTGTAATGTCCCTCACCACACAGCAATGCAACCATTCCACAAAACAGCAACACACACAATACCAGAAGCAAGTCTGAGTCACCACATACAAAACCACAAATATGCACGACCAACACATGTCCTCCCATTACTTTGCAGACGATCAAGGTTACAGCATCCAGCCATGGGTGATGACTCCTTTTGGTATCCCGACAATGGTGGAAGAGCAGGCATACAATGAAGGGCACAGAAGGACATGAAATGTGGTGAAGAGGGCATTTGGGCTCCTGAAGTCAAGGATCAAGTGTCTGGCCCTGACAGGAGGAACCCTGTTGTGTGCACCACCCCTGGTATGCAAGATGATCCTTGTATGTGCTATCTTGCATAACAAGGATGACAATGGTGCAGCACAGGTAGAGGGGGAACTACAAATCACTGTGGTTGAAGTTCGCAGGAGACAGCAAATTGTACAGAACTTCTACACCTAGACACTGTACAACTAATGTCACTGTTAATATCACCAATAAATCACTTTGTGCCGGAATGTCCATGGTGTACTCATTCTCCACTACAAATACCATTGGAATGTTGCTCATACTTCAGAGAGCAGGAAAGAAACACAGCAGTTACATAGATGGTAGGAACATAGGTTGTGATGTAAGAGGGTCTAACACCTCCATGCCATATATCAGTGTCTCATAACTCACGCCCATGTGGCTCTTGAAGGCCTAGATCCACACACCATAAAAAATATGTGGCATTAAGTAGGCATAGTGCAAATTCCTACCAATTTCCCCACATCATGCCCAGGCCAGGCAAGATGTATGCAAGGGGGCGTACATACGGTAGGGGCTGTTTCTAAATGGTGCATTTAAAAATAAGGAAGTAAACTGTGTCACATCTCAGGTGGGTACCTGTAACACCAGCACTGAGCACGTGTGACAAGGGGGAACACCATTGGTATCAATGGACCTTCATTGACTGTTCAGGGTAGGAACAAAAGTTTGAGCCTAACCTTGCACTGTATATCAACGGTGTTATGCACCAGCACCACCATTGGACCCAAACCTGCCACATGGTGTGCTGTACCTCAAATATAGCACACAAATGTTGGCTGTGGAGTGTGCTAAAGGTTGCTAGACAAGTGACGCAGCAATTAATGCTGATCCACTCTCCATACACATGGCCCATAGCCAGGAGTTAACAATAAAATGGGAGAATGCACCAGCAAATAAACGTATGGGTGGAATGTAGGCATAGCCTGTCACACTCCCTATGTACATTCTAACACACTCGTCACACAAACCTGCTGTCTTGACACATGCCTGCAGCTAATTCAGATATACATGTGAAGCCTGATGAGCGGCGGTATGGAAGGGATATGCAAATACCTACAATGGTTGACATGTGTTAGCAAGGTAACCCAGTATGGTCCATTTGGTACCATCAAACACCACATATGAAAACACACCTCTCATTGACACTGACATGCCTGACCAAGAGAAAGCTACCTACTGTGACAACATCTCTAAAATGTCTAGGTTGCCAACATGCCAATCAGGTTTGGGATGTGCATGTATGTCTAGCCATGTCCAAACATGTCACAGACCCATCCTAAATTGTATGGTAAAGGAGGAGACAGATATGTTGCATGTGGCAACTCAAAAATCCAGAGCTGAGATGATTTCACTCACTTCCAAGATACACTCATGGTAACAGTGACATAGGTTGTGAAATGCAGATGTGAGTGCATCCTCCTGTACACCAAAGGATGTGGAAGGACAGCTGAGAGACTCCCACAGACACTTGGAGATACAGCATGGGGAGGTCACTTGGATACTACACAAGTGCTGTGGCTGCTGTACTGTCATGTGTGTATGGAAGTCATGTAATCTTGCAAAGCCTGGAAATGGGAGGGAAACTATCAAGTAGTCAGTAGTAGAAGATGTGTACCTCTTAAAGTACACAAGTCGCACGTAGCATCCTGTCCATGTATGACCAAATAATGTTGCAGTAGAAGATGTGTACAAAGTGTAAGCAGCCCAAGGAATGCCAGCAATGTAGGTCCAAATCTATTCCAAACAATATATGCTGTTAATGTTGTAGAAGGTACACACATAGACCAATACTGGCAGAGAAACAAAACAATGTCATCATGTGATCACCTGACATATGTTCACAGAGGATGTCTAGGTCTGTACATACCCCAGTCATGTTTGCTACAGCAACAACTTTGTAGTTGCCCATCATGCTATTCTGACAGAAGGCAGTGACAGATGACTTCATCTGTCCCCTGGGTCATAAAAAATGAATAAGTTACACTAGAGACACATGCCCTAGCCAAGCTGCAATTGGAAATTACTAAGAATATATAACCATTTCTGACAGGCCATGCCAAATTATGAGACATGTCCTACATGTACAAGCAGCCAGTCCCCTGTACACGATAGGACACACATGACATCCAGTACCTCAAAGGAAATTGCAAATCCCAGGCCATGGGATCACATTTGTACATGTGTCTGTCTGCAGGGGACTGCACATTGCTACGCTGAAGAGCTATCATGATCAGGCTAGATTGCCGACCAACACCCCTTAACTCCCATGCTGAGGCCACACTCACTCTTGACACAGTCAGGGGCCTGATGCATGTGCACAGTGGACTGTGCTGAGTAGAGCACTGTCAACCTGCATCAAAACATGCAAACATGGGTCCGTGTGGCCACAAAAAGTCCCACACTATCAATGATAACTAGGCTGCCATCATTGCCTGACTGGAACACTGCTACACAGTTGTATGCCATTGTATGTGACAGTCATAACAAACATGTTGTGGTTGATTGTAAATACCCAGGTTATACCATGCATACATATGTCTGATTACTCAGCATACATGTACCACTTAAACAGTACCAGCCTGTTATTGTGTATTGGAGTCTTCACAAAAGTCAACTTTCCACTAATGAAAATGCTTTTACATCACATGATAATTGATAGACTTAAATGACCATAAGATGTATTCCCACATACGGAAACATAGGTGGCACTGATATGACTGCACAGTCATTTAACAATGCCCAACATGTGTCCTTGCAGGAAGATAGACATGTGATGTTTCATATCCTATGAACACTGCTGTGGCATTCTTTACACATATAACACTACACATGTCTTTCTGCACACATCACATACCACCCTTCATTGACACATGTGAGGTACACCATCTCCTGCCTTATAGATGCATGGGGAAACCATATTTTAAACATGTAGCATAGCATCATGAATCCTGACACACACCACAGTGTAGACACACATGCATTCACATTGCCAGGGGTTATGTGAAATCAACCAAGCCATAGTCCACTGCATCCTCTGAATACCATTTATCAAGGGTGTCACATGCATGACCATGTATTGGACATATCCCATCATATCTATTGTGTTGTTAAACGTACATTTGGAAATCAGACATGACAATGTGGTAGACCCACAAATATGTGTTATCTCACATATGTACACTCCTAGTACCCATGTGGTAACACGTATGTGGACAAAGTCTACCAACACATGCACATATGCAAATGGTATCAGTCATCGCATGCATCACACACACACATACAAACATATTGGTAAAATATACCGATGTTACAGTTAAAATAAGAATGCACATGCACACACAGGTAGTCATACCATACTGACTACATACATGCATAACCCCTGTGAAATGGTATGTGAATCTGGGTGCACTGTCAGCCTTTCCAACAAAATCCACACATTCCAATTATGGATCAAAATGTCTGATGCAAACGGCAATATTCCATACTCCGATATTCCAAAAAATAGCGCCTGGCCTCTGTGTGTCAATTGCAAGTCCACAGGCCTTCTTGGCCTTCACGGGAAGGAATACCATGCATGACCTTCATGCGTCAAATGTTTTGATGAAAATGCCAATACTCTTTAATTAACTAATAAAAAAAATTACACCTGTTCCCAGCGCATCAATCGCAAGTCATGAGGCCTTGTCAGCCTTCATAGAAAAAATCGATGCATGAACATCATGCGTAAAAAAAAATGACGCATATCAGAAAACGTGACACACATGCCCAGGGAGTGATGAAACAGGACTTCCTGGCTGCATACATGGTATAGTGATTTCACTTTCACTTTTGCTTCACAGTCTTTTTGTCTGTGACTGAGAAAGGGTGTGTAGAGGTTCATCTGTTGAGGAGTGGAGGTTTTGGTGAGTTTTGTGCTGTGTCCTGTTGTTGTTGTGTGCTTTTTGTCTTTTTCCTCAGTCTTGCGTAGAATTTTTGTCCTGTTATTGTTATTGTATTGTGTGGTGTTTGTCTTTGGGTAGCATGGTGTGTTGGGGTATTTGGGGTTAGATGGGGTTGTTTCCTGTTATTTTTTGGGGCTCTTTCATTTGTAGTTACCTTATACTGCAAAATGTCTGAGAAAGGGAGAGCAACTAAGATCGGTGGAGATGAACTGGGAGGGTTAATTTGGCTGTTACAACATTACCTCCCCATGATGCTAACTTTGGGTGGCCGGGTAATACAGGACTACCTGACAGAGGCATAGAAGCTGTGGTGAGCACCGACCACCAGATAAAACACTGTTGGGCAGACCTCATAGCATGGGAGCAGGATCTACAGGATCACCTGGGGATTCAGATTGGTGTACCAGACGGTAAGTACCCTATTTGCATAGCAACATCCTCATTTGCATGTGCATGACAGGCAGACATAAAGGTGATTGCAGCATGTTTTGTCAAGGGTCAGGACAGGTTGTTTTGGACCTGATTTAGGAGCCCCTAGCGCCACCTTAGCGCTGCCATTGCGAAATATATTTTGATGCTAAGGCAGCGGTAAAGTGGAATTTTTCCTGCGCTATATTATTTGAATGCTACAATTCATGCATAGCACCACTTTGTTAACCCTTGCACTACATTTTGCCTGTGCTAGGCATAATGTATGCAAGGGGTGCGTTCACCCATTAGGGGGGCCAAACAAATGGTGCTGGGAAATTTGAAAGATCTCCTTGCACCATTTGTTGCCACACTTTTAACATCTGTTCAGAGCAGGTGTTAAAAGGGGGCATACCATTATATATGATGGACCCCTATGTACTCTGCAGAAGTTACGCCAACATTTTGGTGCAACTCCTGCAGAGTACATCAATAGCGTCTAACTACAATGAAGCTATTGTCCCCTACTCTGCGCCCTGGTGTGCCATATTTTAAATAGGGCGCACACACGATGAGGTAGGGAGCGTGAGAAGAGTTGTGCTGCCCTAGGTGCTACGCCACATTTCTTAAATCTGCTCCTTTTGGGCATATTTAAGAAAAGTGGAGCTGCAAACAGTGCAGCGCCACTTTTCTGGCACCCCTTAGCGCCCCCTAACACCACCATGTGTGCGCCCTGTTTAAAATATGGTGCACCATGATGGTATTTAAGGGACTAGCGTTTTGGATGCTAGTTCAGCGATTTGCAGGATTAGCATAAAAAAATCTGGCACTAATCCTGCAAAGCAATGGAAGCTTTCTTTTAACACCTGCTCTTTGATTTCCTTGCACAATTGTATTGCCCTCCCCCCCCCCCAATGGGGGAATGCCCGCTTTGCATACATTATGCCTGGCAAAGGGTTACAAAGTGGCACAATGCATGCATTGCGCAACTTTGTAAATATGGTGCAGCGTTTTTGGCCTTCTAACACCATGGGGCTTTTGAATACGACCCTTTGTGTCTTTAGCCAACGGCATTTAGGGAGCTTAGCTATGCACCGGGTCCAGACTACTTGCACATTCCTCTTTGTGTACATTGTATATCAAACACTCCATAAAGTGTCAAATATCAGACACACATGTGCTGATTTTGTATTACAGGCCTGCCCTATATTAGCGACAATACTGGCCAGGCCTGCATCTGTGCCAGCACTGGCACATTACTCAGCAGCCTGTGCCAACGCAGGCATATATGGACCGCAGTGCAAGTGTGTCTGTGTAGAGAGAAGTGTCTATGCACAGGTTGGTATCCCTTCCTGGACATACATAGTCTACTATAGTGACAATGGCTGCACACAAAGTAGTGGCAAGACATCCGTAATGTTATTCTGTTCATATGCAGGAAGGGACAACTACGTGCACATAAGGAGACTGCCTTGGCATTTTAGCTGTATCTTGTGTGCCTTTAAATGGCGCACACATATAGGATGCAAGAAACAAGGATGTATCAATGCATTCCTCTGCACTTTACTAAGCTCACACCACCCCTGGGCAGTTGTTCATCTTTTTGGCACTGATAATGAGCAAGATGTCTTCAACATCTGGGGTAGGGTCAAAAGCAATGGGTGTTACAATGGGACAGCCACTGTAAAAAACATTGCATGACCCTCTGATGCAGAATACTGTGTCATACTGCCCCATGTCTACATGGAGGTGTCACACAACAAAAAGCTGCATAACAAAACCATGTGCATATGTGCAGTGAAATGCACCACAGGAGCGTCAGGGAAAGTGGTGCTTTGGTGGTGCCAGGACCTTCATTATCTGACCCTTTGTTTTAAAGACAGATTTATAATGTTTGGCAGTTGTTCTGACCTATCACTAAATTGACGTGCACAGAATTGTACAAAATTCAGTAAGCTATCTTTTCCTGTCATGTATTGCAGTTGGGCCTCCAACCTACACCTTTGGAGAAGTGACTCAATTTGAAGACCCCAATGCAGCCAGTAAGTGTCACCTTAGGCGTCACATGTGTCATTCCAGGGTTTTGTGTGAGAAGGTATGATGTGTGCAATGCAACGATGAAATGTAATGTCTGACCAATGAGATGACATCATCTGAGTTAGGATATGGACATCATATCCGATGCTATGTTGAGGATGGAGAATGAGTTGATTGTTACACAAGTGCCAACATATGCTGCTATGGAATTTTGGATATTAGGAAAAGGAAAGCATGCCCACATACACAGTGATGTCAGTCAAGATATGTGTCAGACTTGCTGTTTACCTGAATAGCATGGCTGTTGCCAACATATTTGTCACAGCACTGTGTGCCACACATAGGTTTCAGTGATTCAGGAAGTGGTACAGGTGATGTACATGTGTTGAGATCTCTAGGGGACTTATGTAGGAGACATTTGCACCACTGTTGCCTCACTACTCTTCAGAATTTAAGTGAGGCAGTGGTCGTGCAAGGAGCCTTATTGTGCTGGCCAAGAGTCAGTTGAATACACAATGAGAATACAACTGTACCCCAGATGGATATTGTCGTAGTTTGGACTCTTGCTCTGGGCAAGACTGCTGGTTAAAGGATGACAGTACATTTGCTTGTAGGTGACTACTTCCTTCCTACAACAAGTCGCAACTGTTGTCCTAACCTTACCGGCTCACTAGAAGCACCTCACCAGAAACACAATAGTAAGAGGTGATTTGTGGCAGCCTTTACGCATGGACTCGAGAGTAAGACATCTCAGGGAATGTTGTGGTTAAACAGAGACTACCCCTTTCTCACAGATGTATCATGTCTCATACAAATGCAGGCAATGACAAAGATGCAGTAAAGTTTCAATAGTTTTTATTCAACATAACTGCAATTTGCGATAAGTTGCATGGACCGCAATGATTAGGATAATGAATAATGCAAGTAACAGAATTGTGAAGACGAGAGTCATTATTACAAAGACCCCCACCATCTTGCAATGCATAAAAAAGACATACGGGATGTAATATCCCCTAATACCCTAATGTGAAAGGCCTAACCTCCTACCTAAAGGAGAGCTGGGTTTGTTAAACCTAATCTACCAATGCCATGTCCTTGAAAGGAGCCCCCATCCCTTGTTACCTTGGAATGAGGTCTCTATCATGACTCCGTAGGGACACGAAGACTGGGTCAGCGTCAGCATCGATATCAGCGATGGTGGCGATGCCCTCTGGTCAGAATCCCTCTGATTATCTGTCTAAAGTGTGATATATTTATACAGATCTTCAAGGACCCCTGACGTAGGCGTGTTCCCAAACAATAGGTAACAGACATGCTTGGGACGGCAATTAATATCAACAACCGCTCGAAAGTATAGAGAGGGAAAATCCCTAAGTGTGAACACCTACTGTTTGTTTGTCTTTGGTGCTTGTTCTTGATGCCTTAGCGCGGTGACACTGATAATGTAACTCATAACAAGTGGCCTAACTCTAAACAAGGCAGCCATTTTAGAAGAAATAAATAATTAAATGTGCTAAGACAGAGCAAGCTAAGTAGGTTAAAAGTCACTAGGTGGCGGGGGCACGAGTCTACAAGCCAAATGCTAAGCTAACTCCTGTCATCCCATTAAAATAAAGTAAGATTCACTATACCCTCCCATTGCTGTAGGAGGTATGACGAAAGTATAGGAACCCAAATGCTAAAATTGCTCTGAATTAAAAGCTAAAAGCATAAAAAAGCAGCAAAAAAACCTTTAAAATGTGTTAAAAAGATAATAAAAACAATGTCACTAAAACACATCCAGAGATGTAAATGTCAACCATGACAGGCACAGAGTGCCAAAGCAAGTGAAATTAAAGTGTACAATTTTTATACTGGAATGGCAAATCAAATTATCACATTATGTGCTGTACGCATGTTCTTGAAGAGTGTCATCGAAGTCACCAACCAAGGACCTCAAAAATGAGTCAACATCACCTGATGTAAAATTGAGTTCAGGGCAGCCAAACGGATCCACAGAGCAGTAGTGAGCAGTAGTTCCTGGTGCAACGTTATCCATTGTGGTGTCCTCATCCGCAGTAGATCTCAAAACGGAAGGCTCATAGGTGGCCCCGCGGAGCAACCTCAGTCTCAAGGGGCACGACCGTGTATGAACCCTCATCGGAGACATCAGCAGTGCGTGGTCCACAGGAGATGTCGGTGTTATTGTGGCCTGTACACCAGCATGTGCAGAAGTGACACCCTCATGTGCTGCTTTAATTAGATCTAATCTCTGGTCTTCATTGGGAATCACTCGATCTCCAACCCCAGGAATTGTTGTGTAAGCAACATTCTGCGCACTGATATGGTAAGTATAGTTCGTAGGGTACCCTTTAGGAAGGGACTTGCCTGCAGCCAAAGCTTTGACTGCAATCAATATTTCATTATCCACTCTCGTCTGAGAACGAGTCACTGCAGCCACAGAAGCCGTAGCAACTGCTGCTTTGGCCGCTTCATCAGCCAAGGTATTATCGGCAACGTGTACTCCTACACGTTGGTGTCCCAATGTGTGTACTACATGGACACACAGCAGCTTATACTTAAGATCAGCCACCCTCCCCCCCAGTATTTTGTGTTTAATGGTGTTCCCTTTAGAATCTCTAAACCCGTTCAGTTTCCAATGATTGAGATAATCATTGTATGACTGGACGCAGTAATAAGAGTCACAGACTATTAAATTCGGGCATTCTGGCTCAGTATGTTCGAGCGTTAGAATAAGGGCTTTAAGATCAGCCAACTGGGCTGTGCAGTCCCCTAAGGTCTGCGTGTAGGTATTGCAAGGGTGAAAAACTCCATCTTCCATCACTCCATTCACGGCTGCGCAAGCTGCAGAGTATTGATGTTTAGTACCTACAGCTTGTTGTGCTGAACCATCAGTGTATATGACAGTATGGTAGGTGTCTAGTGGCAAGATATTTGGAGGAGCCGGGTACTCTTGGTCGTACTAGAGAAACTCTTGTGTCTGAAGTTTCGGATCAAAAATTTAATTGACATCAGTGGCGGTCAGAGATGTTGCCCATTGAATCCAACGTGGATGTAATGCTTTAGCATTAGGAACGCTTGCTTTGGTGACAGCCTCTAAGGCCGGCACCGGGGAGACAACAATAATACGTTTCCCCTGGGCAACTGGCCTCTCTTTTATGACGGCCATCTGAACTGCCTTCAGAATCTTTTCTGTAGGTGCAAAACGCTGTTCAGCATTAGAGTATAAATGTGAATTATGTGCTATGGGTACTGTGTCATCCTCATTAAAGGTGACATAAGTAAATCCAATGGCACCAGCTATTATTCTGATGACCAAATTCTTTTTATTGTCACGGGTGTGCAAGTGTTTAGCTTCTAGCATGTCCCGTTGCATTTCCCTAAGGATGTGCGTGTGTTCAATTGTCCAGTGCCTGCTAGAAAATTTGGGCTGAACCAAGTCATACAGTGGCTTGATCCTTTGTGCATAATCTGGAATGTATGTTCTGCCAAAATTAAAGAAACCTAGCAATGACTGGAGTTTCTTTAACGTGTTAGGAGGGTGCAATTGAGCAAATTTTTCTAGGAAGTGCGGGGCCAGGCTCTTTCCCTCGTTTGATAGCTCATATCCCAGGAATAATACACTAAGAAAGGCTATCTTGCTCTTCTTAAAATTGAATTTATAACCGAGGTCTGCAAATCCCAAAATAATCTGATCGACCCTTACAAGATGAATGTCGAGGACGTCGTCTGTGAGATATATGTCATCCACATAGGATAACGCCTTGGAATCAATATCATGTAGTATCGATGTTACACGGTCTGAAAGTAGCCCTGGGCTATTCTTATAGCCCTGAGGTAAACGACAAAAGCGTTTCTGTGAGCCAAATGAGAACGCGCTCAGGTCCCGACTTTCAAGTGCTAAATTCTGGCTGAAGAATCCATTAGAAATGTCTAATGTTGTTTTATATTTTTTACACACTATATTATTTATTAGTGCTGTGCTGTGTGAATTCTGCATAGCATATGTACGTGTATGACTATTTAAGTGTCTATAATCAATGACTATCCTATATGAATGGTCTGGCTTTGCAACGGCGAAAAATGGATTATTCATTGCAGATGTAAAGGGCTCAATTACTTGCTGGTTCTCAAGTTGGGCAAGTATTTCCCCCACCGGAGCTTTCGCTTCATGTTTAACAGGATATTGTGGCTGTGGTTGGGGTGTTGACCTAACGGGAATAACATGACAAGGCAACTCCTTGTCCCAACCTACATGATTGCGATATAACGCAGGTGCTTGCGCTAAATCCCATTCAGAAGCATAGGCTTCTTTGTCTGCTTCCGGAACAAGATCAGAGAAAGAAGGCAAAATTACATCTTCCCAATGTGGGAGCTTGCGGATGTGTTCTGGTGGTCAGTCTCTTTCGGCCAGTAGGATATAACTGGTAAGCTCACCCCAAAATATCACACTAATAACACGCTCCACTTCTCCCTCAATCTGAATTTTTAAATCATAAACCCTATCGGGGGGGAGTCCCTGCCATCCGCTGTTTCAACTGCAATGAAATCGCTAGTTGCTGTCGCAGCCAGATGATCTTTCAGATTCTGGCGACATATCGTGACCTCTGCCACGCTGTCTAACAGAGCAACTGCCCACGTCTTGTTCCTCAACAGTGTTCTCAAGTATACTGCCACTTTTAGCTGTTAATGCTGCCACCTTCTTCTTTTTAAACTGTGGCTTTTGCTGAGGAGTCTTTTCTTCTTTTTTAATGGTAGACTGCGGAGAGTCTTTCTTTTCCGTCAAGCATTCAGGACGTTGATCTTGATGGCCCCCTCTCTCGCTCTGTCTATCCGGTGCGTCCTGAAAGGAACGAGAGGGACGTGAATCAATATATTTGTCTGGAGTTTTAATGTTCTCCCTATTTCTAAGATTATGGTGGTCATTCCAACCCTGGCAGTCGGTGTTAAAGAGGCGGTAAAACCGCCAACAGGCCGGCGGTAAAAAAAATGGAATCATAACCGTGGCAGAAACCGCCAACATAGACAGCCACTTTAACACTCCGACCGCCACGGCGGTACGAATAAAAACACCGCGGCGGTAACCGCCAACAGACAGGCGGAGGACAATGTACCACCCACACTATTACTACCCACCAATCCGCCACCATTTCCGGGGCGCATTCACCGTGAACAAAAACACAGCAGAAACAGGACTTCGAAGGGAAAACGCTCACCTCTACACACCCCACGAGGAACCAGGATGCCATGGAGCCGGAACTCCAAATTCTCCCTCCAATAGTCTTCCTGCTCCTCTACCAGGAGCACGAACGCCGGCGGCGAAGACCACGGTGAGTACTGCACCTACAACACAGGGGAGGGGGAGGGAAAAAAGAGTGACACACACGCAACACTCAACACCCCCACACTCACCCACTACAACACACAAACAAGTACATGTTGATACATCACAGTTACACCTCCCAACCCCCCCCTGGAAGAATGCAAGGACAAAAGGAAATGAGTCAAATAATTGTTATATATTCAATTACCTAAATCAAAAATATTTACACATATATACATTTATACTATATACAATTATATACACCAAGAACACAAGTCCAAGGGATTCCACCATCACAGTCAGTGGATCACTGGGCCCAAAAGGCATGGGCGAGGCTCACACTCAATACCCGAACAAGACGGAGAGAACACTGCAGGGGCATCAGATAGAAATAAAACAGGCACCTCAGGGGGAAGGGAAGAGGGGGCACCTCAGCCGGTTGAGTGCACAACACCAGATCCACGAGGGGGCTCCATGCCCATTGATGTATCCTGGGGAGTGCAAAGCCACAGTCTCTCAAGTCTCTGAAGTGGGTGGGTTGCCCACTGTTCAATCCTGGGGAGTGCAAAGCCACAGTCTCTCAAGTCTCTACAGTGGGTGGTTTGCCCACTGTTCAATCCTGGGAAGTGCAAAGCCACAGTCTCTCAAGTATCTACAGTGGGTGGTTTGCCCACTGTTCAATCCTGGGGAGTGCAAAGCCACAGTTTCTCAAGTCTCTACAGTGGGTGGGTTGCCCCCTGCTGCATCCTGGGGAGTGCAAAGCCACAGTCTCTCAAGTGGATGCCTTTCTCCACTGGTACTGGAGGGGGCTTGGTGCCCAGAGTGCTTCATCCTGCCAAGGACTGAGGTAGTGGATGCAACTCTCGACTGGTTCTGGAGGGGGCTTGGTGCCCAGAGTGCTTCATCCTGCCAAGGACTGAGGTAGTAGATACAACTCTCCACTGGTTCTGGAGGGGGCTTGGGGCCCAGAGTGCTTCATCCTGCCCGTGGCGGCCTCAGTAGCGTGGGAATCATTAGCGCTCACTGGCCTGCGGTGCTGCTGGCAGCGGTGTCCTGGGCAGTGGTTCTGCTGGTGGCGGTCTTGTCCTGGCGTGCTGTGCTGCTGGCGGCGGTGTCCTGAGCAGCGGTTCTGCTGGTGGCGGTCTTGTCCTGGCCTGCGGTGCTGCTGGCAGCGGTGTCTTGGGCAGCGGTTCAGCTGGTGGCGGTCTTGTCCTAGCCTGCGGTGCTGCTGGCGGTCTTCTCCTGGGCTGTGGGGCTGCTGCTGGCTGTTCTGTCTTGGGCAGCGGGGCTGCTGCTGGTGGTTCTGTCTTGGGCAGCGAGGCTCCTGCTGGTGGTTCTGTCTTAGGCAGCGGGGCTGCTGCTGGCGGTCTTCTCCTGGGCAGCGGGGCTGCTGGCGGTCTTGTCCGCCGTGCTGATCTTCCCAGACTTGCCGGATTTAATGTGCCCCTTCCCCACCTTGGATGGTGTCGCAGCTGTCTCCACACTCCCAACTGTACCCCTGGGAGCGGCTTTGGTGGCTGATTTCTTTCCCCTCTCCCGCCGGGCACTGGCCAACTTTTTATGATTGACAGGTGGGGGACTGTCCGTGCTGTGGCTCCTTGCCACACTGGCTGCCCTGCTGCCTGGTGCACTCCATAATCCGGTGACTACTGGCACCACTGGTCCCACCGATGTTGTGGCTGAGGTGCTATGTTGGGACCTGGAGAGTCGGCCCCTAGGAGACTGAAGGGCTGGGGGAGGTGTGGAAAAGAGGTCAAGGCTGGCCAGTAAAGGTTTCTTAGGAACACCGGCACAGGTAGCTGGAGGGGATTTGGGAGTGGAGGAAGAGGTAGTGGTTGTAGGAGGTGTACGTTTGATGACTTTGGGTGAAGGTGCATGGGCTGTAGGCTGTTGTGAGGTGGATGGCTGTTGGGTGGGTGTGTGGCTGTGTTTTTGTGCCTTGGGAGGTGGCCTCACAGACACACTGGGAGAGGACACATGGGGATGTGTGAATGGTAGTGGGGGTGGTGACTGCACGTGAGCGGGGTGTGGTGGTGGGTGTGCTGGTGATGGAGGTAGTGGCTGATAATGTAGTGCGTGCAGGTGTGAGTGGAGACACGAATGGGAGGGAGGAGGGAGACAAGGAGGAGGGGGACACAGTGGAGGCAGTGGATGTTGGTGTGTCTGCATGTGTGTAATGCTTGCGTGAGTGCCTGTGGGATGTGTGGTGCTTAAGTTTGCCAGAGCTTCCCTTGTGTGTTGAGGTGTGTGCATGCTGGTCTGATGGTGTGCTTGGGATAGGCTGAGGTACAGGGGTGTGGGTCTGGGTGGAGGAAGTTGGAGGGGAGAGGCTATAGACAGGGACAATGGCTGCCATCAGTGCTCAGGCCAGAGTCTGAAAAGCTTGCTGAAGGGCTGCCTGACCAGAGTGAATGCCCTCCAGGTATGCATTGGTCTGTTGCAACTGCGTCTCTACACCCTGGATGGCTTTCAAAATGGTAGACTGCCCAACAGTGAGGGACCTGAGGAGGTCAATGGCCTCCTCACTGAGGGCAGCAGGGGTGACTGGGGCAGGGGCTGAGGTGCCTGGGGCAAAGGTGATGCCCACCCTCCTGGGTGGGCGGGCACAGGGCAAATGCTGAGGGGTTGCTGGGAGGGCGGTGCTGGTGGGGGGGTGGCGGCTGTACCTGTAGATGCGGGAGGCACAGATGGGGCCAGCACCTCAAGGGAGCTCTCATCAGAGGAGGAGTCCGTATCGCTGGTGTCAGCTCCTGTCCCCGCCGTGGAGCTCCCCTCACCCTCCGTCCCACTGGTGACTTCAGACTCCGTAGTGTCGCCCTCCAGGGCCATGTGGGATGCAGCTCCCTCCTGCTCCGGTGCCATTGTTCCTCCGCCTGATCGTGCTAATGCACACAAGAACAGGGAAACCACAAAAAGGGGGTGGAAGACAGAAGAAAGACATGTTGAGTGCATGCAATACCTCTACCGTTGGCGGACACGACAGACACAGAAGCCCCCTGTACTACGCCGCACACTTGGAGTCCACTATTCATTCCCTGGGACATGACTTACAAGGCTGTGGACGATTTCTGCACACATGGATGTCACAGGAGCCTGACTAGGTGTAGTTGGCACTGTACACAGGTGGGGTGGGGTGCCACAGGGCCTGCCTGAAGAAGGAACCTTTAACTACTAAACTCGCCCTGGCCTAGGGGAACCCACAGCCCACCTCCCCCACCCAGACACCTCCAATGTGCGCTGAATCAGCAGAATGAGAGTGTACTCACCCCCCTTGTTGCTGCTGTGATGCCCTCAAGCGCCCATCCAACTCCGGGTACGCCACCGCCAGGATCCTGAACATCAGGGGGGTCATGGTGCGACGGGCACCCCTCCCACATTGGGAGGCCATCCCCAGCTGGGCCTCCACCGTCTTCTTGCTCCAGCGGCGAATGTCCTCCCATCTTTTCCGGCAGTGGGTGCTTCGTCTGTGGTAGACCCCCAGGGTCCTGACTTCCTTGGCGATGGCACGCCAAATGTCCTTCTTCTGGTGGGCGCTGACCTACAGCAATTGTACAGGGGGAAAAGAGAAGTAATTACCAACTGCACCGTCACAGTCATTGGCCCGCATCCCTACCCTTGCCATGACGCACATGCACTAACCGTCGTTTCATGCGCGCCTCATTCTCACCCCCCCACCTTTCATCCACCCTACTCCACACAGGCATTGCCCATACAGCATGCTCACAGTGTATTTACCTGTTTGTCTGGAGGACCGTAGAGTAGCATGTACTGGGGGAGGACCCCATCCACGAGTTTCTCCTCCGTCCTGAAGGCAGGGGCTCTTTCCCCAAACACACGAGCCATTGGGGGTCATTCCGACCCCGGCGGGCGGCGGGCGCTGCCCGCCGGGCGGAGACCGGCAAAAGACCGTACCGCGGTCAAATGACCGTGGCGGTCATTTTGACTTTCCAGCTGGGCAGGCGGGCGACCGCCAAAAGGCCGCCCGCCCGCCCAGCGGTAAAGCCCCAGCAACGATGAAGCCGGCTCCGAATGGAGCCGGCGGAGTTGCTGGTGTGCGACGGGTGCAGTGGCACCCGTCGCGATTTTCAGTGTCTGCTTTGCAGATACTGAAAATCTTAATGGGGCCCTGTTAGGGGGCCCCTGCAGTGCCCATGCCAGTGGCATGGGCAATGCAGGGGCCCCCAGGGGCCCCATGACACCCGTTCCCGCCAGCCTCTTCCTGGCGGTGTAAACCGCCAGGAACAGGCTGGCGGGAAGGGGGTCGGAATCCCCATGGCGGCGCTGCTTGCAGCGCCGCCGTGGAGGATTCCCTAGGGCAGGGGAAAACCGGTGGGAAACCGCCGGTTTCCCTTTTCTGACTGCAGCTTTACCGCCGCGGTCAGAATTGCCCCTGAAGCACCGCCAGCCTGTTGGCGGTGCTTCCTCCGTCCCCGGCCCTGACGGTCCATGACCGCTGGGGTCGGAATGACCCCCATTGTCTCTTCCAGACTGAGGTCACAGCAGCACTTGCAGTGTAGGTCCTCTCCTGTCGAAGATCAGGTGTAGAGTGATTGAACAGATAGAAAATGGCGGTCACGTCCGCAGCGGTGCGTACCGTCGCCGCCGGGGTACATCGTCATTGGCTCCTGGGACCCATAGGGTCCAATGTTAACCAATGCAGGATTGCGCTGCGGTCTTCGACCGCCTACCGTGACGGTGTACAACGCCAGCGCAGTTACCTCATATCCCATCATATCCCATACAGGTCAGGCAGCCGTCATTTCATGCGGCCACATGGCATTATTTTTTACTGTGTCACACATACCTAGGCCTTGCCTAAACACTCATACAGGCAAATGTCGAATTGCTAATATTTTCTGAGTAAGCTGTGTTTACGTACCTCAGAGTTGGTTGACTCTCGGCCCTATGTTCTCCTCCATAGGCACCGTCCGCTGGGGCGTGTGAGGAGATGGCGGCATCCTCCGGTGTACAGACCGCTGGTGGATCTGTCGACAATGGAGGAGCGACATGTGATCATCACCTACAGGCTTGATCGTGCCACAATCCTAGAACTGTGTGCCCAGTTGGAGCCAGACCTGATGTCAGCTATCCGCCATCCCACAGGAACCCCCCCTCAAGTGCAGGTGCTGTCAGTACTCCATTTCCTAGCAAGTGGGTCTTTTCAAACTACAGTGGCCATAGCATCAGGGATGTCCCAGCCTATGTTTTCCAACCTGTTGTCCAGAGTGTTGTCTGCCCTGCTGAAACACATGCAGAGCTACATCGTTTTCCATCAGGTGGAGGATTTGCCTACAGTGAAAGGTGATTTCTATGCCCTCGGACATATCCCCAACATCATAGGTGCCATTGATGGGACACATGTGGCCTTGGTCTCCCCCGCAGGAGTGAACAGGTATACAGAAACCGGAAGAGTTACCATTCGATGAATGTGCAGATGGTATGTTTGGCAGACCAGTACATCTCTCATGTTAATGCCAAATTCCCTGGCTCAGTGCATGACGCTTACATCCTGCGGAATAGCAGCATCCCTTATGTGATGGGGCAACTCCAGAGGCACCGGGTGTGGCTATTAGGTGAGCACATGGACCCAATACATTGTGAATAGTTGTCTGGGTCTGTGGATGTCCCTATGAGTTAGTGTGTGTCTAACAGTTGTCCCTCGCCATTTGCAGGTGACTCTGGTTACCCCAACCTGTCATGGCTACTGACCCCAGTGAGGAATCCCAGGATGAGGGCAGAGGACCGCTACAATGAGGCCCATGGGCGAACTACGAGGATTATAGAGCGGACCTTTGGCCTCCTGAAGGCCAGGTTCCGGTGCCTGCATATGACTGGTGGTTCCCTATTCTACTCAACAAGGAAGGTATGCCAGATCATCGTGGCCTGCTGTATGCTTCACAACTTGGCTTTGAGATGACAGATGCCTTTTCTGCAGGAGGATGGTCCAGTTGGAGGTGTTGTGGCAGCTGTGGAGCCTGTGGACAGTGAAGAAGAGGAAACGGAAGAAGAGGACATCGACAACAGGAACACGGTGATCCTGCAATACTTCCAGTGAGACAAAGGTAAGAAGACAACACTGCCTGATACATCTAATTTAAATCTACTACCTCTCTACTGTCTGTCATGTTCACCCAGTGTATGGTCACTGAGTTGTCACTTTCCCTTACGATTTCACAGATTTGGGTCCCACTGTGTGACATCTGCTTTGTTTCCTCATGGACTTGAGCTGTGTGACATAGTTATGTTGACATTACATTTGAAAGAGCATTTAGCCACTGTAATTGCTAATACACTATTTCGAAATCACAGACAGACACCTGATTGTTTTGTGCTTTAAGGGTGTTTATTTCAGTGCTCAATATTGGAGGGGGTTGTAAAATTGGTCAGGGGTGATGGTGGAGGAATGTCCATGGCAGAGTCCAGTCTATTAGTCTCACAGGTGCATTGTCCAAAGGGGCATAGGAAGTGGAGCTAGGGCAGTTTAAGGATGGACAGGGTGACAAAGTGGGACAAAAGGATGACAATCAGGGTGGTCTCATTTCTTGGCGGGGGTCCTGGCATCGTTCTCTGTCTTTGTCCTGGATCTCAGGGGCCATTTGCGGGGTGGTTCTCCCTCTGCAGGGGGTGGGGTGCTGGTGTGGTGGTCCTGTGGCGGTGCCTCCTGTCCACTAGCGCCGGCGGAGGTGGTGGGCAGTTCATCGTCCAGGCTAGTGTCAGGGGCCCCTTGTTGTGCCACAGTGTCCCTCCTGGTGTTGACGAGTTCCTTCAGCACCCCTACAATGGTGCCCAGGGTGGAATTGATGGATTTGAGTTCCTCCCTGAAAGCCCAAATACTGTTCCTCCTGCAGCCGCTGGGTCTCCCGAAACTTGGCCAGTACCGTTGCCATCGTCTCCTGGGAATGGTGGTAGGCTCCCATGATGTTGGAGAGGGCCTCGTGAAGAGTGGGTTCCCTGGGCCTGTCCTCCCCCTGTCGCACAGCGGATCTCCCAGTTCCCCTGTGTTCCTGTGCCTCTGTCCCCTTAACCATGTGCCCACTACCACTGCCCCCAGGTCCCTGGTGTTGTTGGGGTGGTGGGTTAGCCTGGGTTCCCTGTAGTGGTGGACACACTGCTGATTGACGTGTCCTGGGGACAGAGGTATGAGCCCGCTGGGTGTGTGCTGTGCTCGTGTTTCCAGAGGGGGGAGGCTCTGTAGTGGCTTGTGCCAGTGTGAGGGGAACTGACTGTCCCGAGGTCCCAGATGGGCCGGGCTGGTCATCTAGATCCAGTTGGACAGAGCTGCTATCATCACTGTGGGCCTCTTCTGAGGGTGGAGTGGACATGTCTGGACCCTCCTGTCCGGTGATGTTGGGTAGGTCATTCCACCTCTTCCTGATATCATCCTGTGTTCTTGGGTGCTGTCCCACTGCATTGACCCTGTCCACGATTCTTCGTCATAGCTCCATCTTCCTAGCTATGGAGGTGTGCTGCACCTGTGATCCGAATAGCTGTGGCTCTACCCGGATGATTTCCTCTACTATGACCCTGAGCTCCTCCTCAGAGAACCTGGGGTGTATTTGCAGGGCCATGGGGTGGTGTGGGTGATGTGTGGGGTGGTGTGTGTTGTGAGGTGATATTTAGAGGTGTGTTGTGTGAGGTGCGTGGATGTTATGTGAGTGATAATGTTGAGTGCCTGTGGATGCCAGTGTTGTTGATGGTGGTGTCTCTCTCTGGCCTTCTTTCTCTATTTTTTGTGTGTTTTATATTGTATTGAGTGTGTGGGAGTGGTGTGTGTATGTGTATCAGGTATGTGTATTTCAAATTGTCCAATGTCATTGTGTTTTGTAAATGTGTGCGTATTTTGAGCGTGGCGGTGTGCACCGCCAATGGAATACCGCGGTTGAAAGACCCCCATGTGGATTCGTGGGTCGTGATAGTGTGGGCGTATTCCTGGTGGCGTGACGGTGTCGGTTTTGTTATCGCCAGTTTATCACTTACTTTTGGTGTGGTGGACTTGTGTGGGTGTCTAAATTTTGGCGGATTCTGGCCTTTGGGTCATAATGACCATGACGGGATTCCGCGGCCGCGGCGGTGTGTTGGCGGTCTTATGCACGGCGGTAAGCAGCTTTTACCGCCAATGTTGTAATGACCCCATATATCTCCTTTCAGAGTTCTCCGGGTGTGGAGAATCAGCTCTCTTATTCCTTCTTTCTTTAAAGTCTTTTTGTTTGTCCCAGCGCTTCTTTGTGCCCTCTTGTGCCTGCTTTGTACCCTCCTTGGTACCTTGCAATTCCAACTTCTTTGGTTTGGCTCCCAAACTATCCCATCCTATACTAGTATAGGTATCGGAGAAAATTTTCGGTAGCTGTCTCTCTTGTTCCTGGTGTGGAGTTTCCCGGAGACGCTGGCGAATTGCCAGTGCTACCGCTTCCCCTTTTATGTTACTCAGTATTATCCAGGATACAGCGTCAAAGTTACGCATTAGTTTCATCACCAAATCCAGGGCTGGTGCTGTCTCATGCTCATTTTGTATTTGTTTTAACACTTCCGGTAAATTGGCAAGTGTTGGGGTACCATGTGTGGTAGTGTATATAGCAGTGAAGACTGTACCCCATGTGGCGCAGTCATCCATTGAGGGAACCATCCCAAAAGGCAAGCACATTTTGAGAAGTCTAAGTTTTTCCTGTGGTCCCGTATGGGGAAACACAGCTTCCAGCTGATTAGTTTTTGTGGGCAATCCAGAACGGTATGTTTTCCCGTTCTGCGGGTACCTTACCCATAATAGTATGTACTGTTTGTGGATTAATCCCAGTAGCCAATTGATAACCACCAGGTGCTGGAGGCGCTGGTGTTGTGTTCAATGTTCGCATTACGAACTGAACTAATCGTCTATATAATGTCACTAATTCATTATATAAATCTCGCAGATCTGCTATTTGCATATTCTGTATGCCTGGGTGAGGTGTGTACGTGGCAAACATAGGCCATGTAGGTCCGTCGTTCTTAAGGGACGTAACCTCACTCGTTGTAGTACATGTGGTAGGGCACCTTCAGACCAGTTCTGATGCTCTTGATATGTGAGCGATATTTCATGATACTGGTATGCTCGGTACCGCTGAGGTACGTTCGCAATTTCATATGTGTGGAAAGTATGTGTTGTTCGGTACACCTCCGGAAAGGTGACCCAACAGTAAAATGTTTCTCTTTGGTATGCTTCAATAGCTTCTATTATAAAAGTAACATCCTCGCCCTCATCTGTAAGGCCATGCATTAAAAAATGTTGTGTTAGTGCTTGTCTAGCATTTTCAGGAACGTCAATGGTGTTAGCCATATTTGTTTAGAAAAACAGAACTCCAAAAATGGGGAGTTAAGTCCTTTTATGAGTTTGAGCTCGAAAAACCTACAGTGTAATCAGGTGTTACCTTTTCAGCTGAGGAGGATGTTCCCAAAGACATCGGACGTCTCCGTAAAATGGTACTTAGGGTACCTGTTGTCTGTGAGACAGTGATAATCGGGTTATCCGTAAATTAGTGTCTAAACACCATCGTTGGTGGCGCCATGTCATAGTTTGGACTCTTGCTCTGGGCTAGACTGCTGGTTAAAGGATGACAGAACTTTTGCTTGTAGGTGACTACGTCCTTCCGACAACAAGTCGCAACTGTTGTCCTAACCTTACCGGCTCACTAGCAGCACCTCACCAGAAACACAATAGTAAGAGGTGATTTGTGGCAGCCTTTAGGCATGGACACAAGAGTAAGACATTTCAGGGAATGTCGTGGTTAAACGGAGATTACCCCTTTCTCACAGATGTATCATGTCTCATACAAACACAGGCAATTCAACATAACTTCAATTTGCGATAAGTTGCATGGGCTGCAATGATTAGGATAATGGATAATGCAAGTAACAGAATTGTGAAGACGAGAGTCATTATTACAAAGACCCCCACCATCTTGCAATGCATAAAAAAGACATACAGGATGTAATATGCCCTAATACCCTAATGTGAAAGGCCTAAGCTCCTACCTAAAGGAGAGCTGGATTTGTTAAACCTAATCTGCCAATGCCATGTCCATGAAAAGAGCCCCCAACCCTCGTTACCTTGGAATGAGGTCTCTATCTCAGACTCCGTGGGGACACGAAGACTGGGTCAGCGTCAAGACGACTGCAGCATCGATATCAGCGATAGTGGCGATGCCCTCTGGTCGGAATCCCTCTGATTATCTGTCTAAAGTGCAATATATTTATACAGATCTTCAAGGACCCCTGACGTAGGTGTGTTCCCAAACAATAGATAACAGACATGCTTGGGACGGCAATTAATATAAACAACCCCTCGAAAGTATAGAGAGGGAAAATCCCTAAGTGTGAACACCTACTGTTTGTTTGTCTTTGGTGCTTGTTCTTGAGCTCAGTGACACTGATAATGTAACTCATAACAAGTGGCCTAACTCTAAACAAGGCAGCCATTTTAGAAGAAATAAATAATTAAATGTGCTAAGACAGAGCAAGCTCAGTAGGTTAAAAGTCACTAGGTGACGGGGACACGAGTCTGCAAGCCAAATGCTAAGCTAACTCCTGTTATCCCATTAAAATGAAGTAGGATTCACTACAATATGGGACATGTCTATAGGTTCTAGCAAACTAGGGGCCAGATGTAGGTAGATAAACATTTGCGAATCAGAAATAGCGACTCCATGCGAATCACTATTTCCGACTCGCAAAATCAAATGCAATAAAGACTCGCGATACCAAATTGCGAGTCGCAGATGTGTCCCACCGCATTTTGCGACCTCCGTTTTTAGCGATGTCACAATTTGCGACCTCGCTAAAAGCGAGCTTGCAATTTGCGCGAAGGGTGTGGTCCGATGTCGCAAATTGCGACTGCCTCGCAAATTGCCTGCAGGTGCAGCATAACAGTTGGGAAACCCACTTCCTGGCTCTTGGTGATGACATCAGAACCAGGAAGTCACCAAATAGAACTTGTAGGAGGGAGGAGCACACCCAGCCCAAACTTCAGAGCCACAACCAGGTGAGAGGAGCTGCAGCAACCATGGAGGAGACAGGTAGTGCTGGCAGGAGGAGAAAACAAAAATTCTCAGACAAGGAGTTGGAGGTCCTAATGGAGGAGTGCTGCCTGCACCAGGACCAACTCTTTGGCAAGGCAGCAATGAGTGTCCCTGACACTCAGAAGAAAATAATTTGGCAAGAAATTCAAGAAAAAATCTATGCCATTGGGGTAAGCCACTGCACCCTAGAGGAACCCGGAAAAGGTGGTATGACCTTCGCTCCAGGACCAAAGAGAGGGTTGCGGAGCACATAAGGGAGATGAGGGGCACCGGAGGAGGCCCATCCACCGTTCCACCACCTACAGCCCTGGAAACCATGGTGGAGACGACACTGGAGCCAGAGGCCGTACTGGGCATAGGAGAAGTGGACAGTTCAGCGCCTGGAACATCAAAAAGTGAGTACCATGATATATGCTTTGACACCCACAAATGCAGTATACACACTATCCCAGTACACAGCAGCAGGCACCATCAGACTAGCTCCATTCCAGTCTAGTAACCTCTCGAATAGTGCATTATGGGCAATGTAGTGCAGTGGTTCAAATATAGGCAAATGTTTATTATGAGGCATACTGACAGTGTATCCCCTATGTCCCACAGGTCTCCCACAAGGCACCCCCATGCAGGGAGAAGAACATGGCCCAGACCCACAGCAGGAGTCTACCAGTGACACAGCAGGGCCCAGCAGGACACCACCACCCATGGAAATGCCACCAGAGTCCATGGAAGATCCTGCACAGGACATGGAGGCTGCAGGGGTAGCACCAGGGCCCAGCCCCACAGAGAGGCACACACGGCCAGCAGCAGGAGCAGTGCAGAGATGCCGGCGCAGAGTGCAGTCTGGGATGATGTCAAAGACGTTGATTTTGCGGGACTGGAGGCATCACTGGTACAGAGTCAGCGCCTGCAAAACAGACAGTTGCGGTCAATAAACAGAAACCTTAATAGACTGCAGACCACTATGACCCATGGGATGGCAAATGTGGACAGTCATTTCCAACACATGAACACACATCTGGGGAACCTGACACAGGCCATCGAACATTTGGTCAGGGAACTCGTGGCAGACAGGGCACAGGCACAGTGCAGGGAGCGCAACACTGCCGTCCGGTTTGACAGACTTGCAGCATCCATTGGGGGCCTGGCTACAAACACCACCTGCCTGTCAAGGTGTACTGTCAGCCTGCAGGTTGAACTAGGTCATTTCGCAGGGGATGTGGCACGGGGACTTGGCCGCATCAGCCATGCGGTAGACATAATGGAGACCAGGCGGGCTGCAAGGGGCACAGGAGATGCCACGCAGGACAGCGAGGAGGGCTCGACCATCAGCAGTGTGTCTGCCACCGATTCCTGTGTGCTGCGGAGTAGCAGTGCACGGCAGGTGTCAGGGGACCCACCAGGAGTGAGCCATGGTGGCCGCAGTAGGAGGAGGCTGTGAGCCACCAAAATGTACTATTACTAAGGCACATGCAATTAATGTGTCTGATATGACTTTTTACAATTCAAGACTGTGCCATATAGCACAATTCAATTTTTTTTCATAGTTTAGAAATAAAAAGGTTTTGTTTGTTTGACTTCACAACTGGGCTATGTGTGTCTGACATTAGTGAGTGTGGTCACAGTTGCCACATACCTGCCAAAGTATTGGGTTGCAATGTGGTTCCGTCTCTGTCTGCCCTCATTTGCGATGCTTCTATCCCAAGGCTGTCGGTGTGGTAGCTCTTGCTCCTCATCTTCTGTGTCTGTGTCTTCAGGGGTGAGATGTATCCCACGTCTGGTGGCAATGTTGTGTAGGATGGCACAGGGAGTAACTATCTTGCATGCTGTTTCTGGGGCATACTAGAGTGTACCTCCACTTTTGTGGAGGCATCCTAATCTTACCTTTAACAAGCCAAAGGTCCTCTCAACTACAGTTCTGGTCCGCCGATGTGCACTGTTATATCGCCTCTCGTTCTGATTGCCAGGTGTTAGGTACGGGGTGAGTATCCATGGTCTCAGGGCATATGCACTGTCACCTGTTTGACCAAAAAGGCAAAGTTAGCAGGGCATCAATGGGTTACACAGTGACCTGTATGTATGGCTTCAGAGTGTAGTCAGCAATACCTAATAGATATCCGTCTCCAAACTCCCCACGTTCTAGGTGTTGGTGTATCCCACTGTGCCTGAATATGTATGAGTCATGTGTACTCCCTGGATATTTAGCTACAATGTCAGTAATGACATTATGGGCGTCACATACCACCTGTATGTTTAGTGAGTGGGTACATTTCCTATTGCGGAACACATATTCCAGATTTGCAGGTGGGCAAATTTGTATATGTGTCCCGTCCACACACCCTATTACATGGGGGAAGTTGGTAACTCTGTAGAAGTCCAACTTGGTGCTGTTAATTTCTGCCTCATTCCTGGGTAGGTATATATATCTGGACATGTGTGTGAGAATGGCATCTAGGAAACATCTGAAGAATCGTGAGAGTGCACTTTGGGATACCCCACCTGCCACAGCAATCACTCCCTGATAGCTACCCGAGGCCAAGAGGTGCAGTGAGCATAGCACTTGCACATGTGTAGGGATGGCGCTGCCGCACATTGTCTGTCGTTCAAGCTGAGGATTCAGCTGTTCAATTATTTCTAAGATTACAGCACTGCTCAGTCTATATTTGTCATATATCTCCTCCTCAGTTTGTTGAAGTAATGTCTGCCTGGTTCGGTATATCCTCTCCTGTCTCTGCCTCCCCTTCCTCTGTTGGGAGGCCTGGCCTCTCCTCCTCCATGCTATCACGTACAGTTCAGCCATTTTGAGTCACCCAGATGCCTTCTGGGTCTCCTTTTATACTTTGGTTCTGGTTACCACCTGCTCAGTGGTAATCTTGATGTGCAAAACAGGCTTTTTGTGACTGGTCGCAATTTGCGACTGGCTTTTGCATATGGTTTGCGACTCGCAATTTGTGACTTCCTGTTTGCGGGTCGCAAAATCAGGTCACAATTTGTGCGAGTCGGTGCTGTGTCGCATCGCTATTTGCTATTCCGAAATGGGATTTTTGCATTCCATTTCGGATTTTGCGAGGTCGCAAATAGCGTTTCAGGCCATTTGCGACTCGCAAAACTTTGCTACATCTGGCTAGATGTCTGCAGCTGTACCAACATGGTCTACTCATCATGATATTTGTGAGTGATCTTGGTCACATCACATGTGCATAGAATGTGAATGCTGAGTGTTTACCTGGTACTGAAGAGATGCACCTGCACCAGCCACTACCTCAACCTTTTAGGCAGACATGGAAAGGAACATGGCAGCCCTGATGGCAAGATAGGACAGATTGGAAAAGGACAATGCCAGGAACTACAAGTTCCTGAAATACTGCAAAAAGAACCTTAAGAGGATGTAAACATTTTGTAGCACAGCCTCCCAGTTCCTTCCCTTCTGCCTTTTTCTATTGTTATCTGTTTTAATGGGTTTTAGGTGGGTGGTAATAGGATATCTAAATAGTTTAGGTTAGTAGTAGGTTAGTGTAAGTATAGTTGGTGTGGCATTTAGTATGTTATTTATTTTTGGGGGATTGGGAGGGGGTTAGGTTGAGGTTTCAATGTTTATGTAAAAAGAAAATATATATACAAATATTTTCTGTTTTTTTTAAAATATATATTTGTTTAGGATATAGGTTAAGTTAGTATATGGGTGGCTTTAGTTAATGTCCAACGGGTATCTTGTTGCTTAAGAGGGGTGGGGGACAATGTTTTAGAGTGTGGCGTTACATGTTTAAATTTAGATTAGGAGAGATAGCTGTAAGGATAAGTTAAGATAAGTTAGTTTATGCTAGTTTAGTGTAGGGTAATGTCTAGGTTAGGTGGTAATATGATGTTCTTTTAATGTTTTTAATAAATCCTGTTAGTTTAATTATCTCTCCATGTTGATTGAGTGTTCTCTTCTGTGGAATGGCCAAGTAGGAGGAATGCCTTAGGGTATGTTTTCTGTATTTATTTCCATGTATTCCCATGTGCATCCATAATGCCTAAGGAGCTGTCAGATTGGCTGCAATATGCCATTGGGTTCTAAAAACATTTGTCATCCTCAGTTCCAGCTGGACAGGTAAGTATGGAACTTCAACTACCATCGCTGAGGCCTGTCAGAAATATTGGTGGAAATTGTGGCACATATTACATCAGCCATTTTAGGTTATGTATCCTGGCACACTGGGAGCTGTCAGTCAGTGATTAAATTTGCCTCCTCTGTCCCATACATATTAGTTGTACTGGTGCTCTCAACTGGGAAAATTCCAGACACTTGGTTCTGACCCATACATGCCATATGTCAACTTGCATGGATCTGTTCAATACATGAATTTAGGACTCTGTAAGTTTGTTGTAGCCCACAACACCATCTGGCACCTTTTTCATATAAGGTTCCTAGCATGTGATTTTGGCCCTTATTATGACCCAGGTGGTTTTCTGACCGCCAGGGCAAAGGTGGCGGTCTCACTGCCAACAGGCTGGTGTTGAAGACTACCACAATATGAGTGTGGCAGGTGGCCTGACCCAGCGGTCCACAGAAGACCGCTGCCGTTAGTAGCAGCCACCTTTCCACCAGGTACCACGAAAACCCTGGCGGAAAGGCTACCAGTGAATTTCTTTCCTGTTACTGGCAGATGACTCCCCCCAGCAAGCACAATACCCCTCCCCCCCTATCCCCTCCATGTACAGTGCCCCCTTACCCACCAGGTAAAGGACCCTCACTCCCTCTCCCGGCATACATGCACATGCAAACCCTAACGCACCCTGCTTACACTCATTCACCAACACTGACATACACGCATTCAATCACATGCATCCATATACTCATTCACCACAACACTCCTACTCACATTCACCACAACACTCATACTCTCATACACACACAAATACACACACCCATACACACTTACATTCATACATGCATACACACTTACATTCATACAAAAACATTCTTACACACACTCACTTCTACATTCATACATGCACACAACCACACATACACACATACATGCACACACACAGACAACACACACTCACACATGCACACACAAAACCGCCCACCCTCAGCCGATCGACTTACCTGGTCCTGGGAAGAGGTCGTCTGGCAGGGAACTGGTGCTTCCACCTCCAGCAGTGCCCCACCATCAGGACACTGTAATGCCATATTATTGCACATAATACGGCAGGCAGAGTCCTTCTGGTGGGGCGGGCTAGTGGTGGAACCACCCCCCGGCGCCACCACCCGCCAGCACATCTACTGCTGGATTTCCACTCAAAATGTGTCTAAAATCCAGCATTACTCATGATATGGTGGGCATAAGACCACCAGCTCTGGCGGTCTTCTGGCACAGGTGGCTTTGGCAGTCTTGCAATAAGACCACCAAAGTCATACTGAGCACCTCTGTGTCTGACAGTAAGGTACACATGTAATTAGGTTCTGTTCTCATTCACATAACTTCACACAATGCATACATTTAGCGGAGTTGATGGATCACAGTAAATGTTGACATGATACATGTGAACATGGAGATTTATTTACATGTACAAGTGTATTTTCCAATGCAATACATTGTCCGGTTCACAGACCCCATGAGAGATCCAAAGCCTTTTGTACTACAGTCAGAGTCCCAGGTTGAGGGACGTCATGAGACATGGATAGGAGAAATATGCATTAGTGAGGAGGTGTCCAAATTGACAATAGGTAGGATTCAAGATAATGAGAGTCTATAGCAGATAAGTCAACAGTGGTTGTGTGAAGAGGGCACATAGCCAGCTGTCACAGCACTGTCATATCTTAAAGCCCAGAACAAAGAAGATGCAGTCCATGTGTCACTGACTGGTGCTACGGGTTGTTTTCCATGTGAATGTTATTCCTTCCACATTTTCATCCTCTGGTGTGTGTGGTTCCTCCTGGGCCATGGGTGGTGCTTTTGTTGAAGTTGAGGAGGCCACACACACACCAGGGATTAGAGACATGGAATCTAAGGTCCTGGGAGCTGCCATTTGTGGGAACACATAAGGCATCACTGCAGCATTGAAGAAATGCTGATTTCTCAACACCACAGCAACATCACAGTGGTAGGCAGCTAAGTTTTATCTGAGGGAGGCTACTTCCAGCATATGGACTCCAGGGTATTCTGTATAGCTCCCATCCTGTTGACTATCATGCTGTTGCCACTTTGGGAAGGGCAATTGTTGAAGCCTCTTCCTCATGACAGCAGCTATGTTGGCCAGGGACTGCTGGAGTCCATGTAGCGGGGAGTGGGTGCCTCTGATGGCAGCTGAGTTGTCCTTCTTGGGACTGAGGCACCTATGCACTCCCTCTATGCTGCCTGCCATAGTCTCCATCCCCACCCATACCTGCTGTGCCAGCTTCTGCTGGACTCCTACCACTGTCGTCTGAAAGGTGATGTCTGGGTCCTCAGAGTCCAGGGCTGTGGCAGGACTGGTTGGTGCTGTGTGTTGGTAGTTGAGTGGTTCATGTGGAGAACCCGTAATGCTGTGTGTCCTCCCTGCAACTGGAGGTGGTGTCTGGAGGTAACCTATGACATCCTGGAGAGTCTCTTCATTGATGGTCAGCAGCTGGGCATCCATGTCATCTGTAAAAGCCAGGACAGGCAGTTCGGCAGGAGGTAAGCCATATCCTCTGCAATGAGATAGTGAAATGTCAGTCTTTTACTGTAGTGGCTGTTGACATGGCTCATCATAAACTTGCTACTGAGGGATCAGTGACATGTTACAGACCCCAGGTTGTAGTTGTTATTTAAGTGCTGCATTATGCATCACAAATGGGGCAACCTCTTAAGGTATTTTGTGCATTGATCCCACACCACCATATTCCTTGCAGGCCCCTTGCCCCAGCCACTGATACCATGCTAGAAGGTTATTTACCTTCTGATTCACCTTCGTGGACATTCCCACAGTGCTGTAATGCATGTTGTCACACTTTTGGAGCTCTACTGCATTGGCACCATGAATGATGGCACTAATGCAGCAAAGCATGGGCGATCCATTGCTAACACTGCTTGTGGCACTTTGTCATCTGCCTTTAGCTTTCTCCACACATGTGGTATTTGTATGGCACAATCGAGCCATTATGGATTGACACCCCCATTAGTTCGTCCTTCCCTACATTAGAGACATTTCTGCACGTACAGCATTTCTGCCACAGGCACTTGTTGGAATATGTATGTATAATGTGGATCAATGCATACAATTTGGGACTTTGTTAACATGGCACAGGGAAATTGGCAGCTTGGATCCACATGATGAAACATTTTGTATGAGGGTACAGTTACTTTACGGGCTAGTGACATTGTGCCTGTAGTGCAACAATGATGCCACTTGTGCCAGTTCTTATGCATTGAGGTGTCTCTTTATGCACAACACTAACCACTCTAGCAACACAGACAACCTTGTTACATGGTGAAATTGGAGCAACTGGTACTGCAGCACAAATGATGATCACAGACATGTCCCAAATGTTGTATGAGTTCACTTTTGTGCCCATTCTAAAAAGGCACGTGAAGGTGTGTGGGAGTTGTTGTTTGGCCACGCTATGTGGCTTGCATTCCACATGTTGCACAGTGAGGCCCTGATTGTTTTATATCTGGTGCATCTTGGTGCAGCGGCATTAAGAGTTGCACAATGCTGCACCATTATTGAAATGCAGGGATGCACTGTGTTTTCTGGAAGACAAAACACCCACATTACCCCCAATGCCCGTGCAGACTCGTTCTCCCTGCACCAACGTAGGCATCATTGCACCATAATGCAAGGGTACCTATGTTGATTGTTGATATGCAGGTGTCCCTTCCTGCACATAAACATTCTATTATGGCAAGGTGGCATTTCTATGTGTGCTGCAGGATGCAACACACATGAGCAGGGCATGGACACAAGGAGGATGAGATGCCTTTTGCCTTGTTGCGCCACCCTCACACCACCCCTAGGGTGGTGTTGACTTTAGTCACAGTCTCTGATAAACATGTTGTAATGGATTTGGGGCAATACCATCATGCAACGGGTGTTGTTATGGCACAGCCACACTGATTGCACAACCCTTCCAGGCAAAGTGCTGCGTATGTGAGGGGCCATATTTACAAGGTGGTGTTAAGCCACAGTATGTGGCCTTACACCATGTTGTGCATATGTCGGAGTGCATAGCGCCACCAGAGCATCACTAAAAGTGAAGCTTTGGTGGTTATTGGGCTTTTTGATTCTGGCCCTGTGTGTCTTGATGCAACCCTTTACCATGCATTGAGTGTGTCCTATGTCCCTCCCCCTTCTGCCATTTGTAAGATTCCAGATAGTCCTCCCCTGAAACTTACCATGCATTTTTGGTAGTCCTTGGTAGTCTGCACTGTCCTGTCCTTCGATTCCAGTGACCAGCTTCTCTGGGATAGTCACTGCCACCATCTCCTCCAAGTCATCCAGGTCCTTCTGGGGTGCAGGACTTACACCTCCAGTCTGCAGTGCTGCCTTTCGGTTCCTGGTCAGTTTTGTCCTTTGTTCTGTGCTTCCAGTCATGCCAGCGCTTCTTGCAATCAGTCACAGTCCTCTTCAATTCTGCCACACTGTTGACGTTATCTGCTATTGCCTGCCATTTAGCCTCTCTCCTACCAATTGGCAATTTGGAGGTGATGAAGAGTTGGTGTTGGTGCTCCCTCACCTTTTTGACCAAGATGTTATTCTTCTCCTCACTAAAGCGACACTTCCGCTTCCTCTTCTTCTGGGACACTTCTGACCCTCCTGACTGGTACTTGGCTGAATGGGATCTCCATTGGGTCTCTCCTGGTCTGCCTTCTCCATCTTGTTTTCCCAAATGTTTTTTTCACTTGTGTGTTTTTTTAACACTAATGCAGGTAAATATGGCACTAACTCGTTTTGCATAAAAAAACTTGCTGAAAAATGTTTTAACGCCACTATTGCAGCATTAGGATAATTTTTACTTGTGGCATGTCGCAGGGGTTTGCATCATTCCTTAGCGCCACTGTGAGTCATTTTATAACTATGGCGCATGGATGGTGCTAGGTAATGGCGTTAGCTCGCATTAAAATTTTTGTCGCACAGCTCAGTTTTTCAACTTTTTTTAAAATATGCCCCTTGGATTTTTGGAACGTGACATGGTAGATAAAAACAGGGTGACAGAGACTTACTAAACAGGGAAAGTGCAATAGAGAGTAAATGGACAAAGGTGCACGTAGGGTGTTCTATGGATTGCTGGAAAAAGGAGTGTTAATCTATGAAAAAATCAAGAAATGGTGGTCATATTTATTTGTCTCCCTGTGGAAATGCAAATGATTGTGGTCTGTGAATAGGTGTGTTTTATAGTATGATTTGCAGGTGTGTCCAATGAAGCAATGTGTGTCAGGTGTTGCTTTTGAATTAATCCAGTATGCACTTGTCTATTAATTTGCTGGACGCATACCGCAGTGGTCGACCACCATTAGCTAACCACCATGAGGAGGCCCCTATGGTGACTGTGTGTTTGTAATATGCTCAGTGGTTGGCTGTGGTGCTGACGCACTGAAGATCAGACCACCTAGATAAAGGCCATGTGCCGCTGGCAGTCTGCCTTTTTTGCTTGGTGGTCGGCGATCCTGCCTGTTTGCATCGTAATACTGCGGTCTGGGGACCACCACTAAATCAGTCTTTTTGGTACCACCAATGCGGTGGTCTGGCAGGCCAAATGCTGAACTCATAATGAGGCCCTTATTGTTTTGTGGCTGCAGATCATCCTTTTGTAGCACCTAGTTAAAAAATCTAATTCACCAAAAACTAAAAAATACATTTTAAAGAATCCTCCCAAAAAAGCAAAAATGAAACCAATCCAATGGAGATCCATCAAAGGAATCCAAAGTATCCAGAAACCACAAAAACCTCAAATTGTTTTAAAAAAAGAAACACTCCTGGAAACCAGAATCAAGGGAATCAAAGTAAAATATATTGGTTTATTAGAAACAAAAACAGATTTGCTAAAAAAGAGCTAAATGCTAATTTCCATAGGACATGTTTGTAAAGAAAAATCTGGCATGTAAAACAGAACACCCATCCACATAAAACAGAACAATCAAAAATTACATAAACATTACACTTAGGGCCTGATTACAGGTTTGGTGGTCGCACCGCTGTCCCTCCCCCATCCTAAGAAGACCTCTGAGCTGGCGATCTTCCACCTGCCATATTACAATGTTACCACTGCCCCAGCTGTGGTGTTCCTGATGGCGGTGGACGAGGTCAGCAATACAAGGTATATTTTTCCATACGTGTCGATGCAGGTGTGTACATTTTGACCAAATAATTCCACAATGTACACAAATGCATGAAAAAAAACACTTTGTACAAGTATCATTCCTTTGCTGGAGTCTGGGATAAAAATGCCCAGTCCAGGAAATGGCAGAAAATGTGAAAGGTACTTACCTGGATTTTTAATTCTTTATTTTTTTAGTAGAGTTGCTGATGTGGAGAGGCGCCCTGGACAAAGGGTTCCATATCAGAGACTGTAGGGAAAAGAAGGAAATGGGGGAGCTAGCATCCTGTTTCCTTTGATTTTGCCATCTCATTGCAAGCGGTTTCCCCACCACAATCAGTTTGACTGGAAAGCACATCGTGATATGGAAGGCAGTACCCTTGGATGAACCACCCTCTGAGAACTGCTATTCCCTGGCTGTCATCAAGGTGGTCGGCAAATGGCTGGCAGAGTAGATGGGACTCTGTCAGTTCCTAGTTCAGCAAACTTCCAATTGCGGATGTCTACTGATCTGTTTGTGTGCGTTACAAAGGAAAGGGAAGGGGGGATTTTCACTAGGAAGAGGGAGGTGAGGGGGACAGAAGGCAGGGGTGACTGGCTGCCATCAGTGTGGAGGCCAGAGCCTCAAAACACCTCTGTAGACTAGCCATTGCACCATAAATGCCTTCCAGGAACATGTTGGTTTGTTACAGTTAGGTTGACAGTCCCTGGATAGCATTCATAGTGGCTGTCTGACCCACAGAGATAAATCTCAGGAGGTCAATAGCCACCTCACTGAGGGCAGCAAGGGTAACAGAGACTTGGGCGGAGGTGCCTGTGGCGAAGGAGACACCCACCCTCTTGGGTAAGTGGGCACAACAAACTGGGTGGGGAGCAACAGGGAGGGCAGTAATAGAAAGGGGCTGCTGGGCAAAGATGGTGTTTGGGGATGCCCCGATGGGTCTGTCACCCCTAGGAGTGACCAATGGAGGAGGAATCCGAGGATGGTGATGATGCAGATCTGGTCTCCCGCGTGGCACTCCCCTCGCCCTCTAGGAAACTGGGTCCCTCTGTGTTAGTTGTTTATTGACCCGAGGTCCCATGGCCAGATGCATCCTCACCTGTCTCCTCTGCTTGCCTGTGCTAATGCTGCACTGTCAAAGAGGAATATTGTCATCATATATCCATGATAACACCTGAACCCCAACTCAGGGTGACTAACAATACCATTATGTCTAGTGGGCCCCTGCAAAACTACTCATCTAAGTTGTACATGCATGTGCCATGACAGATGCATGCATGCCATCTGGATTTACTACAGTGGCCCACAGTAAAATCAAGACCTCAGACAACTACAATTACATGGGTGGAGTCTTGGAACACATTAACCATTCAACAACTAGGAGTCCTCTTCATCCTCAAAGTTGTCTCACATGCAGCAGATCTCAGTCAACTAATAGCAAACAACCCTATCCCATTATAAAGTCCATTCCCACATATCCCACACAAGGTCATGCACACATCTATTTGGCATATACACAATGACACCACAATTAGAAATGAGGCCCTGAAATCCTGCTATGTGGATTCCAAAAGTCCAATACCCTGGAGTATGTGACATGGAAAAAACCATGTCACACAGGAAATATTTCAACAATGTACACTTCAACATGTGACATCTGTCACAATAGATTCAAGGAAGTAGTATCAATGTAACTCAAATAGGCCTCACATGTGGCATTGAAAGGAACACTGTTGATGTCAGGTTCAATTTGTCAGGGAGAGATGTACCCAGAATAAACAAAACAACGATTTTGAAAAACCCAGGATAGTCACCACTATTGTCTGACAACCATTACAATGACATCCTCTGATGGTTTCTGTGGTAGATATCTGCCTTTTGAATGTTGGGGAAACACAGAACTTTAACAGAACATTATAAGACCCTCAGCCTTCACTCCCTTGTGGCTGCTGTGATGCCCTCAACACCCATCCAGCCCTGTGGTAGGCCACTGCCAGAATGTGGGCCATTGGGGGGTCTTTATCCTATGAGGCACCCCACCCACTTTGGAGGACAGCCCAACTGGGCCTCCGTGAGTTTCCGGGCCCAGTATCTCAGGACCTCTCACCTCTTGCAACAGTGGGTGCTCTGCCAGCTGTGGACCTCCAGGTTCTATACCTTCTTGGCGATGGCTCTCCAAATCCCTTTCTTCTGATAGTTGTTGACCTGTATGGATGCAAAAGACAAAAAGACAGGACAAGAAATTACTTTAACAAGTCCGATCCAAAATGGCTGAGTCACATACATGTCAGTATACCAAGATGAGAATATCAGGTCTTACCCATACTGCCCACGTGTGGCACATAGCAGTCATTGAATAAAGGAAGATGACTACAAACACTTCTCAATATACAGCCCTACCCACCACCCAGCTCAGGCCCTGCACTGACTAGGTAGTTCAACTGAAATCTTGTGGTATGATCTAGCAATCTGACAGAAACACCATTAGACACAACACACCTATGTGGCTTTTGGAAGGTAAACTCCTCAGCCATGAATGTATCAAAACACTCACCATCTGGGAGAATGATCCTCTGCATACAGTCCCTACCGGCTACAACCAGGGTACAAACTCTAACATTACACATGGGTAACAATGAAGGCATTAGCATGGTGGGCACAAAAAGAGTCTAGTCTGTCCATGTGGACATGTGCAAATACAGATGCATACTCATGCTACTTTAGGGGGTGGTAATCTTTGTAACTCATCATCAACACAAAACACACTTTTTGACATATGTGTACATAACACATAGGTCACCTTCAGAATAACCTAGGCATGCATTATATATTTTCTGCAATGTGACCAGACACCTGAGTCACATATCATGGGTTATCAGTAAACAACTCACAGTTTGCACTTATGCAATGTCAGAAATTAAATGAGCCTGCACAGGACAAATGCGACCTGTATGAAGGTGACAACAGAGCTGTGGGATCAAATGACCTGTCAAGGTTCTGAAAAACACTTTGACAGACAGAGATGCCAAGTGCACATCAGTCACTGATCATCAGCTTTCCCCTAATGTACATTATTATCAAAGGATAGTGCCTCAATACGCTGCATATTAGCACTGAGTCAAGATTTGGCCATATAACATGTTGAGCTGGGATACAGGGAGTGGGCACAGTGCCACAGTTGCATAACAAAAGTGATTCAACACCAGCCCACATTTGGACCAATACAGTGGGATGCATTTGACAGGCCCCTGTCTCTGCAGGCTGAGGAGACAGACCTACCTGAAACTCCATTCACAACCCTTTCATTTATGATAGTACATCATGTAGCCAACAACCAATTGGCATGTGCTGTTTTTGTGCCAACTTTAGGGGCAAAGTAAGTCAGGATATGCATTCAAAACAATAATCTAGCAAAGGCAGATGCAGTTTGAAATGACTGTGGCACCATACATATAACTCACATTACACACAACGGACACATATAACATGCACACAATGCTCATGCTGTCTTTCAAATACATGTGCCCTCACAATAATGACATCCATGTGGTAAGAGATGTCTGGGGTTGGCTGTTATGTCACCTCACCTACTTATGTGCCTCCAAAACAAGGTAGATCAGGGTACACTCAATGGATACACACCACAATGTATCAGAACTCAACACCTGGCACTGAACATAAATACATATACATTGACTTCCCCCTTGACACTGTCTGCTCCCACCGGGCTTAGAATATACATTCTGCCAAACATAGGTATGCAAATATTTACAATATGTACAGAAGGCCGTACAGTGTCCTTTGCAAATGTCCGTGGCCCAGTGGACAAACAAACATGGGCAAAGCCCACACTTGACTCCGGCCTCAAAACGGAGAGAACACTGCAGGGGCATCAGGTCAAAAACTCACAGGCACCTCGGGGGAAGGGGAGGGGAGGCACCTCAGCCGGAAGATGGTACTACGCCACTGCTCCTGGAGGGGGCAACATGCCCACAGCGATGTCCTGGGGAGTGCAAAGCCACAGTCTCTCAAGTCTCTCAAATGGGTGGTTTGCCCACTGCTTGGTCCTGGGGAGTGCAAAGCCACAGTCTCTCAAGTGGGTAGTTTGCCCACTGCTTGGTCCTGGGGAGTGCAAAGCCACAGTCTCTCAAGTGGGTAGTTTCCCCCACTGCTTGGTCCTGGGGACTGCAAAGCCACAGTCTCTCAAGTCTCTCAAGAGGGTGCACTGCCCACTGCTTGGTCCTGGGGAGTGCAAAGCCACAGTCTCCCAAGTGGGTAGTTTGCCCACTGCTTGGTCCTGGGGAATGGAAAGCCACAGTCTATCAAGTAGGTGACATGTTCCACTGGTTCTGGAGGGGGCCTTGTGCCCAGTCTGCTTCATCCTGCGAAGGATATGGTGAGTGGATGCATATCTCCACTGGTTCTGGAGTGGGCCTTGTGCCCAGTCTGCTTCATCCTGCCAAAGATAGGGTGAGTGGATGAATATTTCCACTGGTTCTGGAGGGGGCCTTGTGCCCAGTGATGCTGCACCTGGGGTGTGGCAGTTCCCATTCCCTCACCTGGGTGTCTGAGGAACGAGATGGTCAGAGAACAGGTTACATGATACTCCATGGAGGCAGAGCCAGACTCCATCCTGTGGCGATTTAGGCTGCAAACTGCTGGTAGTGCCGGTGCTGGTGATTCAAGTGGTGGGTCCACACCGTCTCCTGCAGCCTCGAATGGCTGCCCACTGGGGATGCTGCTGCTGACAGATGTAGTGGCACCGGCTGGGCATGTGGCGGTGCATATGGCGGTGCAGGTGGCGGTGCCTGCGGCGGTGTCTGCAGTGGAGATGCTGCCAGTGCTGGCCGTGGTGCAGGTGCTGGTAGAAGTGGAGGGAGACACCAGGCTGTCTCCAGCAGCCTTGGATGGCTGCCCACCGGGGATAATGCTACTGACTATTGTTGTGGCAGCGACGGTGCAGGGAGCAGTGCAGGTGGTGGTGCAGATGGCGGTGCAGGTGGCGGTGCCTGCGGCAGTGCTTTTCACAGTACATGTTGCTGGGCTGTCAGGACTAATGGTGGGCACCAGTCCCTCACCTGGAGGCTCCGAGCCCTGAAGTGACTTGCCTTGTGTTTTCTTGCCCTTCCCCAACTTGGCTGACGCTGCTGGGACCTTGGCACTGGCAGATGCAGTTTTGGAGGAGGCCTTGCTGGGTGGGTCGAGCTTCTTGGCCATGATGCATGCTGGCCCCTTCTTCACTGTGGCAGGTGGTGGACTCAGTTGGTCCTTTGCATTGGTCGGTGGCACACTGCCAGCCCTGACGGGTGCCCCCTTTGATACCTTGGGACATGCAGGTACCACAGCGGACACCGAGTTGGTGGCGGAGGTGCTCGCCTGGGATCTTGACACCCTGGCCCTAGGGGAAGGATGGGGGGGAGGCATAGAGAAGAGGTCAATGTTAGCATGGAAAATCTTTTTAGACACACTGGAATGGGAAGATGGAGGGGGTTTGGGAGCAGAGGAAGAGGGAGTGGTTGTAGGAGGTGTACGTCTGCTGAGTTTGGGTGAAGGTGCATGGGCTGGATGCTGTTGTGAGGTGGATGGCTGTTGGGTGGGCCATGGGGATGTGGGGATGTGTGCATGGGTGTGGGGGTGGTGACTGCCCATGAGGGGTGTGTTGTGATGGGCGTGCTGGTGATGGAGGTAGTGGATGATGATGTAATGCATGCAGGTGTGACTAGAGACACTCCTGGGAAGGAGGTGGACAAAAAGGATCTAGGGGGCACAGTGGAGGCAGTGGATGTTGGTATGTTTGCATGGATATGGTGTTTGTGTGAGTGCCTGTGAGATGATGTGTGGTGCTTATGTTTTCCTGATCCACTTTTGTGTGTTGATTTGTGTTCATGCTGGTCTGAATGTCTGCTTGGGATAGACTGGGGTTGAGGGGATTGGGTCTGGGTAGTGGAAGTTGGAGGGGGGAGGCTGGACACAGGGACAATGTCTGCCATCAGTGCTGAGGCCTTGAGCATGAAATGCTCTCTGTTGGGCCGCCACACCAGAATGTATGCCCTGCAGGAATGCATTTGTTTGTTGCAAATGCCTCTTGACGCCCTGGATGGCATTCAGAATGGTTGACTGCCCAACAGAGAGGGATCTCAGGAGGTCAATAGCCTCCTCACTGAGGGCAGCAGGGCTGACTGGGGCAGGGCCTGAGGTGCCTGGGACGAAGGAGATGCCCACCCTCCTGGGTGAGCGGGTATGTGAAACACGCTGAGGGTCTGCTGGGAGGGCGGTGCTGGTAGGGGGGTGGCGGCTGTACCTGTTGTTGTGGTGGGCAAAGAGGTGTCCGCCACCGATAGGGAGCTTCAATCGGAGGAGTAATCGCTGTCACTGATCTCCCCTCTTGTCGCCGTCGTGGAGCTCCCTTCGCCCTCTGTCCCACTGGTGCCTTCACCCTCGTGGATTCGGCCTCCAGGCCCATGTGGGATGCAGCTCCCTCCGTCGTCGGTGCCTCTGCTCCTCCGCCAGATGATGCTAATGCACAGAAGGACAGGGTGACAAAACAAAAAGGAGGGGGAGAGACAGAGGATACACTTGGTCAATGCCAGCAACACCACTACCTTTGGCGGACACAATACACAGGGAGCAGCCCTATGCACTAGGCCATGCCCAACCAGTCACTAAGGTAGTCACAAGCCCATGAGGTACAATGCCAAACACCAGCATCTGCACATCTGACACCCAGAGCACCCTGCCCAGTAGTAGTTGGCCACTGATACCATTGGGGTAGGAGTGCTTCAGAGCCTGCACACAAGGGACCTACCCTGCCATGATCGCCCTGGCTAGGGGCACCCACCACCCCCATCTCCCACCCTGCTACCTCCTAAAGCATGCAAAGTCAGCTTTCAGAATCTGTACTCACCCCTTTGTGGCTGCTGTGATGCCCTCAAGTGCCCATCCAACTCCGGATAGGCCACCGCAAGGATGCGGAACATCATGGGGGTCATGGTGCGATAGGCACCCCTTCCATGTTGGGAGACCAGCCTTCACCGTTTTCTTGGTCTAGCAGCGCAGGTCTTCCCATCTCTTGTGCCAGTGGGTGCTCCGTCTGTGATAGACTCCCAGGGTCCGCACCTCCTTGGCGATGGCACGCCAAATACTCTTTTTCGGGTGGGCGCTGACCTAGAGGGAAAAGACAGGGGAAAAGGAAATTACTTACCCCTCTGGACCGTCATACTCATTGCCCACCATTTCCCACCCATGCCATGACGCACATACACTGACCACCTCTCATGCAGCACTCAGGCCAGGACGCCTTAGCACCCCCCAACATGTGGCTTACATCCACAACACTGCAAACATGCATTGCCCACACATCATGCTCACAGTGTACTCACCTGTTTGTCTGGAGGACCGTAGAGTAACGTATACTGGGGTAGGACCCCATCCACCATTTTCTCCAACTCCTCCACAGTGAAGGCAGGGGCCCTTTCCCCAGACACCTTGTGAGAAAACAGGGCTGATTGCAGAGGCCCCATAACTTTTTGCCCCCATTTTCCACTTTTTGCTGGTGTTTTCCTGACTTTAAAGGTGCCCTGGGTACTGCTAACCAGTCCCAGGGCCTGTGCTCTGTGTAAAATGGATATGCAAATTAGGCTAATTATAATTGGCTAAGTTAACCTACCTATAAGTCCCTAGTATATGGTAGGGCATGTAGGTTTAGGGACCACAGCATAGGTGGTGCACACCTAGGTGCACTGCTGAGGTGCCCAGTGTCATTTTAAAAGCAAGCCTGCCTTGCTGGCTGCTTTTAAATTAAAGTTATATGCAAATTCGACTTTGGAATTAAAGGTACTTCCAAAGTCTTAAACTACCTTATTTTTACATATAAGTCACCCCTAAGGTGTGCCCTATGTGCCCCTAGGGCTGGGTGCCATGTAACTATAAGCAGGGACTTTATAAAAATAGATTTATAAGCCCTGGTGAGGTAAAAACAGCCAAATTCGTTTTTCCCTCATTGAAGTAAATGGCCTTCATAGGCTAGAATGGGCAGACTTTATTTTAAATTTTAAAGTCTCCTTAAATGTTGCATACCAAGAATTTGGTATCAAATTAATTGTTGTAATAAATCCTACAACTTCCAGTTGTTGGATTTATTATAACTAGTTCAGGTAAAAAGTTTAGACTTTACCTAAAAAGTTGCCAATTTCAGCTCTGCATTGTTTTTGCTGCTGTGCTCTGATTGGCCAGCCTGCAGCAGCTTCTGCCAGGCTGCCTTGATGAGGTGTGAAGTGGCCAGGCTTCACACAAAGGAATGTGCTTGGGGGAGAGAATCTCCCCTCAGCAGATGGTGAGGCAGGAAGGGGGAGGGCTGCCAAACTGGTCTTCAAAGGCAGAGAAGTACATTTGCAGCACCCAGCAATACCCCCACATCCTGCAACCCCAGACAATTAGGTGCCCCCTTGATTAGATTAGGCGAGGGCAGGAGAGGGGTGTGTTTATGATTTTTAGCCACACCAGTGGGTGGGCTCAGCCAGATGTAACCTCCAAAAATCAGATTCATCCATGTTGGATTTTTAGAGACTGTTGCCTTCTGGGATGGATTTTTGCCACACTTCCCAGGAAGTGGTCATCACAGGGGGACGACCCTGTCCCTGATTGGAGAACCAGGGCCCCCCTGCTTTTCACCCAGGAGCAAGGATAAAACTGGCAGACTTGCACCCACGCCTCAGATCCCCTCCAGAATTCAACAAGAAAGGAACTAAAGAAGAAGAAGGACTGCCCTGCTGGACCCCTGGCCTGCACCTGGACCCTGCACTCAGAAGGACTGCACCAGCTGCACACTTGGGCTTCACCACAAGAAGGACTTTGCCTGGCTTCAACTGTGTCAAGGAGGGACTCCCTGTTTGCTACAGGTGAAAAATTGCTAACCAGAGTCCCCTGCACCAACTCCTGAAGAAAGCGACCAGCTGACCACTGTCCAGTGGCCAAAAAGGAGTTTGCGCCAGGTGCATTCTGGGAGTTGAAGTCCGCACCCCCCAAGGACCATCACAGAACTTCTGGACCCTTGGGGTGAGCTGTGGACCCCAAAAGAACCTTAAAAGAACATCTGGGTGAAGCCCCAGAAGTTTGGAAACGTTTTGAGAATTTTTGGAAAAACGCTCCAGAGAGGGACCGACCCGCCGCGGAAATTCTACCCGGCTTGCCTCAACCGCGACCCGGCCTGACTTCGTGGTTCGTCCCGGTAAAGAAAAACATCCAAAAAAGAGACTAAGTCCGAACGTAAAAAGTTGACCGGGACCTCCCAGCCATCGTATCCGAGAAGGGCTCTATGGACGTCGGATCAAGATCCAGGTTTACCCCGGTCGAAGGATTTTCATCTTGAAAAACGACTAAGTCCGAAGGTAAAAGTCTCCACCGAGGAAACCCACATCGCGTATCCGGACAAGGGCTCCAGGAGGTCGGATTCAACTGGCAGGTTCGTCCCGGTGAAGAAAAACTTCAAAATAAAGACTAAGTCAGAAGGTAACTTTTTAACCGAGGCCTCCCGCGACCTGTAGCCGAGCAGGGCTCCATCGCGGTCGGCCTGAAAGTTTGACTTTGCCCCGGTCGAGGTGCAACCAGATGACCCGATTGGCGCTTTTTGTTTCTAAGCGCTAGAAAAGTAATAATTCTTTAAAAATTCATATCTCCGGTTCCCCTGAACCGATTTTAATCGTTTTTGTGTCATTTTAAAGATAAAAATATAAACTATTTTTATAAATTGGTTTTGGATTTTTAAACTGTTTCCTGTGTTTTATTTAATTGACGCTCGTTGCCAAGCTACCAAGGGTTGAGCTGGGATTAATTTACTGAGACCTAACTGTACCTATGTGGAGGTTAGTGGCTTGTTGCTAGGTGTAGGTACCTACCTGCCCTACCAATAACCCATTTTCCAACACACCTCAGGTCACAACAGCACATGAAGTGTAGGTCCTCTCCTGTTGATGGTCTGGTAGCAATTGAGTGAATAGCTAGGAAATGGCGGTGATGTCCGCGGCAGTGCGTACCATTATCGCCAGCGTTCATCGGCATTGGCTCCTGGGACCCATAGGGCCCAATGATAACCAATGCGAAGCTGCGCGGCGGTCATCGACTGCCTACGGCGACACAGCACAATGCCAGCGCACTTACCTCATTTCTCCTTGTCCCTCCTCACAGGTCAGACAGCCGCCATTTCAGGGGGGCACATGGCGTGGCACATAACATCAACTGACTCTCGACTTCACACACTGCTTCTGTGATGTAAATTCAACAACAATTGTGCCATATATGCGGAAATATGACATTCTGCTCACCGTCCTCCTCCATAGGCTACAACCGCTGAGGCAGATGATGAGATGGCAGCATCCTCCGGTGTACAACCTCCTGGTGGACCTGTCGACAATGGAGAACAGACACATTATCATCACATACAGACTTGATTGTACCACAATCCAAGAACTGTGTGCCCAATTGGAGCCAGACCTGATGTCAGCTATCCGTCAGCCCACAGGCATACCCCCTCTAGCGCAGGTTCTGTCAGTGCTCCATTTCTTGGCATGTGGTTCCTTTCAAACTACAGTAGCCAAGGCATCAGGAATGTCTCAGCCAATGTTCTCCAACGTGTTAACCAGAGTGTTGTCTGCCCTCCTGAAGCACATGCGCAGCTACATTGTGTTCCCCCAGGTGGATGATTTGGCCACAGTGAAAGCTGACTTTTATGGCCTGGGACAAATACCCAACATCATTGGTGCCATTGATGGTACATATGTGGCATTTGTCCCCCCCGAAGAAATGAACAGGTTCACAGGAATAGAAAAAGCTATCAGTTGATGAATGTGCAAATGGTGTATTTTCTCGGACTAGTACATCTCCCATGTGAATGCCAAATATCCTGGTTCTGTGCATGACGCCTCTATCTTGAGGAATAGCAGCATCCCTTATGTGATGGGGCAACTCCAGAGGCACCGGGTGTGGCTAATAGGTGAGCCCAAGGTCCCCACGTAGTATCTGTTGGTGTCTGGGTATGGGATTGTCTCTAAGGGTTAGTGTGTGTCTAACAGTTGTCCCTCGATATTTGCAGGCGACTCTGGTTACCCCAACCTCTCATGGCTACTGACCCCAGTGAGGAATCCCAGGACAAGGGCAGAGGAACGTCACAATGAGGCAAATGGGCGTACAAGTAGGATTATTGAGAGAACCTTCGGCCTCCTGAAGGCCAGGTTCCAGTGCCTCCATCTGACAGGTGGATCCCTGTACTACCCAGCCAAGAAGGTGTGCCAGATCATCGTGGCATGCTGTATGTTGCACAGCCTGGCCTTGAGACGCCAGGTGCCTTTCCTGCAGGCGGATGAGCCTGGAGGTGGTCTTGTGGTAGTGGTGGAGCCTGTGGACAGTGAGGAAGAGGACGCAGATGAAGAAGATGTGGACAACAGAACACACATTACACAGCAGTACTTCCAGTGACACACAGGTAAGAGACTGTAACTCAACTTTACATTACAGTAATCTTTTGTACATTTTACATGGCAGGCTCTTACCGTCTGTCTATGGACACTGACTGTTCCCTTTGGATTCTCTATTTTCAGATCTGTGTACCCCATTCTGGCTCCTGCTATATGTTCTGCTGCCCACCAAAGGTCATCCTGTAGTATATTTCACTGAACATAAACTGTGCAATGCTTTGATAATGTTGTAATAATACATTTTTCCAATCATTACACTGACTCCAGTATGGTTTATGTTTCAATGGTGTTTATTTTTGTGCAAATAAGTATGGGGGTAAGTGCAAGGGGGTGGGGTAATGGTGGAGGAATGTACAGTTAGAGTCCAGTCTCTTGGAATCACAGGTGCATTGTCCAAGGGGGAATAGGAGGGGAACAATGGCAGTTCAAGGTGGACAGGGTGACATAGTGGGACACAAGGGTATCGATCAGGCAAGTCTTATTTCCTGGCTGGGGTCTTGGCAATGTCCTCTGTCTTCTGCCTGGATCACAGGGACCGTTTGCGGGGTGGTTATCCTTCTGCAGGGGGTGGGGTGCTGGTGGTCTGTTGGTCCTGTGGCAGAGTCTCCTGTCCACTAGCGCCGGCGGAGGTAGAAGGCTGTTCCTTGGTTTGGCTAGTGTCAGGGGCCCTTTGTTGTGCACTGTGTCCCTCATGGTCTTGCCCATGTCAGCCAGCACCCCTGAAATGGTGACCAGGATGGTGTATATTTTAGTTAGTTCCTCCCTGATCCCCAGGTACTGTCCCTCCTGCAGCCGCTGTGTCTCCTGTAACTTGGCCAGTACCTGGCCCAAGGTCTCCTGGGAATGGTGGTATGCTCCCATGATGTTTGAGAGGGCCTCGTGGAGGGTCGGTTCCCTGGGCTTGTCTTCCCCTTGTCGCACAGCAATCCTCCCAGCTTTCCTGTTGTCCTGTGCCACTGTCCCCTGAACCGTTTGGCCACTGCCACTGACCCCAGGTCCCTGATCGTCCTGGGTTTGTGGGGTTGCCTGGGCCCCTGTAATGGTGGACACACTGCTGATTGACATGTCCTGGGAACATAGGTATGGGCCTGCTGGGTGGGTGCTCTGCTGGTGTTTCCTGAGGGGGTAGGCTCTGTGGTGGTTTGGGACTGTGGCAGGGGAACCGACTGTCCAGAGGGGGAAACACCTGGAACAACGACTCCGAAACCACAAAGAAGTGAAAAACGAAAACGAAACAATGCTTTCGTTTTCCACGACTTCCTGGTTTTCGTACCTTAACTACGCATGTCTGAACCACGTACATGCGTGGTTAAGGTACAGAAGAAGGGAGTCGGAGTCGACGCGGTGATAGGAGGAGGTACGTTGAGCTGGGACTGGGGCTGTTTATTTTTGGGGGGGAGGTGGGGTGGGATGGGGACTGGGGGTGATTAGGGTTTAGGGGGAGGGGGGTCAGGGTTTAGGTTTAAGGGGTGGGTTGGGGTGTTTAGGTTTTAGGGCAACGGTGGGGACTCGGGGTATTTTTAGTTTTTGGGGTGGGGTGGTGGGCTTGGGGTGATTAGGGTTTGGGGAGGGGGTCAGGGTTTAGGTTTAAGGGGTGGGTTGGGGGGTTGGGGGTTTAGGTTTTAGGGGCAGGGGTGGGGAGTCAGGGTATTTTTAGTTTTTGGGGTGGGGCGGGGGGCTGGGGGTGATTAGGGTTTAGGGGGGTCAGGGTTTAGGTTTAAGGGGTGGGTTGGGGTGGTTTAGGTTTTAGGGGAGGGGGGTTGGGAGGGTTGGGGTAGTTGTGGGGTGGGGGTTGCAGTAATTTTTGGGGGTGGGGGCCTAGGCAGGAAGAATGCTGGAACCGTGCATGCTGATCACTAATGCCTTTACCAGGAAGGCGTTTACAACAACAAATCGTTGTAAACGCATTTGTGGTAAACGCATTAGTGATAAGAATGAGGTTGTTGTTCTGACCTCGTTGTCGAGCCATGGGTGCTTGAAGCACTCGTGGTTCTGACATATAACCGTCCAGAGGTCCCTGATGGGCACGGGTTGTCATCATGATCCAGGCGTGCAGAGCTGCTGTCATCACTGTGGGCCTCTTCTGGGGGTGGCTGAATGTAGCTGGCACCAGTGACATTGGGTAGGGGTCCTGTTGGGATGCAAATGCATTGTTAGTGTATCTGCGTGTGTCATCTTGTGCATGGGTGTGTTTCCCTGTATGATTGTGCTTTCCATGTTGGCTTGGCCTTGTGTGAGTGGTGATTTTGTGGCCTGAGTGAGTCTCTCTATTGGGCATGCTGGGGTGATGGGTGCCCATGCAGGTCTGTGATGGGGGTCCATGCATTGTTGTTGCATGCACAGCTTGGTATTGGGATGAGTGGGTTGTGATAGTGGGATATATGTGAGTTGGTGGAGTGATGGGGTGAGGGTAGGGGTGGGGGTATGTGATTGCATGCAGGTAGGGTGGGGGATATAGTAATAGATATTTGCCTTACCAGAGTCCAGTCCTCCTGCTACTCCTGCCAGGCCCTCAGAATGCATGATAGCCAAGACTTGCTCCTCCCATGCTGTTAGCTGTTGGTGAGGAGGTGGGAGTCCACCGCCAGTCCTCTATACAGCAATCTGGTGTCTTGAAACCACAGAACACACCTTTCCCCGTAGGTCGTTCCACCTTTTCCTGATGTTGTCCCTTGTTCTTGGGTGCTGTCCCACGGCATTGACCCTGTCCGCGATTCTCCGCCATAGCTCCATCTTCCTAGCAATGGACATCTGCTGCACCTGTGATCCAAATAGATGTGGCTCTACCTGGATGATTTCCTCCACCATGACCCTTAGCTTCTCCTGCGAAAACCTGAGGTGTCTTTGGGTGCCATAGATATGGTGTGAGTGATATGTGTGAGGATGTGTGAGGTGATGTGTGCGGTGATGTGTTGGGGTGTACACTGGGATGTGTGTGGATGGTGTATGGGTGATGGTGTTCTGTGCCTCAGATTGAGTGGGTGTTCTTTGTTTGTCTCTCTGTGCTTGGTCTCTTTTTTTTCCTTGTAAGAGTTTGTGGGTCATGTTGGTGTGTGTTTTATAGTGGTGTGGATGTGTGGGTGTGGTGTGTGAATGTGTGTCAGCTGTGTGTAGTTAGAATTGTCCAATGTGGTGTGGTTTTGTAAGTGTGTGTGCATTTTGAGCGCAGAGGTGTGTACTGCCAATGGTTTAACATGGTTGAAAGTCTGCTGCGTTGATTTGTGGGTTGTGATACTGTAGGCATATTCCTGTTGGCGTAACGGTGTGGGTTTTGCTATCGCAAGTTTATCACTGACCTTTGGTGTGGCGGACTTGTGTGGGTGTCTGTATTATGGAGGAATTCTCTCTGTGGGTCATAATACCCGTGGCGGATTACCACAGCGGTCCCGGTATGTTGGCGACTGTCGGCACGGCGGTAGGCGGCATTTGCCGCCAGGGTTGTTATGAGGGCCATAGTCACACTATAGCCTGTGAGGAGGGAATATATGTCGAAGTACCGAGAAAACTGTGCACCTGAGGCACTTACCTGCTCCTCAGGTGCACCATAGAGCTGTCCATACAAGGGTTGGACCTCAGACACCAGCTTCTCCACCTCCTCTGGTGGAAAGGTTGGGACCCTATCACCTGCTGGAAGTGACCTGATTGCTCCAAGTGGCGGTATACAGCAGCTTAGTTAGTGGAGGCATTGCTGTCAGCAGAGTCAGGAGTCAAGTGAAGTATTTTTCAGAACATGGCGTTCACGTCTGCCACGTACACGGCCATCAACACTGGCAGACACAGCCAGTGGCCTACAACCGCCACCAGCATCGAAGTTAGCCTATGGCTGTGTCCGCTGCAGTTGCAACCACCTACCAACATGACGATTTCCGCCAGCAGTCGTGGGTGGTTCCTAATTTCATGTGGAGTAGGTCGGGCAACCACCATTTTAGAGGCCTGATATGTGTTGTATGGCTCTGACAAATAAGTCACTCCTCTGTAATTGTTGGGTTTTGCATCATTAACTGCTTGTCTTTTCCAGTCATGTTGCTCCTACTACTCAGCCACCATTGTTGTACATTGCTAGGCACATATGGCCATTTGCATTGGGGCACAGCCTACCCCCCCCAAACAATGCTTGGGACATCAAGTCACAGTTCGAGAGGCATGTTTTGTTGCACAATTGTTGATTACCATTCATGTGTACACATGTATGTCAAAGCAAGGGGATGACATGTGACTGCTGTGTGATTATTAGTTGGGTGGGTACTGTGCATCATGTCCAAACCTCAATACATGCCTCATTACATTTTCATATTGACTAGCATCCTGTATGTTGGAAGGGACACATTGAATAATGGCAATGTATTGTCATACCTAGGTATCCAGGGAGGAGAAGTTTTAGGCAATCTCCTATCTATCGTCCACTGCCAGACCTTCAGACCATGGAAGGACTCCACATCATCCGGATCTACTGCATGATTGGCTAACAATTGTGGACCTATGTCATCAGTTGGAGCCACATCAGATGCCTGCCAATAATTATGCAAATAGCACACCACCCATTTCACAAGTCATGGCAGTTTTGCACTTCCTGGCCGCGGGGTCCTTTCAAAATACAGTGGCCTCATCTGCTGAAATGTCTCAGCCTATGTTCAGTCTTGTTTTGAAGGATGTCCTCTCAGCAATATTGAAACACCTGGGCAGCTACATCCGCTTCCTCAATGTGAGGATTTGAATCATGTGAAGGTTGACTTCTATGGTTTGGCGCACATCTCACATGTGGCGGGAGCCATTGATGGTACACATGTTGCCTTGGTCCGACCGAATGGGATTGAGCAAGTGTACCACAATAGAAAAAGCTACCATTCCATCAATGACCCGGTGGTTTGTTTGGGGGATCTCTACATTTCACAAGTCTGTGCCATTTTTTTAGTTTAGTCCATGATGTCTTCCTGATGCAGAGCAGCGCAACCCCCCAACTGAAGTCACGACTGTACCCGGAGCGGGCCTGGCTTTTTGATAAGTCAAATCTCTCCTGTTTGTGTGTGTGCAATGTCTGCTGCAGCAAATCCAATGAGAGAGACTTATAGTTGCACATATGTTCCATTCCATAACAGGGGACTATGCATACTCACACCATCTATGGTTGGTGACGCTGGTGAGGACCTCTCCGCTTAAACGATGCCCATGGAAGAACATGGCATGTCGCTTTTGGGCTCCTGAAGGCCAAATTTAGGCATCTGGACAAGACAGGTGGAGCCCTCCTCTACTCACCTAAAAAATGGTGTAAGTTAATTGTGGCCTGCTGCATGCTCCACATAATTCCCCTGCTGAGGAATATCCCATATATCCCAGGTCAGGGGGAGTCAGCACTGCCCCCGGGTTCGAATCCTGAAATTCCAAGTGAGGAAGACAGTGATGAAGAGGAAGGTAAAGACTTGTGGGCAGATCAATCACTACTTTACCTGAGTGTAAGTAAATGTTGTCATGTTGTCACTGTAACTGTATGAGGAACTGTAATTGTCAAGATGTGTGGACTACAGTGTTTTTCCTACAGATTGTGGATTTAAGGCTTTGACATATATATAAAAGATTTACTTGCTAATTTAGACTTGAAGATTTCACTACTTTGAATATCTGCAGAGTTAATGTCATTTTCATGCAATGCAAGTGTGTCCACTGATGTTTGATATGAGCTTGAGTTAATTTTCGAAGAGGAAACATATGTCCCTAACTATATGTATACCTGTCACTGTATTGGTTTCCCAAATGCTTCTCATGCTTTTGCATGCTTGACTCTATAGCATTACTACTGGAATGTTTCTGTTACGTTATATTTTTGGGACTGCAGATGATCTATGTAGTTTAATTGCTTTTCCATTAAAAAGTTTAAATCCTGCTCTAAGGTCTGTTATTTCTTAAGGCCTCTAAAGTTAAAACAACATTTTTCTTGAAGAGGATGGAATTGTGAACTGTCTGTCTAAATAAAGGCTGCTAAATCTTTACTGTGCACACGTCAACATAGCAAGAGCTATACATACCACGGATACTAAAACTCCCTCTATACTACTAACCAGTAATTGTAAATAACAGCATTTTATGTTGTAGATTGTCACTACAATGCCAATAACAAATATGTTCCTGACCATACAATAGAATCTGGATAACATTAATCTACCATTTTCCTATCCATTCCTCTGAGAGGACACTTGGTTGTTGTCTATACTAGGTGTCTATGTGTGTTGCTCAACATCTAATACCACATAACTGCCCTTGGATCACACATAAGGGTGCATATTTATTCTTTTTGGTGCAAAACTAAACTAACGCAGTTTTACACCAAAATGTTTGGCACTGGCTTGTGCCATTCCTGATCACCAGCCAGGAGCCATATTTATGGAATGGCGCAAGCCAGTGCGAAGGGTGGGGTAGCGTAAAAAAAAATGATGTTAGCCGGGTGGGGCTGGCGATATGGGAGAAAGGGGTTTTTGCACCAAAAAATGACATTATACTGGTTAGAGTAAAAAAAGATTACTTTAACCAGCCTAGCATCAATTTCTGATGCAAAACCATCCATACAACATGACTCCTGTCTTAGAAAAGACAGGAGTCATGCCCTCCACCCCAATGGCCAGCACAGGGGACCAGTGTCCCCTGGGCATGGCTATTTTACCCTCTGCCATGCAGGAGGCCGAAAGTTGGTCCCCCGATGGCACTTTAAATAACACAAAATACTTACCTATACTTACCTTACTTACCTGGGATGGGGTCCCCCATCCTCTGTTGTCCTTCTGGTGTGAGTGGAGGTGCTCCCTGGGCTTGAGGAGGGCACCTGTGGACCCATTCCATGGGGTTTACCAATATACATGGGTCCACAGGTCCCCTAACGGCTGGCCTGACACAGGCATTAAATAATGGTGCAAAGCGATCTTTGCACCATTATTTAGCCCCTCCTCCCACCCTTGTGTCATTTTAGCATGGGCGATAAATATGGGGCTATGTGGTTGACACCATTTGTTAGACTGGAACTCCTACTTTGCATCTCATTGGAGCACGGTAGGTTCACACATCTAAAGAATGGTGCAAAGTCCAATATTTTGACGTTAGACGGGTCTAACGTCAAAATCTAAATATGGAGTTAGTTTTGCGCCAAATTTGTGTGAAAAATTTACGCAAATTTGGCGCATATGTTGTATAAATATGCCCCATTGTATGGGATCATGATTTTTAATCTATCTATAAGACCATTTCTTTTGATGCTCACCAAGAATAATATTTGTGCCTCTGCTATGAGAACAGAGATGAAAATAATTTTGGAGTGTATTTCAAAAGCCCATACAGTCACACTGGAGGTATTTCAAGTGGAATACATTTACTATATATATTAAAGGTACCCATAATGTTTCTACAGTTTTACAAGGAAATATTCTGACTGACAGTAACACCACTTTTTTGGTAGGTCACAAACAGACTGAGAATAAAAATGGGGCAATTGAACACCCTTGCCCTAAGCCATTTGCAGTGTACAGATTTGTAATCAGTGCATTCTCACCCAACATTATTTCTTGACTTTTTTTCAAACTTCAGTCTGTTGTTGCTTTCTGCGGTTTATCCTTGCATCTTGTCTTGCAAAATAGCTTGATCTCACCACCAAGCAGAAGTCATAGTCTACTTGTCCTGTGCTCCTTTTGAGTCCTTACTCCTGAATTACTTCTACTATAGATATTGAATAGAAAATCTAGAAAGCCCTTTTGCTCCAGAATTATTTGTTTTCTTTTCATTTTCCAATAATGCATAACCTGGAATGTGAAATAACTTTTTCCTTGATGAATTAAACAGTGTTTGTGTATTTATTTACTATGTAAACACCAATCCAACTTTCCACTTGCCGTGATATTCTGTAGTTTTACCAGCTTTAGCTTTTGGTATACAATTCTTGAAATTACACATTTTTTATCTTCAAGCATTCTGTAAATATGCACCATAATTGAAGATCCTGTAATTTTGGTATATATCCCTTTTGTCTCCATTAAGTACTTTTTACTTTACTTAATTTATTTTTTCCATCTATTTACAAACTGCTTCCTTGTTAATCTACTCAAAGATTTGTGTTTCAATTTAATCATCTTTTTAAATTTATGGGGACGCTCTTGTGACTTGATTTGTGAAAATAACTTTCTTTGATGCATTGTTAATTGGAACTCCCAATCCATAAGAAACTTACCTAAGAGATCAAATCAAAATTATGACCTTCTTTCTACTGTAATACACCTTTTACAGCAGTTGTTCTTAACTCTTTGACTTCTGTGGACCCCCCCCCCTTATTCATTACTGGAAGATGGGGACCACCACAGAATCATTATTGGAATCCAGGGACCCTGACTGAATAACTACTGGAAGACGGGGACCTCTGTCTAAGTATTTATAATGATTTGAACCACAGAAAAATAAACAACAAATAAAGAAACAAACATTAATCAAACAATTACATAAATCGTAAACTGTTTTATTTAATTCACAAATATTTTTTAAAAATCAAAATTTTGATTTTAATGAGAAAGTTAGAGCTTTATTAAATTCAGTTAATGGCTGTCATCAACAGTACTGTATTATATTTGATGCAATTGCACAGCTGCCACTAATCAATCTGATGACACTAACTTAACTGTTAGCCTCCAATTTTAAATTACATACAATTTGCAGAATACTTAAAATATGCAATTTTACATTGTGCTTCTTCACTTATATAGATTTTATTAATCTGGTAATTTTAATTCCAAGCCAATATGGCCTGACTCCAGACCACAAGTTAATAATCACTCTTATATAGCAAATAAAAACCTTTTCTGGGTGGACTTTACAAGGCTGTTATTTTGCTTTTGAAATCTGACATTAATTCTGACATTAATAAGTGATCTACTATCAACTCGAAGGATAGTTTTATACAAAACTGTTCCTAGTGGGCCAAATCACTTAATTTATCAGGCATACTTTCATTATACTTAAATAACTAATAGCTAGCAATAAGTTAGTTGCGGATGAAGAGGAAAGGCCATTTTTAGTGAGAGTTTTTGGGTTGACAATTTTAATGCATCCATTCATAACAACCGATTTTCAGTAAGACTTCCAATAAAAAAATTCTCCTCTTGTGTTTTTTTTTTTCATAGTTTATTAGTTAGAACAGACTCTGATGTAGATCAGTGACTCCGTATTTCAGTTATGCAGGTGATTCCCTATCTTCTTGAGGTTTGAGGAAATCAAGTCCACATTCAGGAATGTAATAAACTGCTGGTTTGTTTTTTCAAAATATATTGAAAACGAGCCTTTGAGAAAATAATTTTGATATGGGCATGCATTGCACTTCAGTATTCAAAATGACTAAAATCTCAGTGGATAGCAAAGAATCAAACATCGCTTCTTATTTTGTTTTTATTTATTTTTATGTAAACATTTTTAGGAAAACAGTTTTAACCAGATTTCTTTAAACACATTCTTCTTCTCTACTATATCCACCCATTCACCCATATGCCAATTAATTCATTACAGTAGTTTGCGCTCTGGCTTCTGTCTTAAAATAATGGATGCAACTTCTTTTTTCAAATTATGAAAGTTATACATTATTTTGAATTATACTGCTTTCTACACGACATAACCAGAGGGCAACTTTACATCAATATTTGAAATGTACAGTTTTTTTTCAGCAATCCCTCTCATTGCACTGAGCCACAGACGACTTTAGGACCCTCAAATAAAAAAGTTTGTTTATTGTTGTCTTTAGGATTATATGTCAAATTAGTAAAATAGGTTTCAGTAGGTATTATATATTAAAACAAAATAATCTGCTGCTTTTTAAGTAAACAATATAGCTATGTCTACTCACATAATTATTATCTGACATGTTCAAACATTTCATTACATAGAAAGAGGTCTGAACCAGACTCATCCAGACTAATAACCTTCCCTTGTGTCTAACTCCATTTTTTTCCAGTGCTTGCAATGCAGCCACCATTAACCATTTATCAAGTTGCTGACTTTATTTTGGGCCTTTGAGTAGGAATCATCCGCATTTTCATTTTCCTTGGTTTGTCTTTAAACTAAGGGAAGAATATACACAGTTTTCTTTTTATCAAATGTGAATCATAACATTGAGTGAGTACTTTTTGCCTTCATTTGCTCTGGTCCCTCTGTATTCTTCCTCATCTTTCAATTCTGCTTGTCGTTCTTGTACATTAAATAATACTTCTAAATAAATCATATAATCAATCTTATAATCAACTTCGTGTTTATAACATACGAATGCTTAATTTAATTAGTCCTCTGTGGCTGATGCCTGAGATTTTCTGTTCTAGGTTTTATTACATTAACAAGGGTAGACTTGTTAATGATTAAATTAGGGTTGTATATTGCCTTTAGTTACCCTGTCTTTGATTTGCAACCATATTTTTATTTTATTTCATTGTGCCTTTTTTCGTCACTAATGTTTTAGGACTGGCACAATTTCTGCAAGTGCTATGTCTGAAATTTGACGTTTATACACTGTGCCAGTTCTGCTATGGATACATGATATCTTTTAGCTGAAGTAGGCTAATCAGGTAGAGTAAAGACTTCAAAAAATAACATATTGAGGCAGATAGAAACTGCTGTGTTTATTTTAAATCTGATTCCATCTGAGTTTTGTTAAATTTCTTAAATTCCGGGTAGAACTAAGGGACTTATTGAAAGCGTGGCAAATGGATTGCCAGGATAGAGGTGTCTCTGGCATATGTCACCCACTGAAGAATGACCTGCCACATGTACAGAACTCTTGCCAGGATAGCTATGACGTCAGTCAATTTGCCAGTGTGGCGGATTCATTGAAAGCAAAGCTCCATGCGGAGCGGGTGCTGTTTCATCCATTGTTCTCTGAAAACATACTCCCAAAGTGAGAATTTGTTTCAGTTAAAAAAGAATGGTTCTCGTGCACACAGATTATTCTCTCTGTGCATTGACCCCTGCTATGTAAGGCAAACCCAGGTAGATACAATCAGTTGTGATTGCTCAGCTCTAAATAAGATAGGATGATTGCCACTGTGTCTCAGCGGTGCTCTTGGTGCTAGACCAGTGGGTCGAACGTTTTCAGTGGCAGAGCCAGTTGACTCTCCACTGGTGGAAACCATGTGGTTCTCCAAACTGTAAATGATGTGTAGGAACTGCATTTGTGGCTGTAAACCAGTGTTACTACATGACAGTGGACCCATCCTGCCAAACTCTAAATGAACCTTTAAGTCTAACAAACAGATTAAAGAAGAATTGTTTTCATTACTGCAATGGTATTTTTTCTTTCTCTTGATGCACCATAAACTCAAATGCTACAAGTATAGGGCCTAATTGTTGTTTCAGTGGCCTCATTCTTGTTCTTCAGAAAACAAGGTAACCAGTTTTAGACCATTTATAATGAGAAATCAAAGGCGATTTAGAAGAGCATGTAAAAATAATTATTGTTTCTTCTTACATTTATCCCTCCTAATCACATTTTCATTCAGGTAGTTCCATTAACAATATTAGCCTGTTTATCAGCTGGTTTCTATTTGGTTTTTTTAAAAAGACAAGAAAGGCAAGCCCTCAATGATTAGACTAAAGCTTTCTGATTACCATTTGTGAGAAAAAGGTTCTGCCCATCTAATTCACCCAGTTTCTTTCACTTTTTGATCACCTCGTTTTAGACCTTTTACTGGGGAGGAGCCTCATAACCTAGGGTTACCACAATAAACCTGTGGCCAATGGCCTGCCTTTTAAGATAAAGCCGCTGTGGCACAGCAAGGGTTAAGATGCACTTAGCTAGTTCCACATGAACATGTGTGCACACATGTGTACACATGTGAGGGCTTTGCGTGGAAGACTCCTGTTGTGCATAGCTCAAGATCTGCGCACAGGTAGTGTGGCGCAGAAGGGACTATACAGGATTAGGTATTGACCTGGGATAGGCCTTATAATGGGGGTATACACACATAAGGAAAGTCAGCATAGTTTACTTTCTTGTCTGCAGTGATGCTCCATTATACTCTTGTGGTGAAGGCTGCCTTAGGGTGCAGCTCTGCTCCCATTTGGTCTTCAGACTCCATAATCGTACTGATGTACAGCGTAACCTGTGTGAAAAGAGCAATTCTGTAAAGTTCAAAGATATATCTGTATAGCTTATGGGTCATCCATATTTCTCTGGCTCAGCTCAGGATCAGAGCCCAGGCCTTTTGTAACCTTGCTTTGCAAGGTTAATTACTTTTTAGGTTGAGCGCAAGCGCTCTGACCCGTTGTAAGTCTTGTGGGCTTTTGACCACCCCCACCGCGCGCCCATCACTATCACTCGTTTGTGGGCTTGCCTTTGCAAAAATCCTTTGCTATCATTGGTTAATGCTTTATGTTTGTCCCATCCCTGGGGCGGTTTGATTACAGCCATAGACACCAACCCTGTTACATGGATAATTGCACTTCTGCCAATGCGTTTGAATGCGAGCAAACTTCTTTTTCCTTTTGTGTCTCTATTTCGCGCTCATGCTTGTGGTACTTTGAATTGCCTCATTTATGTCAACTGTTTTACTTTTCATTTTCAATTTAAGTGGCAAGAAAAGTCCAGTTAGGAATTTACAACATCAACGCCTCTCACTCGAGCAAACAGGAGACCCATTGCATTGCAAATGCTTGTTTCTCCAGGTGCAGGAAAAGGTCTCAGCCCTAAAGGGAGCAATTAATAGTTCTTACAGTAGCTCTGGTGTAGGAAAGGAGTGGGTAAATTGCTCTGCTTGAATCAGTTAGTTGTCATCCTTTGCCAAAAAGAGCCCCCCCCATGCCACTAAACAAAAACAGGGAGTCAAGGCCTCTGGAGCCAAATCAAAAGGAGGGTTCCTTTAAAGATTTGCTGGTGAAGACCCTGGCAGAGGAGGGTGGAGCTGAGACTCCCAGATCACATGTGGCAAGTAACCTTTGGGTGACGCCAACTTGAGCTATCCCAGAAGACTGTACAGGGACGTTGAGACAGGGGCGGACAGGTAATGTAGCACATCAGCATAGTCCAAAGGTGCATCCCTGCTGGACCCTCCTGCCCCTCCGTTAAAAGTCCTGCACCGGGGAAAAAACTATATCGTGAGTGTGCTTTCTGCTGGACACTGGAACTGGAGGCAGGCCCCATGGACAATGAAATCAATCAATCAATCATTAAATCAGTCAGGAATCAGTAGAGCATGGCAAATCACCCATGAGGGTCTCAAGGTGCTGGGGATGATGTTGCTGTGTGGTGGACTGTTCATTCAAACAGCCAGATCTTGAGTTCTTTCCTGAATTGCTGGAGTGATGATGCGGTCCTAAAGGTGCAGGGAAGGCCATTCCAAGCTTTGTCTACAAGGTGTGAGAAGGAGCAACCTCCACTGTTGACTGCGTGTCTGGGAAGTGTCTGCAAGGAACAGTGTGCTGGTTGGTGGGAGGTCATGCATTTTTTTATGTATGCTGGTCCTTCGTTGTGTAACGCTTTGTATGAGTGGGTCAGCATTTTGAACTGGCATCTTTTTGTGGATTGCGACCCAGTGTAACCTTTTGAGGAGAGGTGAGGTGTGATGTGGGTTCATCTGGGTAGGTCAAGCATGAGTCTGACTACTGAGTTCTGTAATGTCTGTAGTATCTTCAGGAGGCAAGCAGTGATTCCTACATAGTGAGTCTTCCCATTGACCAACCTGCTGGTGATGAGGGCCTGCATGCCTGTCTTTCTAGTGTTGACTAGGAGCCACCTGGAGATCTTGCAGAGCATGTGCAGGATGTGGAAGCAGGCAAATGAGACTGCATTTACCTGTGTCTTCATGGATAGCTTGTTGTTCTAGATGATGTAGAGGTTGTGTGCTTGGTCTGACAGGGTGGAAGAGGGGCTGAGTTCAGCAGGCCACCATGCTTCTTTTAACGGCAAAGTGTAGCTCCCAAAAATAAGGACTACCATTTTGTCCATGTTGAGCTTTAGGCAGTTGTCCTTCATCCAGTTGATGACATTCATCATAAATCTGTGGAAGTTAGCTCTGGTGGTAAAGTGGGCTTCTGAAAATGAGAGGATGAGGTGGGTGTCATTGGCATAGGAGATGATGTTCAGTCCATGCGATCTGACGGTGTTGGCCAGGGGGGGTAATGTACGTTTTGCGGAGGGTGGGGCTGAGGGATGATCTTTGGGGGATGCCACAGATGATCTTCTTGGATTTCAAGGTGAATAGTGGGAAACAGATTCTCTGGTTTCTTCCTTTGAGGAATGCGGCAATCCATTTGAGGGTGTTTTCCTGGATTCCAATTTGATGGAGTCTGTTGACCTGCATGTGGTGGAAGACAGGGTCAAAGCCGGCTGACAGGGGGATGAGGGCAGCCATTTCACTGTGGTCAAGGAGGGTTCTGATGTCATTGTTGGCTGCGATCAGGGCTGTCTCAGTGCTGTGTTTGGTTCAGAATCTGTATTGAGAGGGGTCCAGGAGGTCATTGTGTTACAGGTGTTCGGTGAGTTACTGGTTGATTGCCTTCTTGAGAACCTTCAATGGAAAGGGGAGCAGAGAGATAGTTCTTCAGTTCTGCTGGGTCAGGGGATGGTTTCTTCAGGAGATGCCTCACTTCATGTTTTTATTCCTCAGGGAATGAGGCTGAGGTGATGGAGGTGTTCTAGACTTTCTTGAGCTGTTTGCCAATAGTCCTGCTCCCAAGGTAGAGTTTATGGTGGAGGCAAGGGTCTTTGGGAGCTCCTGAGTGCTCGAAGTTCATGAGAGGGTCTGAGTTGGTAAGGAGGTGCTCTGGGTTTGTGTTCATGGCTGTTAGCAGGTTGATGCTGTCTGCGGTCGAGGGTTGGGATCAAACTTTTGCAAATGATTGCCATCCATTCAAGGGATTGCCCCAGGACCAGTGGGGAACTCCCCAGTACCAGGGAAGCTGGACCCATTACACCCCTAGAGGACTAGTTGGCGGAAAGAGTAGGGTTCTGCCGAAGGAGATGGAGGGCCCAAAGGAAGCAAAGCAAAAGGCTGGTGCAGGGGGCCAGTGAAGCCAGCTCCCTGCAGATTCTGCCACCTTTGAGGCCAGAAGGCCTGAGCAGAGTGCTCCAGGTGGTTATGGTTCTTCACCAGGAGCAAAACAAGACCAACTGCAAGACAAATGGTACAACAGGACACGAGATATGCCCTGATGAAGATTGGTGACCTTTGACCTACTTTGGTTGATGAAGCACGTGGTACTCTGCTGCCGTTCTCGTTTTTTGCCCGCAGAAAGAAAGTATGCATGGAGACATCATCACACTTCCGCCGCGAGGAGTCGGAGAGGCCTCAGGACCCCCATCCCTGAGCCCCAAAGAAGCTATGAGGAGATGCTCTCTCTGCAAATCCCAAAAAGAATAATGGAGAAGGAGCATCATCACACTCCTCTTCAAAGGTGGGGGGGGCAGGACCCCATCCCTGGGCTCTGTGAAGATTCTAAGTGCAAGGGGGCGCCAACGTGCTCCTCATCAATGCTGGAAAGGGACCCAGGACCCTGGTTCCTGACATTAGGAGAGGAAGGAGGATTGTGACTGCGCTCCCCTCATGCGGCTCACCTTCCCCACTCCCTTTGCCCGTGTTTGTGGGGAGGGGGAACACCATCCACACATTGCATGCCTGCCCACAAAAGCGTACAGACCAGAGTGAAGCTGCTGGCTCCCATGACACCATGCCAGTGTGCCAGCTGGGCACCTAGACAGGAGGAGCAGCACAGGAGCCCAAACTAAAAAAACATAAACGGTCAGCAAAGAGAAAGGCAGACATGTCTCTCTCCGGTATGAGAGACCAGCTCATCTTAGATGCACAAGGGCTGCAGAGAAGCGCCCAATAATGCTTCCATGGCTTAGATCGTAAAGACTACTTGTTTCAGCTTGTGGCGCCCCTAGGAGGATGTGATCACCACCAAAAGGCAGCTAAAGTGCAGGTGGAGCTGCAGGACAGCACAGCCTTCCCCCGAAAGGGTATTACCAGGGCCTCTCTCTAAGCTGGGTAGGACTCTGAAAGAAGAACCCTCCAAGGGTTTCTTTGCATGCTCTTTTAAGCACTCTCCATGCTGGAGCATGTGCTACTCAAAGAACTACTGTTGGAATTACACCAGTATTGTGACTATAAATGTGATGCCCTTTAGCGTCTTTGTACAATTACCTTATATAATGTTAAAGGATTTTACAGTGCATGTTTCAAACACCCCCTAGGGGTGAGGAGATATAATTGCACATGGTATGATTATAAGTCTGATGCCCTGTAGGGGCTATGTTATTGTTAGACCTGACAGCCCTAGGGTGGTCACCCCTAACTTTTTGCCTGCTTCCCTCCACTTTTTGGACAAAGTTTTTGCTGGTTTTAGGCCACTGCAAGGCCTTTGTGTGCAGTTTCACTGCCGATTCGGCTTGGGATTTAAAAGTGATTGCCGAGCCTTAAACTCCCCTTTTTCTACATATAAGTCACCCCTAAGGTAGGCCCTGGGTGCTATATAGATAAAAGGCAGGACATATACCTGTGTAGTTTATATGTACTGTGTTAGAAATGGGGTTTCTGGTTGGCTAGGGTATGCACCTAAGCCAGGCAGAACCTACCCACTCTAGTCAGGGCAAGGGAGTTACACGTCGAAGATAACCCCTGCTCACCCCCTTGGTAGCTTGGTACGAGCAGTCAGGCCTAACCCGGAGGCAATGTGTAAAGCGTTTGCACAACACACACAACACATGTGACGCAAGATGCACACCACAAAGTAAACACAACACTGAGCTATGTAAAAATAAACTATATTGCACAAAACATAATTAGACCAAACATTACACGTCAGTAATACCCTGCTACCTTAGCAGTTGTCAGAAGTTATTAATACTCTGCAAGACTAAGCAGTTGTCACACTATAACATGTAAGTACTCAGGATTCTGCAACATAAGCAGAAGTCAGGAATCACAGTAAATAAATGTGTGCACTTGTCATAAACACATTATAAATATCCATACTAGGAACATTATAGCACATATGGCAAGACATAAAGAAAATACATATCTTTAGGAAGATAACCCTGGAACATCCCACCCTCTCAGTGTCGCCAAGAGTACCTTATTTAGTAGAGTAAGGCACTCCTAGTGCCTGGAAGGTCGTGGTGGTGGCCTCCGGCGCTCCTATGCGCTCAAAAGGGCCACATGGGGTTCCTAAGGGAGAGAGGGGCAGTCATCACCCTCTCTGATGTATGTAACAGGCCCCTCCGGGGCCTGTGATCTCTGTGGGGCACCCCCTGGCCTCCACTGGCCCTATCACCAGAAGAGGGGGCAAGGCAGCCCAACAAAGAAATGGGGGCTAAAGGAAGGGGCCTTCAGTGAGGCCTCCCTTCTCCGTTTCTTAAAAACAAAATGCCCGGCTCAAAAATAGGAGTGTCCCGCTCCTATGGCAGTGACTGAGGGACGGTCCCCTTGCCTCCCCCGACTCCTGCTCCTCAGGACCGCCCTGGGATTCCAGAAGAGACCTCTGATGAGGTCTCTCTCCCTCCTGGGGCCGCTGCAGTGCACTTGTCCGCACCTGATGTGGTGCGTGAGTGTTTACAAGTCTACCCGGATGCGGCGGTGATGACGCTCATGAACAGGACCCTGGTGGTGCCCCAGGGGTGCTCCTTAAAGCGTGCTCCGCCCCGGGGGCACGATAGGAGCGCACTCGCTCCTGTCTGTGCCTCTGGTGGTGCCCCGGGGGCACCAAAGATAGCACGACCCTTGCGCTCTCCTTGGCAACAGCCCGGTCGCAGAAGTGATGATCCTCAAGGCACGTAACTTTCGAGTACAGGGGCATTCTGAACGAGCCCAGGCTGCGGCGGTGAAGTCAGGCCCCCACTTACGACAAACAGGATTTTTCAGCACCAGGGGCTTGTCCACACAGCGCTGCCCTCGCGCTTTGGAGGAAAAAGGAACGCTTCTCCAAGCACTTGAGTCGTAAATAGGGCAGGGGAACAGGCGTCACAGCACTCAGCCCGTGGGGACAATAAAGGGAGGTACTAACGGCAGGGCCCAGCAACAGGCCAGCACAAGGAAAATGCAGTAAGTGGCAAGTCCTCCTGGTGACCCAGCAGGTCACAGGTCAGCACAACAGCAGCAGTCCATGGCGGTCCCTAATGAGTCCTCTGAGCAGCCTTCTCTCCAGTTCCAAGAATGTCTCAAGAACGTCCAAATTGTGGGGGAAATTCCCCTGTACTTATACTTAGTTTGCAGTGTCTCTTACAATGACGAGGAGAGGGGGTTCCAACCAGTTACAACTGGTTCTGGGAGTGCCCCTTCTCTCCTCCAGCACAGGCTGCAAACATCAGTGGGGGGTAAACAACTCTATTGTGCGAGGCCAGGGCACAGCCTTTACGAATACAGGTGTGCCCCTCCTCTCCCTTTCTTTCAGCCCAAGAAGACTATACAATATGTAGATGCACATCTGAGACACCTCCACCCTCCCTGTGTATAGGCTGTCTGAAAAGTATGCACAAAGCCCCAACTATCAGTCTGCCCAGACGTGGATTGGAGTCAAGTTGCAAAAACACTAGAGTCATAAGCACAGATAAATATGCACTTTCTAGAAGTGGCATTTCTGTAATAATAGTAATAAATACACACACACCAGTAAGCAGCATTTCTCATCACTATCACAACCATACCAAACATGCCTATGCTACCCCTCATAAATCAGACAATACCCCTTACACATAATGCAGGGCATTTCTATTGCAATCGTATGAGAAGGCAGCACTCACAGCAGTGAGACACCAAGTTAGGCTGTTTGTCACTACCAGGACAGGCCACGAAACCTGGCACAAGTCCTGCCTTCTACACACATGGCACCCTGCCCATAGGGCTAGCTAGGGCGTACCTTAGGGTTGACTTACATGTAGTAAAAGGGGAGTTCTGGCCCTGGCAAGTACATTTAGATGCCAGGTCCCTGTGGCAGAAAACTGCGCACACAGGCCCTGCGCTAGGTTTGAAAGGCTACTTCAGTGGGTGGTGCAAGCAGAGCTGCAGGCCCACTAGTAGCATTTCATTTACAGGTCCTGGGTATATGGATACCACTTTACAGGGGACTTATAGGTACATTAAATATGCCAATTAGGTATAAGCCAGTCATACCAAGTTTACAAGGGAGAGCACATGCACTTTAGCACTGGTTAGCAGTGAAAAAGTGCTCAGAGTCATAACGTCAGCCAACAAAGGTCAGAAAAATAAGGAGGCAACAGGCAAAAAGCCTGGGGAATGACCCTGCAAAAGGGTCCAACAGTGTAGTGTAGTGTAGAACTCCTAAATTCATTTTTCACTGCTTTGAGGCCTGCTCCTTTCATAGGCTAACATTAGGGCTATCCTCATATACTGCTTGCGTAGTACATTCTGATCTGAAAGTAGTAAAAGGTCATATTTAGTATGGCCAGAATGGTAATACAAAATCATGCTGGCTGGTGAAGTTGGATTTAATGTTACTATTTTAGAAATGCCACTTTTAGAAAGTAAGAATTTCTCTGCATTTAAATCCTTCCTTGTAATCCACATCTGGCTAGGTTAGTTGACAGCTCCCTTGTGCATTTCACTCAGACAACCCCAAACACAGGATGCTCAGTCACACCTGCACACATCTGCATTCTGAATGGGTCTTCCTGGCCTGGGAGGGTGAAGGGCCTGACACTTACATTTAAAAGGACAGTGACCTGTCCTCATACAATGGACTGCCAAACCCCCTACTGGGACCCTGGCAGACAGGATGGAACTGAAACTGGTGCACTTCTAAGCCACTCTTTGAAGTCTCCCCCACTTTAAAGGCACATTTGGGTAATTAAACAGGGCCTCTGACCCTACAAACTTAGACACTTCTGGACAAGATACCGCTGGTGAAGAAACTCTGAACTAGAACCTGCAACATCCCAAGAGGAACTGCCTGGCTGCCCAAAGGACTCACCCGACTGCTTTTCTGCAAAGGACTGCTGACCTGCTGTTGCCCTGCTGCCTTGCTGCCCTATGGCTCTGCTGAGAAGTGCTCTCCAAGGGCTTGGATAGAGCTTGCCTCCTGTGTCTTGAAGTCTCAGGGCCAAAAAGACTTCCTCCTGAAAGAACTCCTTGTGCGGCAGAAATTTAACCCACAGCCTGCCAGAAATGATGTACAGCCTGCATCACGGTGAGAAAATCACTGCACGGTGAACTGGAACGATGCAGCCCAGTTCCCCGAGAGGATATCGACGCAGTGCCAGTGTTGCGACTGGAACTTTGATGCACTTTCTAGAAGTGGCATTTCTGTAATAATAGTAATAAATACACACACACCAGTAAGCAGCATTTCTCATCACTATCACAACCATACCAAACATGCCTATGCTACCCCTCATAAATCAGACAATACCCCTTACACATAATGCAGGGCATTTCTATTGCAATCGTATGAGAAGGCAGCACTCACAGCAGTGAGACACCAAGTTAGGCTGTTTGTCACTACCAGGACAGGCCACGCAACCTGGCACAAGTCCTGTCTTCTACACACATGGCACCCTGCCCATAGGGCTAGCTAGGGCGTACCTTAGGGGTGACTTACATGTAGTAAAAGGGGAGTTCTGGCCCTGGCAAGTACATTCAGATGCCAGGTCCCTGTGGCAGAAAACTGTGCACACAGGCCCTGCGCTAGGTTTGAAAGGCTACTTCAGTGGGTGGTGCAAGCAGCGCTGCAGGCCCACTAGTAGCATTTCATTTACAGGTCCTGGGTATATGGATGCCACTTTACAAGGGACTTATAGGTAAATTAAATATGCCAATTAGGTATAAGCCAATCATACCAATTTTACAAGGGAGAGCACATGCACTTTAGCACTGGTTGGCAGTGAAAAAGTGCTCAGAGTCATAACGTCAGCCAACAAAGGTCAGAAAAATAAGGAGGCAAAAGGAAAAAAGCCTGGGGAATGACCCTGCAAAAGAGTCCAACAGTGTAGTGTAGTGTAGAACTCCTAAATTCATTTTTCACTGCTGTGAGGCCTGCTCCTTTCATAGGCTAACATTAGGGCTATCCTCATATACTGCTTGCGTAGTACATTCTGATCCGAAAGTAGTAAAAGGTCATATTTAGTATGGCCAGAATGGGAATACAAAATCATGCTGGCTGGTGAAGTTGGATTTAATGTTACTATTTTAGAAATGCCACTTTTAGAAAGTAATAATTTCTCTGCATTTAAATCCTTCCTTACAATCCACATCTGGCTAGGTTAGTTGACAGCTCCCTTGTGCATTTCACTTAGACCACCCCAAACACAGGATGCTCAGTCACACCTGCACACATCTGCATCCTGAATGGGTCTTCCTGGTCTGGGAGGGTGAAGGGCCTGACACTTACATTTGAAAGGACAGTGGCCTGTCCTCATACAATGGACTGCCAAACCCCCTACTGGGACCCTGGCAGACAGGATGGAACTGAAACTGGTGCACTTCTAAGCCACTCTTTGAAGTCTCCCCCACTTTAAAGGCACATTTGGGTAATTAAACAGGGCCTCTGACCCTACAAACTTAGACACTTCTGGACAAGATACCGCTGGTGAAGAAACTCTGAACTAGAACCTGCAACATGCCAAGAGGAACTGCCTGGCTGCCCAAAGGACTCACCAACTGCTTTTCTGCAAAGGACTGCTGACCTGCTGTTGCCCTGCTGCCTTGCTGCCCTCTGGCTCTGCTGAGAAGTGCTCTCCAAGTGCTTGGATAGAGCTTGCCTCCTGTGTCTTGTAGTCTCAGGGCCAAAAAGACTTCCTCATGAAAGAACTCCTTGTGCGGCAGAAATTTAACCCACAGCCTGCCAGAAATGATGTACAGCCTGCATCACGGTGATAAAATCACTGCACGGTGAACTGGAACGATGCAGCCCAGTTCCCCGAGAGGAGATCGACGCAGTGCCAGTGTTGCGACTGGAACTTTGATGCACTTTCTAGAAGTGGCATTTCTGTAATAATTGTAATAAATACACACACACCAGTAAGCAGCATTTCTCATCACTATCACAACCATACCAAACATGCCTATGCTACCCCTCATAAATCAGACAATACCCCTTACACATAAGGCAGGGCATTTCTAATGCAATCGTATGAGAAGGCAGCACTCACAGCACTGAGACACCAAGTTAGGCTGTTTGTCACTACCAGGACACGCCACGCAACCTGGCACAAGTCCTGCCTTCTACACACATGGCACCCTGCCCATAGGGCTAGCTAGGGCGTACCTTAGGGGTGACTTACATGTAGTAAAAGGGGAGTTCTGGCCCTGGCAAGTACATTTAGATGCCAGGTCCCTGTGGCAGAAAACTGCGCACACAGGCCCTGCGCTAGGTTTGAAAGGCTACTTCAGTGGGTGGTGCAAGCAGCACTGCAGGCCCACTAGTAGCATTTCATTTACAGGTCCTGGGTATATGGATACCACTTTACAAGGGACTTATAGGTAAATTAAATATGCCAATTAGGTATAAGCCAATCATACCAATTTTACAAGGGAGAGCACATGCACTTTAGCACTGGTTAGCAGTGAAAACGTGCTCAGAGTCATAACATCAGCCAACAAAGGTCAGAAAAATAAGGAGGCAAAAGGCAAAAAGCCTGGGGAATTACCCTGCAAAAGGGTCCAACAGTGTAGTGTAGTGTAGAACTCCTAAATTCATTTTTCACTGCTGTGAGGCCTGCTCCTTTCATAGGCTAACATTAGGGCTATCCTCATATACTGCTTGAGTAGTACATTCTGATCTGAAAGTAGTAAAAGGTCATATTTAGTATGGCCAGAATGGTAATACAAAATCAAGCTGGCTGGTGAAGTTGGATTTAATGTTACTATTTTAGAAATGCCACTTTTAGGAAGTAAGAATTTCTCTGCGTTTAAATCCTTCCTAACAATCCACATCTGGCTAGGTTAGTTGACAGCTCCCTTGTGCATTTCACTCAGACAACCCCAAACACAGGATGCTCAGTCACACCTGCACACATCTGCATTCTGAATGGGTCTTCCTGGCCTGGGAGGGTGAAGGCCCTGACACTTACATTTGAAAGGACAGTGGCCTGTCCTCACACAATGGACTGCCAAACCCCCTACTGGGACCCTGGCAGACAGGATGGAACTGAAATTGGTGCACTTCTAAGCCACTCTTTGAAGTCACCCCCACTTTAAAGGCACATTTGGGTAATTAAACAGGGCCTCTGACCCTACAAACTTTGACACTTCTCGACAAGATACCGCTGGTGAAGAAACTCTGAACTAGAACCTGCAACATCCCAAGAGGAACTGCCTGGCTGCCCAAAGGACTCACTTGACTGTTTTTCTGCAAAGGACTGCTGACCTGCTGTTGCCCTGCTGCCTTGCTGCCCTATGGCTCTTCTGAGAAGTGCTCTCCAAGGGCTTGGATAGAGCTTGCCTCCTGTGTCTTGAAGTCTCAGGGCCAAAAAGACTTCCTCCTGAAAGAACTCCTTGTGCGGCAGAAATTTAACCCACAGCCTGCCAGAAATGATGTACAGCCTGCATCACGGTGAGAGAATCACTGCACAGTGAACTGGAATGATGCAGCCCAGTTCCCCGAGAGGAGATCGATGCAGTGCCAGTGTTGCGACTGGAACTTTGATGCACTTTCTAGAACTGGCATTTCTGTAATAATAGTAATAAATACACACACACCAGTAAGCAGAATTTCTCATCACTATCACAACCATACCAAACATGCCTACGCTACCCCTCAAAAATCAGACAATACCCCTTACACATAAGGCAGGGCATTTCTAATGCAATCCTATGGGAAGGCAGCACTCACAGCAGTGAGACACCAAGTTAGGCTGTTTGTCACTACCAGGACAGGCCATGCAACCTGGCACAAGTCCTGCCTTCTACACACATGGCACCCTGCCCATAGGGCTAGCTAGGGCGTACCTTAGGGGTGACTTACATGTAGTAAAAGGGGAGTTCTGGCCCTGGCAAGTACATTTAGATGCCAGGTCCCTGTGGCAGAAAACTGCGCACACAGGCCATGCGCTAGGTTTGAAAGGCTACTTCAGTGGGTGGTGCAAGCAGCGCTGCAGGCCCACTAGTAGCATTTCATTTACAGGTCCTGGGTATATGGATACCACTTTACAAGGGACTTATAGGTAAATTAAATATGCCAATTAGGTATAAGCCAATCATACCAATTTTACAAGGGAGAGCACATGCACTTTAGCACTGGTTAGCAGTGAAAACGTGCTCAGAGTCATAACATCAGCCAACAAAGGTCAGAAAAATAAGGAGGCAAAAGGCAAAAAGCCTGGGGAATTACCCTGCAAAAGGGTCCAACAGTGTAGTGTAGTGTAGAACTCCTAAATTCATTTTTCAATGCTGTGAGGCCTGCTCCTTTCATATGCTAACATTAGGGCTACCCTCATATACTGCTTGCGTAGTACATTCTGATCGGAAAGTAGTAAAAGGTCATATTTAGTATGGCCGGAATGGTAATACAAAATCATGCTGGCTGGTGAAGTTGGATTTAATGTTACTATTTTAGAAATGCCACTTTTAGAAAGTAAGAATTTCTCTGCATTTAAATCCTTCCTTACAATCCACATCTGGCTAGGTTAGTTGACAGCTCCCTTGTGCATTTCACTCAGACAACCCCAAACACAGGATGCTCAGTCACACCTGCACACATCTGCATTCTGAATGGGTCTTCCTGGCCTGGGAGGGTGAAGGGCCTGACACTTACATTTGAAAGGACAGTGGCCTGTCCTCATACAATGGACTGCCAAACCCCCTACTGGGACCCTGGCAGACAGGATGGAACTGAAACTGGTGCACTTCTAAGCCACTCTTTGAAGTCTCCCCCACTTTAAAGGCACATTTGGGTAATTAAACAGGGCCTCTGACCCTACAAACTTAGACACTTCTGGACAAGATACCGCTGGTGAAGAAACTCTGAACTAGAACCTGCAACATGCCAAGAGGAACTGCCTGGCTGCCCAAAGGACTCACCCGACTGCTTTTCTGCAAAGGACTGCTGCCCTGCTGTTGCCCTGCTGCCTTGCTGCCCTCTGGCTCTGCTGAGAAGTGCTCTCCAAGGGCTTGGATAGAGCTTGCCTCCTGTGTCTCGAAGTCTCAGGGCCAAAAAGACTTCTTCCTGAAAGAACTCATTGTGCGGCAGAAATTCAACCCACAGCATGCCAGAAATTATGTACAGCCTGCATCACGGTGAGAAAATCACTGCATGGTGAACTGGAACGATGCAGCCCAGTTCCCCGAGAGGAGATCGACGTAGTGCCAGTGTTGCAAGCTGGAACTTTGATGCACAGCCCACTGGATCGATGCATAGCCGAGCCAGAACGACGCAGCCTGACTTCCTGTGAGACAAATTAATGCAGTGCCTGCCGAGCGGCAGAAATTTCCCTGTATCGGCAACCGGATCGACGCAGCTCCTGTGACTTCGTCCTGCATGCCCAGGATTTCTCTGCATCATCCCCGGCGCATCCAAATACCCCGCAACCCGAAGAAGATCCAAGTCTTTGTGCCGGAAATTGACGCAAGGCCCTGACGGCGTGGAAAAATATTGACACATCGACGGTGTGCACCCGGAGAAATCGACGCACACCTCCACGTTTTCCATGCATCTCCTCTTCTGCAGCCCCTTGTGGACAATTTAGATGCAAACTAGATACTTAGTGCTTGCTTTTTAAGAACTTAAGAATTGTTTTTATCATTCTCTAAGGTGAGATTTCGATGTGTACTTATCAAATCTTTATCATTATTTTAACATGCATTTAATCAGGTTAATATTCTATATTTTTCTAAACACTGTGTGGTGTCTTTTTGTGGTGTTATACTGGGATATTGCATAATTGTTTGCACAAATACTTTACTCATTGCCTTCTACGTTAAGCCTGACTGCTCAGTGTCAAGCTACCAGAGGATGGGCACAGGATAATTCAGATTATGTGTGACTTACCCTGACTAGAGTGAGGATCCTTGCTTGGACGGGGGTAACCTGACTGCCAACCAAAGACCCTATTTCTAACAGTTATAAAATGCAACTCCCTCTAGAGGTGAGAGTCTGTAATTACAGTGTTGTGATTATAAATGTGACACCCTTTACGGACTAGGTTCAATTTGTTTTATTCATGCAAAAAGTTATGCTGAGTTGATAAATCCTCCTGACATGCATAGGCCCTTCCTCTTGTGTATACTTTAATGAAGTAAAGACACTGTCAACCACTTATGTTCAAGGTATACGTTCTTTAGTGACAAAATTAAGTGCGTTCATTCAAAATGATATTACTTTAATGCATTTTAATTCAAATTAATGTTTTAGCATGTAATTTGTTGATCTAGATCCCTCTGGGAGGGGCAAGAGTGATTATGCAATGCCACCAACAAACATTTCCATCCGCCTGTATATATATTTGTAAATTGCTGCATAGTATTGAGTAGTGTAATAAATGTACTTTTTCCTTTTTTAAAGAAGAAACACAGATAAGACAATAATTTAGTTAGTGTTATTATTGCATATCTGTGAATGGGGATTACTATTCCACACCACTTTTCTTGGGTAGGCCTTGGACTGCTCCACTTTGCCACTCTATTAGAGCCAAGCACTACAATGGGTGATTTGGTTCCCAGTTGAGGACAAATGTATATCCATTACTTGTACAGCCCACACAACTAAGGACCCATTTTCTTACACTCTTGTTAAGTCGTTGATATTGTTGGCAAATTTATATGTAACCCACCAATGTAAACAGTATTCTCTATAAAATACATAAACATATAAATAAGGTAAATATATTGGCACTAACTTTACAACAGTCGGGATCTCTAGGTAATGTTTTCTACTCACTTGGTTGGTCGGTTAACCTACAAGGTGTTTTGTGCCCTTGTGTGTTATTATCTGAGTCCAACTAGTGAATTATAAAGTGTGAGGTATGGTGGGCAGGTCTTATAAGTTGACCGTCCTGTACAAGGCAAAGATGGGGAAAAACAGGTCGTAATGAAAGTTCAATCAGTCATCGCAAACTGGCCTAGTACAGACACCTAGAAGTAAAGTCAGTTGTTTAACAGGTATTATGGACAACACGCAAAGCAAGTGGATCTTTGAGAAATGACATTTGATCTGCTGTATTATGAAATGTGTACAACAGAAAAGATAGAAGATGCCAGGCAGCAACAATCACCTAGGTCAGTAAGGGCATGGATAATTCTGGCGAAAGTTCACTTCAGAGTTGATGTCCATCACACCTCAAGCACTAATAAATCCCATCAATGGTTAAGAAGGTACGAACAACAACAAGGACCACAAACCTCTCTCCTTCTTCCTTTTTAATGAATATATGAGACAGTGTGGTCTAACAATAGGCCCAAAATCCCACAGAAGCACACCCACTATGTCTACATTGTCGTCAGCCAATTTAACAGATTGGGATAGAATGAGGCCTAACTTTGTACAGAAATAAATGCAAAGAGTAAACAAAGTCTGCAGTCATTTTAACATGTTAGGATGGAATGAAGGCCCTACCGAACTTAGAAATTGCACGTTAAAGACATGGCCGGCGACCATTTTAAAATGTTGGAAAGTTTTTCATCATCTATGGTGGGGAACATGCCAAAAGTGTATGTCTTCAAATCTACACTTTGTATATATTGCATGGATTTGTATATGTGACACCTTAAGAACACTTGCAAGTACATATATTTACAGGAGTTTAAGGATATATTATTCAGGCCAACTCATTGAGAGAGCTAATAATAAGAAAATCCATGAACATCTATTGTCCATGGAGAATCCAGACCTATAAACAGACTTTCTTTTAGCAAGGGCTATTGAACATTCTCAATTGTGTATGAAAGAAATCAAAGATAGTACCAGAGTTTGTGAGGTCAAGCAAATTTTGAAACAAAATACTGCCAAGGTATTGCCAACTAGAATGGTTTTGCCCAAAAATCTTCACAGACTTTTCAGAAATGTCAGTCTTAATTCTCCTAGTCTAGTGGGAACAAGAGTGAGGTGTCATTTTTCAACTGTGTCAGTAAATCGCATATGGGAAATGCCAAATTTTGCATTGCTATTATCAAATTTGCTTTAAGTGTGGGAACAAGGGACATTTTGCATTTGTGTGTAAACATTTTTTTCAAGACAAAAGCCTCAAAATTGTCAGATAGTAAAAGCTATATAAGAAGATCTAGGGATGATGACAGGAGTTTTGTACAAATGTTGTCTGCTTTGCGAAATGGCTAGGTTGAGGTAGCTGAAATATCCTCACTGACTGGCTTACATTAAAGGAAACCTCTGTCATGTTAAACCTCTGTCAAGAAAAGTTAGTAATGTTCATGCCATATTCAGGGTCTCATTTTACGGTTATCAGCAGAGAAGAGTTTGAAAAAAAGGTGAAATTCAGCTACAGAAATCTTGTATAAAAAATTTCGCTTTCGGTGGTAAAAGAATAGAAGTTATAGATAAATGTGAAGCCACTTTGGAATTTGAAGGCAGTTCTACAGTTGGATCAGTGTATGATGTGAAATATAATTTGAATCTGTTAAGATGGGATGAGCAAGGTGAATATGATATTGTTTCAGACCCAAATCACCTAGCCATGGTGTTCATATGAAAGAATATTTGTAGTTCAAATCTCCCTCATGTTTCCCAATTGAATGCTGATGATTGGCTGACAGATAATCTGCTTTAGTGATCCAACGAGTAAGTTGAAAGGGTGCCAGCATCACATCATCATGAAAGACACTGCCCAGATTGTTTCTCATGAGGCATGCAAGGTACCACTAAGTTTGCATAGTAAGTGGAAATCTGAGTTAGAAAAGTTATGTGTTATGGGGACCATTGAACCCATTGAAAGTTCGGAATGTAGACTCTGGTAGTTGGGACCACTGCCTGCTCTGGAAAAGTATTTTTGCTACCATTCACAAAGGGAAAGTGGTCACCATGGGACCCCTTCCCGTTTGCAAATGGGTTAGCACCAATTTGAAATTGGTGCTAACTGCGATTGTTTTGTGATCGTATTCACGGTCATAAAACAGTCCCACATCGGACTGTGACTCGCAATTAGGAAGGGAACGCCCCTTCCTAATTGCAACTTGCAAACCATTTTTGCGATTCGGTAAATAGATTACTGAGTCGCAAAAAAGGGTCTGTACATCGCAAAATGCTTTTTTTCTCGTCACAAATGGCCCGATTCTGCAAATCGGTCCATTTGCAGTGAGAAAAAAGCTTTGTACATGTGGGCCCAAATCCTTAAGACCATGTGAAGATTTGGAAGTTCTCAATTCCAGTATATGGATCGATAGGCAACCTTTGCGAGCTATAAATGAAATGTTAGCAACACTTAAATGAGCTGTGTTTTTTTACTAGATATGTCTGCAGCATTCTATCAGGTACAGTTAAGTAGAGTCAAGCCACCTCACATCTTTTGTAACACCTGAAGTGGTATAAAGTTATAGCCACATGCTGTTTGGGCTAGCAACAGCATCTGCAGTGTATAAGTGACTTATTCAAAAACACATCAGGTGTCACCTATTTCCAAAACAATAATTTAGTCTGTGGCATGAATGAATATGAGCATGACAGCAGATTATGAAGTGTTTTAGGGATGATCAAATCCAGTGGGTTAACACTAAGGAAGGACAAGTGCATGTTTTTTCATATGGGGTAGATAATGTGGGACATCACATTTCTAGGAAAGGTGTCAAACCTAAAATTAGGATAATAGAAGCTGTACAAAAAGTACCCAGACCCACTGACAAAGATCAGCTTAATTCTTTTTCAGTCTTATGTAAAATATGTGAGATATTTTGTGAGAAAGACAGCATGGTTACACAAACTGCTCAAGAAAAACTACAAGTATACATGGGGTGAAGGTTGTAACAAAGTATTTTAAACCATCAAAAGGGAAATTGCATCTGGTAAACCCCTTAAATCTGTTGACATCAATAATGTGTGCATTATCTCTACTGATGTGAGCAATATAGGCCTGAAAGCAGTGCTTTTAAGCAGAAAAGTAGTAATGGATGTGTAGAAATGATTGCATGTGCATCAAAAACATTGAACCATGCTGAGGCCATATAATTCATCGTAGAAAAGGAGCCACTCGGTTTGTGGTGGGGTTTTCAATATTTTAATAATTTTGTATGGGGCAACATATTTGTTTTGAGAAGAGAACATAAACCATTGGTTGATTTTTTCAGCACGAAAGTTGGTGAAAAAGCTATGCCTCACACAGCCAAATGACAATACAGGTTAGAGGCATTCCACTATAAGATGGAGTATGTGGCTGATGCTAAATATGTTGTGGCACACTTTTTTAGCCTTTAAGGGGTGTGAAAATATGGAAGGTGTAAAAGATGATTGATAGACGGTTGTGTACAGTGAGTTCAGTTGATAATGTCATGAAAGGGGCTCTGACCAAACAAGAAGGAAATACAGGAATTCATAACGTGTTACCAGTCACTGACCAGATAGTCAAATTGTAAAGACTTTGATTCCTTACAAAAATGTTTCTAAAGAAAGGTCTAATTTTGATGACATTGTTAGGAGGTTTGGACAATTGGTTCTTCATGTGAGTAACTAAGGTAACGTATTAGAAGTGGCTCATGAGGGACACATTGGCTTATGTGCCATGAATTGCAGATTAAGAAAAGATTTCTGATGGTCAGAAATAGATTCAGCTGAGGAGCATCATGTGTGAGATTTTTGTGCATGTGTTATCAGCAACAAATCATAGATAATGTCCTTTTCCTGTCACTTCCATCATAGCAGGTGATATGCCATAGGTTTTGTTTAAACGCTTCTTTCGCCTCCAGCAATATAGCTCGCAACCACATGTGAGATTGGAGTTTGGCTTATTCCATCAAACCCGAGTCAGGTTGGGTGCAATCATAAAATTGTGCCGGAAGCTCAGATCCGCACCAATAGACTAATTGGCCGCCCAGTGGTGGTTGGAAATGGAGTCTCAGTCCAGACATAAAAATTCCTGATCAACCATATTCCAGCAAGTATTGAACAACTTAAATCTGGCCAAGACATGGGATTCAAATATTGACATTACCGCATTTAAAAAAAATCACTAATAATTACTTAAACTTCATTCCTGGACACTAGACAAAGAGGAGCTGGCCCGAAAGAGGCATGGATGGTCATTTCTTCAGTATTAAAACAACTGAAGCCTACAACCATATCTTAGAAACCACATTTCAGCACCCATCCAACATTCTCTTTTTTTATTCTGCCTGAGCATCTTCCCATTAAAAGATCAGGTTCCAGACTAGAAGCAAACCTGACCAGGCCCCTATTCCTGTCTGTGCGACTTGTTAGAAGAAAGTGTTTTGCATTTCTTGTGCATCTGCCTGGTGGTTACTCACCTGAGACAGAAACTGATACGTCCTGCTTGGAGGGCTCTTCAGATTAGGTCCTGCAGCCCTGCAGTGATGGCACTCCTGAATGGGCATAACATCCAGCTCGCCTGTACGGCAAGAAAATTCCTATTGGAAGTAAGAAAGTTGCTCTTATTCCAAACAATGAGCACCCATGTAACATAATCTTTGGCCCCATACTGCATTCTGAGAGTTCGCCCTTCCTTGTCACTCTCCTAAAATGTGCCACTCCTCTTGTGGGTGTTTTTAACCGGAAGGCGAATTGTGAATTACCGTGAAACAGGCCTCTTGCATTATTTTTCACTTTTGTGTTCGGTTATTGCTGTTACTACCACAAATCGTGATTTTCTGAGTAATTGTAACCTTTTGTTCCATCATGCACTTTAGAGATTGTTCTTGACAGCCATCGTCTCAAAAGCAATGATTTTAGTATGGGCCCCATAATTAATGGGGCATTGAGAACTTTCATGAAAATTCGTTGTGTCCTTTGCCTCATATTGCACTTTAGAGATTTTTCCTTTGTTGCCGCCACTTCAAAAGCAATCTAATCTTAGTATAGGCCACTAAATTGAAGACCGAATTGTGAACCCTTTGAGAAGTATGACTTCTTGTTCCAAATGGTATTTATAGTGATTCGGCGCTTGCTGTTGTTACTTAGAAGACTCTTGGTTTTAACTTTACCAGGCCTTATGCACCATGCTCATTCCAACAAACTGAGTGTGTTGCTCTAATTGATGACAACGTGTAACTTTTTTAATTTTGTGGTGTATATATGTGTTGATTTTTTCATTAATCTGCAATAAATAATTCCTTTTTCACCATGGTACAAGCCAGCTTTAAGTATTTTATGGTCTTTTGAAGTTTTAGGAAGTATGCCAAAATTTGCCTTTGTTTATTTGACTATTTTTCTAAGTGGCCTGAGATGAAATTTGTTGAAAGTGTGAGTTCCAGGGCCATCATTGACATCTTCCAAGAAGTAATCATTAGCAAAAAGTTATTCAGAAGAGTTAGTGACTGATTATGGTACCCAGTTAGTTTTTTTTAAAGAAATGAGGGAGTTTTGGGACTTTGCTGACTATAAAACACGTAAGTACGTCTTTATATCATCCCTGCAGCAATCAGTTAGTAGAAAGAGCTAATCATGTCATTAAGGATCAATTACAGTTAGCATTAATTAATGGTATGAATTGGAAATCTGCAATTAATGACATGCTGTGGGCTATGACAACACCACCTCACAACAGTAAAGGGGTATCTCCTTTCATCTTGTTCAGAGGAAGAGTTGCTGGTTCCAAAATTAATAGAAAGTGGGTGGAAAGAAAAGATGTTAATGTACATATGCTGATAAATGTGAGGGATGCGAGAAAGGGAGTACAAATGAAATACAGTACAGATGATATTACACAGAGAGAAGTGGCAGTACCTGTTGGAGATTGCGTGAGAATCAAAACGGTCACATCCACAAGGGTTTGATCTGTTTCTCAGCACCATGTCAATAAAAGAGGTAAAAGATGATGTGGTCATGTTTTTGTTTTCAGTTGTACCAGAATCCAAGTCATCCTATGTGTTTGAGAAAATTTTATTTTACACAGGAAAAGATCAGAATTTAGCTATGGGAAAAGATCTTTCTCAAAAGAGGTCTTGTGGTAGAGTGAGAAAAAAATCCTGCAAAGTTTAAAGATTATGTGATTTTATATATTTAGCTGAACTTAGACGAGTTTAGTTCCTAGTGTTGTTTTTGATAGCTTCATAGCCTGCTATAGCAGGCTATACTAGCCATTAAAGGCTCATTCCAGCATTAAAGGCCTGAGCAGAAGGCAAGGGCCTTTAATAAGGGATCAGTCCCTTATTAGCCAGTATAGCCAGCTACGGCAGGCTATAAAGCTATCAAAAACAATACTAGGAACTAAACTGGTCTAATTTGTAAAAAAAAAGGCCTCCCTGACCCCTTGGGGGTTTAAATCCCCTCGGGGTCCAAGAGGCCTTTTTTCACAACTGTTGCTGTGAACAACAAACATTGGAATGCTGATGCTCCTAGCTTTTACCAGCCAATAGAAGCCCGGAGCTACTCCATAGTCTTCAATGGAACGCTCAACATTCCAATGTTCTAATATTTCATCTTGTGTTTTCATTTGTAGCCTCACATGATTCCATATAGATTATATTATTGCTTTCCTAATAGGCTTCCAGTGTTCCTGCAGAAAAGTTAAGTAAAAATTGTATAAGGTAGGGAATGTGAAGGGGTGAATGTAGAGTGAAATGCATATACTGTTACCTGCATGGAACATTGGGTGAAATGGGGACTACAACAGACTGTTGAGGATTGTCAGTTGCTGCTTGGCTGGACAACGCAATAAACACAGGGGCTTATTTACAAGCGGACTGCACCACTGGTGTGTCACCTTTTGTGACGCACCAGCAGCGCAGGGTGTTGACCCATATCTACAAGGCCACGCAAAGCCACTTTGTGTGGCTTTCAATGGCTTTGTAGATATGGAGTGGGGCAACACAGTGCAAGTCGCTGTGTTGCCTTAATATGTGTATCAGAGGCATTTCCTTGGGTGGTGCATGGGTCTTCCCATGCAACATCCATGGATTTTGATGCTTTCCCACATTTACAAGGTTTTGTTAACCTGTAAATGCACCCCACGGGGTGGCGGAAGAGTGAGGTAACAGGGAGAATTATCTTTAGTTCTCCCAGTTTTTTCCTCTTTCTATGTGTGCTGCACTTGTGATTGTTTTTGTGCAGGAAGATGTCCCTTCCTGCTCAAAACAATCATGCCCACAACGCAGGCACCCATGCACCATGGTGCAAGGGTGCCTGTTTTGGCACATGGCAGCAATTTGTGCACCAACGCAGGGGAAATGCACAGGAATGTGCCTTATCTTGTGGATATGGCAAATTCCTGCCCTTTTGTTTTGACGCAGGGCAAGGCAGAGCAGCAAAAAGGCTTGCAGAGCTGCCCTGCATCAAAACATTGTAAATGAGGCCCCAAGTTCTTTACTTACGTCACAGAGACTCTACTTCTTTTCACATCTGTAGTCCCATTTTTAAAGCCCAGGGTCAACTGGTTTATTGGCCACCTTCAACAGGAACCCTATGTTAGTTACAGCAGACACAGCAGGAGGGCTGTAGCAGAGAGTGAGAGAAAAACTGAGAAACAGAGGAGAGAGATCTGACAGGCAACACGAGGGGGAGAGAATAGATGGAAAGAAAGAGGATAAAAGAAAGAGAAGGGGGCTGGTTTGAGAATTTTCCCAAAACTGCTTCTAGGGTCAGATGTACAAAGTCCTTTTACATTTCTTAACTATCCAAATCGGTATTTCGGGCCATTAGGAAATGCAAAATGGCATTTTCTTATGTACAAAGGCCTTTAAGAAATTACAAATCTCGATTTCTATCCTGTAGAAATTGCAATGTGTGATTCCCAGAATAGGAAATCGCAAATAGGGATTTCCTATTTGCGATTCCTATTGTGTTGTACAAAGCATTTCCTAAATGTGACTTGGGCAATTAGGAGATGCAATTACCACTGACTTGAAATCGGTGGTAACCAGATACAATTTTAAAAAAGCACCCCAGGTAGACACACACCTGCCCCTTAGGCATATGTGTGCTCTACAAGTGCACCACTATTTTTGGGGTGCACCAAGGGGGACCTTTTGCCATCCTTGGTTTTGCATTTCATAAATATCGATTTCTTAATAAGAAATCGCTATTTATGAAATGCAAAACAGTCCCATTGACTCAAATGCATTGGGATTTCTTAATACCAATTTCATAATAGGGATTGCTACTTTGTAGGAATGGCTATTAGGAAATTGGTATCTCTGTGCATAGCATTTTCCATTTCTTAAAGAGCGATTTCTACGAAGTCGCTATTTAAGAAATGCAAGATTGCATTTTTGTACATCTGTCCCTTAGTTCGTAAAAATGTTCCGCAATTAAACGAGACACTGAATTGTAATGTTAATTCTTTGAAAACGGTGACATTGCAACAGATTTAACTAGAAACAGAATTATTATTCCTAATTAATTATTCAAATTCACAAAAGGAAAAGTGCTTTTCTACATTTCTTTCATTTTGCCAAGTTGTATTGTAATATATATCATATTTATCTTGGATTGCAATATCTTTCTAAGCACAATATTACCAGAATGTATTTCTCATAAAATGATACCATCGAAGAAAAATGTGCTTATTTGGAAACTGTCAGCGTATAATGAATGCAATAGCACTGTGAAAAACACATTTCAAAAAAGAATATTAGTCTTTAAGACTTGTGATGGCGACATTAAATTTAAACCACCAGTAAACAAAAGAAATATGTAAAACAAGTACTGGCGTGATGTTTTTCTATGGTGCGCTGAAATGTGTGTATCTTTCTACTTTCAAATAATTTTCAGGTATAAACCGCTCCATGGTGTGAGAAACAGAGAGCACCTATTCGTGGTTCAATTTAAGTTCAAATGTAGCATGATGGAGAGGCACGGAATATTACAAATTTATCACGTGGTATGCTTTTGTCAGTTTCTTTTTTTTGCATTTGTTTCTGTTTGGGTTCCAAATTCTCAAGGATTTTTTTTCTTACATAGAGGGGAAACCTGTGTCTTCTACCTATTAAACACCCTCCTGTTCTCCTTCCTCACTGCTGTGCATGATATATTGTCTCGCATTTCTTCACTTCTAGGAATTAGGCACTGCGATTACTAGGTTTACCTTGGAGGTTGCCTTGTGAGGTGTTACCAGAGGAATCTGTATTTCTGGACCAGGGGCCAGATGTATGAAGGTCTGCATTTGCGATTCCCAAATAGCGATTTTTTTACCAAATCGCTATTTGGGATTCGCAAAATGTGATGTAAAAAGGCAATTGCTGAATTTTCTGCGATTACCAAAAATCCACAGTCGCAAATAGTAAGTACCAAATAGCTATGCAGTAAAATAGCAAATTGGTATTTGGAAATCGCAAATTGCGATTTTTGTATTCTGGAGCAGCATGATGACATCACAACATTGAAGTGAGTCAGTGCATGCTGTTTCCAGAAGCCTGGGCCACAGGAGCAGGCAGAGAGACCCAGCACAGCACCAGGGAGACACTCAGGAGAGTCAGCCAGGACCAGGTGAACACAATGGCCACTGATGGAAATGGCAAGGAAACAGGAGGGAGAAAAAGAAAACTGAAATTCAGTGAGCAGGAATTTGGAGGTGCTCACAGAAGAGGTGGTCAGGCACCATGGCCAGTTATTTGGGAAGAACTCACTACATGTCCCAGAAAGTGAGAAAAGGAAATTGTGGAATGACATCCAGACCAAAATCAGCGAGGTGGGTGTTGTACAGCGTTCAATTGAAGAGATACACAAGTGCTGGTACGGCTTACAATCATGTGCCAAGGAAAGGGTAGCAAGCAGGCTGAAGGAGGCAAGGAGAACTGGTGGAGAACCCTCCACCCAGACACAGTCCACCCCCTTGGAAGACATGGTGGAGTCAACACTGCTGCCGTCGCTGACATAGACATCTCAGGCACACCCGACACCAGCAAAGGTAAGGACAGTGATGATTTCAATCACCATATGTACAGGTACAAATGTCCCTCAGAAATTTACAATATCATCATGCAATGTGAGAAACAGTCCATACTACCTGGTCCATTCAACACAACAATGTCTTATGGGAGTGGTAGTCCAGAGCCCAAAAGTGTATCTACTGCCAAAATAGCAGTATTGTGTAAAACCAGAGAACCAATACAACAGACTTGTACAGATACAATGCCAGGGGAAATGTTTACTACAAAAGTAAATGTTTCATGACACATGCAAAAAGAACATATAGAATTACATGCTGTGCATTGTTATTGCAGAAGTTCCTGCCCCTGATGCCCCAGAGACTAAAACAGGGGAGAATGAGGAAAGTCAGCCACAGTCTGATACCAACAACACTGAGTCCATCATACCAGCACCACCCAGACGCAGGGCAAGAGTGGAACCCCTTCCAGATTTCACTCAGGACTCTGATGAGTTACAAGAAGATGTGGAGACACCACCGTCAGCTGGTAGACTCACCCACAGACAGCCGTCCCTGTTTCGGTGCCAGTATACTCCCCTCCGGAGGCATTGTGAAGAAGGAAGACAAAGCACAGTGAAATATGAGGGCCCATCTCTGTTTGGTGGTCTTGAGGCATCCATGTTGAAGGTGCAGCACCTACAATGTAAGCACATGAGATCAATTTACAGGCAGTTGGTGTCTCACAATCACAACATGTGCAAGCTGTATGAGGGACAACAATCTACAGTAGAACAACTAAGAGAGATGACAACTGCAATTAATAGACTCTGCACTGTACTGCAGCAGGAGCATGTCACCTACCGTAGGCGCCATCACCAATTGATAAGTAGGTTGGATGGGTTCAGATCTGTAAATCAGCTCACTAATACAACTGCTTTGCTGTCACGACTTGCTGTGGGCATGCAAGTGGAAATGGCACATTGAAGTCGGGATGTTGCACAAGGATTGGTGCAAGTCACTAATGCATTGGAGACAATGCAAACAGCTCGGAGTGCTGCAAACAATGATCTGGGTGGTGGGGACAGTGAGGAGCTCTCTAGCCTCAATACTGTCACAGCCCCTGTAAAGGAGCCTAGGTGTCACAGTTCCAGACACAGTACTGTCTCAGTACCTTCAACAAGGTGTGGGGCTGAGCCCACTGAGCGTTCTAGCGGATTGTGTGGACGTAAAAAGTGATTTCGACATGTTCAGGGCCTTGCATATTTTGTCGCAATGCTTTGATACTATGATGTTAATACTATGACATTGTTATTAGGTACTGATTGTGCCTTTTTGAAATATCCATGTCCTATGCCCAAAAAATTGCCCTGGAGATAAGGAAATAAATGTAATACATGTAGCAAAAAAGGAATAAGATGTGGCATTGTCATTACATACATTAGAAATAGTTGCATAGAATCTCAACACGTCTTTGCCTGGCGTCTGCTCCTCTGGTTCTGTCTGCTGGGCGAAAGGGTGGCAAGTGGTCGTCATTCTCATCAGAGTCTTTCTCTGTCAGTTCCACTGGTATACCTCGTGCTGTAGCAATGTTATACAACATTGCACATGTGGCCACAATCTTGCAGGTGGATTCTAGACTGTACTAGAGTGCAACCCCACTTTTGTGCAGGCACCAAAAGTGACTCTTCAGCAGTCCAAAGGTCCTCTCTATCACACTGCGTGTCCTTCTATGTGCCGCATTGCATCGCCACTCAATTGGCATGGGCAGATTAAGATACAGTGTGTCAGGATGAAGGACCGCACTGCATATGCACTTTCTCCTACAAAGACAGGAGTGTCATATTAGTTATTGTTATCTGTGACATCACTTATACAATATGTAGCATTGTTCTCTGTTACATTACCAATTAGGTTTTCTTCGCCAAACTCCCCAGCAAGAAGTCTTGTGTACATTCCACTGTGTCTAAAGATGTAGGAATCATGTGTGCTCCCTGGGTATCTGGCCACTATATCAGTTAGTATGTTGGAAGCATTGCAAACGACCTATATGTTCATCGAATAGGTATCTTTACGATTCCTGTAGATATACTCTGTTGCAGATGGTGGACAGATTGCCACATGTGTCCCATCAATGCAGCCAATTACGTTGAAATTGGGTAACCTGGTAGAAATGTAATTTAGTTAGGTGCAAATCCTGTGGGGTGTTGGGGAATTTTATGTGCACATTCAATTTTGGTAACATAGCATTTAGAAATGCATTAAATTAGCATGAAAGCTCACTTTGAGATACACCTCCAGCTGCTGCTATAACCCCCTGATAGCTTCCTGAGGCTAAGAGGGTCAGGGAGCATATTACCTGCACATGAGTGAGAATGGAATTGGCTCTCTGTGTGTGTCATTGCAGTAGGGGCTGTAAATGTGCTATTAAATTCAATATCATGGCAGAGTTCAACCTGAACTTATCATATATTTTCCCCTCTGTTTGATCAAATAGAGTAATGCACACTCTGAAAAAGCACTTCTGTCTCCTCTTCCCTCTCCTCAAACCTGCCAGGATCCTTATCCTCCTCACCATGACGTAGAGTGCAGCCATTGTGAAAAAGGGCTGATGCATTCTCAGCCTCTTTTTATAAGTTCCACCTGTTTACCTCCTGATTTCATTTGGTGGTAAATTGCACATGCAAAATCCCTGTTTTGCGACTAGTCACTATTTGCGACTGCTTCATAAATTGGATTTGCAATTCCTTATTTGTGAATCGCAATTTATGATTTGCTAAATCTAGTCGCATTTTTAGGGAATCGCTATTTTAGTGAATACTTAAAAATGCACTGTGAATGCCTTTCATACATCGTAGAAGGCTTTTTTGCATTCGCAAACAGTGGAATTTTGCGATTCATACTATTTAGAAATGTAAAATAGTTTGATACATCTAGCCCCAGATTCCATGCAATTTCCAATCTTTTGCAAGGAGTTTCAAATAAAGATTTCACCTTCTCAAAGCAGGCAAAATCGCTGAGTGAAAGACATCTGCTCCTATGTTGATTCATGGACATCGATGGGGATACTCCTATAGAGGTCAGTCTTGCTTTGTATTCACACTAAAGGCATTCTGGATGCTGTCTCCCCTATTTTTGTTTTGTGAAGTAAAGCCCTCTCTCTCTCAAAGTGTATATTGCAGGATAATTCCAACATAAAGACTATGTGAAACAAGAATTGACAAACCAATATGTTTGATGTTTGTATAATGCATGCACGCTTGCAGACAGACACTGAATATCCATGCATTGACTGACTTCTATGTTAAATGCAAGCCAATATGCTGACAGACTGGTGTAGGAAAGTAGCCTCTTTCTAGCTTGGTTCCTCCCACTTTTGGCCTGTTTGTCAGTGTGTTTGACTGTGTCTACTGAGATCCTGCTAAACAGGACCCCAGTAGTTATAGTCTCTCCCTTAAATTTGGTTGTTGGTTATTGTTATCACAGTATTTCACCCACAATTGGCATACTGGTGCCCCCGTATAAGTCCCTAGTATATGGTACCTAGGTACCAAGGGCATTAGGGTTCCAGGGGATCCCTATGGGCTTTAGCAGTTATTCTGCCACCCGTAGGAAGCCCATGCAAAGGATTCTGCAGGCCTACCATTGCAGTCTGCGTGAACTGTGTGTATGCACCCGTTTTCAATATAGGTCTCTATATCAGGTCACTATAAGTCACCCCAATGGTAGGCCCTCTGAGCCCAGAGGGCAGGGTGCATGTACCTGTGCGTGAGGGCACCCCTCCACTAGCGGATGTACCCGCACAAACTCCAGACTCCTTTTCCTGGACTTTGTGAGTGCGGGGGTGCCATTTTACGCGTGTACTGGACATAGGTACACTATCTATGTCCAGCTACATAATGGTAACTCCAAACCTAGGCATGCTTGGTATCAAACATGTTGGAATCATACCCTAATACTTTTGCAAGTATTGGTTGTGTGATTCCATGCACTCTGGGGGCTCTTTAAAGGATCCCCAGCATTGCCACCACAGCATTCTGAGGTTTTCCAGGCAGCCCCAGCTGCTGCTATCTCACAGAAAGTTTTCTGCACTTCTGGTGCTTAAGCAGCTTGAGCCCAGGAAGCCATAACAAAGGATTTCCTTTCGGAGAGGTGTGTTACACCCTATCCCTTTGGAAATAGGTGTTACAGGCTGGGTAGGGGTAACCTCCCCAAGCCACTGGAAATGCTGAGAAGGGCACATTTGGTGACCTCCTTGCTTAAACCAGTCTACAACAGTTCAGGAAAGCTCTGGCATGAAACTGGACAAAGGAAAGGAGAGTGACCACTCCCCTGTCCATCACCACCCGAGGGGTGGTGCTCATAGCTCCTCTAGAGGGTCCCTGGGATTTGCCATCTTAGATTCAAGATTGGCAGGAAACTCTGGGAGCATCTGAGTGGCCAGTGCCAGCAGGTGAGGTCAGAGCCCTCTCCTGATAGGTGCTTACCTGGTTAGGTGAACAATCCCCCTTTCAGGGCTATTTAGGGTCTCTCCCTTGGGTGGTTCTTCAGATTCAGATTGCAAGACTCCAGCAGGAATACTCTGCGTCCTCCACTTCAACTTTTCACTGAAGAAACTGCATCTGGACCCTGCAGGAACCTACAAGATGCCTCTTGCGACATTGTATCTCTGGCTCCTGCCAGCAACTGCAACAGTTTTCCGGTTGTGTATCATCTGAGGACAGCCCATTTCAGCATGTATCAGAAGGAAGAAGGAATCTCCCTTGGGGTGAAGGAGTCATTCCCCTGCTTCTGCAAGCACCAACTGCGACGATGACTGGCTGCATGGATCCCCTCTTCTGCTGAGCTGCATGGATCCTGCATCACAGGTGGTGGACTGAAGTGATCCCAATGGTCTTCTCTTACACTTTGGTGTAGGTAATACCTTGCCTCTCCACGCAAGACAGTACCCCTGTGCACTGTGTCATTTCCAGATCCCAAGGCTTGTTGGTATTCTCCCTCCAAGTCCTTTGTGCATCTTGTAGCTCCAGCCCCCAGCACTCTATCCTGTGACGCACAGCTTCCTGAGTGGTTAGCCAGCGACGTGGGAGCCTTTCTTTTAGTGCTGCTTGGTCCTCCTTTGCAACGTTCTTGTTCCTATGCTGTGGGACTCCTGTGTGCGCTGCCTGGTCTTCTGTGGGCTGTCTGAGTTGCTGAGAACGCCCTCTCACTCCCCCTTCTGGATAAAGTCTACCTGGTCCTCCCTGGTACCGGGCAGCGCCATTTTCCCCTAACAGTGAGCATTGCATGTGCCTTGCAGTCTCTTCTGGGTTTTGCATAATTCTTCTTGTTTCTGTGTGTGTTCTGGGAAAGTTACTGTGATTTACTCCTGCTTTCCTGGTCACTGGGGTGGGTTGTGGTACTTACCTTTGGGCTTTTCTAGTTCTCCCAGCTCCCCTCTACACACTACACTTGCCTAGGTGGGGAACCATTTCTAACTATAGTGATTTTCACTAATTGCACTGTTTTCTCACTGTTTTTATGCCTATTTCTCCATTAATTTGTGTATTACATACCTCCTAATGGAGTATAGTCTCTATGATATTTTTGGTATTTGTGTCACCAAAAAAAAGTACCTTTATTTTTGAAACACTGAGTGTTTTCTTGCATGTGTGTAAGTACTAAGTGTGAATTCAGTGGTATTGCATGGGCTTTGCATGTCTCCTACATAAGCTTTGGCTGCTCATGCACAGCTACCTCTAGAGAGTCTGGTTTCTAGACACTGCCTACACTATACTAGTAAGGGGTGAATGGACCTTTTTCCATATCTACAGTCACCCACCCACATAGAAGACAGAGGCATCCTTGACCACAGACATACAAACATTGATGCATAGGGATCATCTTACATGCAGGAGCCTACTCTTACAGACCCTAAGACATGTTATGCTGGTTGCACCTGTAGGACATGAACATGAAATACATAGGCAGCGTAATTCTGAAGCCATTTCGGGCCTCTTCATCCATTTACAGGCACTCCCAACCCCTTTAGCTCACTCTTGCGGATTTCTGTTTTTTCCCATTGTGCCGCTTTTTTGTTTTTCTCTTCTTCCATCTTTCCCATATGTGTCTTTTTCTCACAGTAAATGCTTGAGGCAAAAAAATAAGCCCCGGCACTCAAAAATAAGTGCCAGTGCTCTGCACACGAAACAACAAGCACAAATTAAGCACTGCCATGGGGTTATATTTAAGAGCCCCTAGTGGTGGTAGTTTGGGGACTAGCATCAGAATTTTTTATGCTAGACCGGCGCTTTGCAGGATTAGCATAAAAAATTATGATGCTAATCCTGCAAAACACCCAGAGGCCCACTGTAACCAATGGAAGCCTCCTTTCAATGCCTGCTGTGAGCAGGCATTAAAAGTGCTGGGAAAAAACGACGTAAAGAAATCTGTCAGATTTATTTGTACCATTTTTTTTGCCACCCCCAAAGGGGGAATGCCCCCTTTGCATACATTATGCCTGGCGCAGGCATAATGTAGCACAAAAGGTTACAAAGTGGCGCCACTTTGTAAAGATGGCACAGCATTTTTGGTCTTCTAACGTAACATTAGCTTGAAAAAATTAAACTAATGTGGTGTTAGAATTGAACTAGGGGCTCTTAAATATGCCCCTATGGGGCATATTTGAAAATAGTGGCGCTGCACACAGTGCTGCACCACTTTTCTTTCACCCTTTAGCTCTCCCCTAACGCCACCATGTGCGCTGTATTTAAAATATGGCGCAACATGGCGGTAGTTAGGGGACTAGTGTCAGAATTTTTGACGTTAGTCCAGCGCTTTGCAGGATTAGCATAAAAAGTGTTGATGCTAATCCTGCAAAGCACCCAAAGGCTCCTTGTAACCAACAGACATCTCCTTTTAACGCCTGTTCTGAGCAGGGGTTAAAAGTGCCGGGAAAAAAACAGCGTGCCATTTTTTGGGCCCTCCCTAACAGGGGAATGCCACCTTTGCATTCATTATGCCTGGCGCAGGCATTGCGCCAATTTGTAAATATGGCACAGAGTTTTTGGCCTTCTAATACCACATTAGAGTACAAAAATGACACTAATGTGGTGTTAGAATGGCGCTAGGATCTCTTAAATATGCCCATATATTTTATGTGGCTATCTGAGTGGATTAGTGAAACCAGACTTCCCAAGTGCTTTAAAGCACATGAATGTATGTGAAAGGGGAGCGACGGAGAGCTGAGGGGTACATTTGCTGGGAGGTAGTGAGTGAAACCGAGGAGGAGGTCATGAGGTTGGGGGCGCCACAATAAACCGTCGCACAGGGTACCACCAGTTCTAAAGCCGGCCCTGGGTACAAAGGGAGGTTACAAACTAGGCGGGCAGACATATTTTGTGACACGTGAAGTTTGGATGTAAGGTGTGTGTTATTCACTTCCATAAACTAAGCGTTGCTATAATCACAACAGCTGATTACCAGAGCCTGGACCAGCATTTTCCTAGCCAATGATGAAAGCCGAGGGAAGAATTTCCTAAAAAGGCACACTGTAACAAAGCAAGTTTCTCTTTTAGCAGCAATATTACTTTTCATAGATAGCTCCTGGTCTAATTTGACAACCAGATTTTATGCATACTGACTTGGGCAGATGGCCAGTCCCAGTTCAGGAGGTCACCATTCAGGGGAACAGAGGTGTTGGGCTTTGCCAAACTATTAGGTCAAGCACACAAATGGAAAAAGGGGACACATTCTATCTAATTCTTTCAACAATAATCCCATAATAATCATTGGAAAAACACGTATTTCTTTCCCAAAATTTTCCATGCGTCTTGAAAATAAGTTACACCCTCAACATTGGGTGTTATTACATAAATAATAACACAACAGTTTTTCAAACTTCCTTGTGGCTTCCTAAATTAAATAATGCGGTGGTTCCAACCAATTGTATGGGTGCAAAATCCACCTAAGTTAGAAAACCAAGGTGCATTAGGCCTGGAAGAGACATGCTTGGAGTGTTAAAGGGGTGTCATTTTGTCAAACCCTGTGGACAAAGTGTTGTGGTGGGGCCCATAATGCTAATTTAATGTCTGAATCCTGTGTCACAGCTACCAGTGAGAAAACCTTAGAGAACTTTTCAGTCAGAAAATGACTAAAATCTTCCTTAGATATGGGAGGCAATAGACCAGTGCTCCCTTCCAATGTGGACGTGTCACCAGCTCTAGAGTAAATATGCACATTTTCACCCACTCCTCAATAAAAGAGTCAATAATTTGAACCTTAACAGAACTGTGAAATGCAGTGGCAACTCCACTGCCCAGTTTGGATTCACTATTCAATCTGACAGGTTGGTAGTTATCAGGCAGGTGAAGAGAAATACAGCGAAGAGTTGAAACATTTAGCCAAGTTTCCATACAAAAGCAGAGATCTGGGGTAAGAGATTTCTTCACCATGATGCTTTCATATATTTCTCTCTTAGCCATTCACAGTACAATTCTACTAACTAAGAACAGAGGTCAGAGGGTATCTTCACTGTTTGGCTAACTATGGGCCTGAAAGGAGCTGGCAAGTCTGCATTTCTCCACCATGTCACATCATGTTCACCTAAGCTAACACTGACCATGGTACTGCCTGCAAAATCCACATTTTAATAAATCCCATCCTTGTCCATCTTCCATGCGACACAATGTTCCCCAAAAATATTCATCTATAATCTATTTACAACTATGCATGTTTCTGTGTTTAATGCTGTGTTTAATGCTGTAACTTGATGTCTGAAGGGGTTTATGATATGCTCTTTATTGCTACTTGATGTGTGTTACTATGTTCTATACAACCTACTCCCGCAGGAGTTTTTTCTATCCTTAATGATATTTGTTAGTCCTGACATCTTTGCTGTGGCTCCCCAGACTTTTTGCCTTCTGGTCTCCTGTTTTGCTGACTTCGTTTTTGCTGACTTAAGAATTCTGGGCACTTTACCTATGCTGACCTGTGCTAAAGTGCATTTGCTCTTTCCCTAAAACATGGTTACATTGGCTTATCCACACTTGGCATATTTAATTTATGTATAGGTCCCTCGTAACATGCATTACCTGTGCCCAGGGCCTGTAAATTAAATGCTACTAGTGGGCCTGCAGCATGATTGTGCTACCCTCTTCAGTAGCCCTTTAAACTTCTCAGGCCTGACATTGCATAGCCTGTGTGTACAGTCTTAGGCCCTCATTCCGAGCCTGGCGGGCGGCGGAGGCCGCCCGCCAGGCTTCCCCCCTCCGAAATACCGCTCCGCGGTCGTAAGACCGCGGAGGGTATTCCGAGTTTTCCCCTGGGCTGGCGGGCAGTCTTCACAAGACCGCCCGCCAGCCCAGGGGAAAACTCCCTTCCCAAGATGACGCCGGCAGTTGCACCCGTCGCGTATGTTTGCAGACACTGAAATACTTTTAGGGGCCCTCTTACGGGGGCCCCTGCCGTGCCCATGCCATAGGCATGGGCACGGCAGGGGCCCCCAGGGGCCCCGCGACTCCCCCTCCCGCCATCCGGTTCCCGGCGGGAGAACCGCCAGGAACTGGATGGCGGGAGGGGGAGTCGGAATCCCCATGCCGGCGCAGCATGCTGCGCCGGCTTGGAGGATTCCTTTGGGGCAGCGGGAAACCGGCGGGAGACCGCCGGTTTCCCTTCTCTGACCGCGGCTGAGCCGCCGCGGTCAGAATGCCCCGCGGGGCACCGCCGGCCTGTCGGCGGTGCCACCGCGTCCCACGGCCCTGGCGGACTTGTTCCGCCAGGGTCGTAATGACCCCCTTAAACTCTCCGTGCTGGTGGAGGAAATCACTCACCAACCGCATGGCACACTTAAGGTTAGACCCACAAGTTAATCCCACACTTCTGGGCAAACAAATATGCTTTACTCCTCAAATTAAAACGTTTGATTGTTTATTGTTGCAATCATAGATATGTAAATTTCACTTCAAAACTTCATCGTCCACTTAGTATCATCAAATGGTGAATCTATTACATGATAAATGTTGGTTTCTTCACGACACATACATTTTAAAAACCCAATGTTTTTTGGGTCACATGACCCTTCATTAGGGATGTCTGCAGATAAGCATGCTAAAAGCCACCTTAGGAACTACGATGCACAACCCCCCACAGCATAAAAAACGTAAATGATCCAAAGTAACTAAAAGAATTGTGCAAGCCGCCTTCATGCATATTGCGCCCATGAGGCAAATGATCAATAAACTCAAACCTAAATCAAGAACTCATTATGCACTTGAACCGCAACCTTGTGTACTCATAGATAGCTGGACCTCATGCAGAACAAGTTGCGTTGTGTTACAACTAGTGACTGTACCCCACATGACATGCATTCAACAAGAGTTCCCTCATACAGGTACCAAAACTCATCATCTGATTCAAAATGCCTTAGTGCTGCCAACATGTCATATTGTTTTGGTGTATAAAAACAAAATGTATTCATGCTCATAAGGTGGTTTCCACCAGTTATGCACCACAGAAATGGCCATACTAGAATACCTGATGTCAGTAGCACCAGTCTTAAACTGCCATGTTGACCTGGCACGTTAACTCACTTGCCAGGCCCATATCTTCCATTTCAATACATATAAGTAATCCCTGGGGTAGGCCCTAGACAGTCCAAAGGGCAGGGTGCACTGTATTTCAAAAGCTGGAAACGTACTTTTAAATTTTACAATGCTTACATTCATTTTTCACTACTGCAAGGACTATCTCTCCTATAGGCTAACATTGGGATTGCCGTAATACATTTTATGAGTGTAATTTCTAATTGGGACCAGCTAGGTATTTCGGGTTTGGTGTCTCTGGACTCACAATTTCAAATCACAACTTTTGGTGAATTTAAATTTAAATTTGCAAGTTTGAAAATGCACTTTTTAGAATGTTGGCAGTTTCTTACATTATTCATTCTGTGCCTCTGCCTGTCTCTGAACACACATCTGGATAGGTGACAGCTGGGCTCTTGTCCATTCCCTCTAGTCAGCTACAAACCGAGGGAACATAGGTGTGTCTGATGGGCCATCCACATCCTGATCGGCCATTAACATCTCTATGGGTCATCCTGGGCAAGATGGGAAGGAGGAGTTGATACTTAAACCTCAACAGCCTGGGTCCTGAGCCCCCAAAAAGGGGTGTTTAACCCCCTGTAGTGTATCTGGACCCAGGGAAGGAAGGGCAGGGACTTTATGCACTTCAAGGGCCTCTCTTTGAAGTCTTACCCACTTCAAAGGTACAACTGGGTACGCACACTGGACCCCAAATGCCTCCAAATTAGTTAACTTCTGGACCTGAGGACATTCTGCCAGGGGGGAAGGACTGTGCTGTAATTTGCTATCAACATGTTAATAATAGGTTTCTAATAGGTTAGCGTGAGAGCGAGCACTAGGAAGCTCTGTGGATAGATCTTTTCTGTTGTTATGGTTTGGTTGTTAGGTGATCGTTGACATTTGATTCTTGAAAGTTGTGAGGAACTGGCAAGAAGGGAAGTCATGCTTATCCTTGTGTAGGACAAATTCTATAACTAACTTAAAGAAGCTGCCCAGAGTCTACTTTACGACATACTACTCTACTGTTAAAGGGAATGTCACTCTGCTGGACCTCTGATAGACTTCGCTGGAGTCCTGCTTTGCTGTGCCTGGCCTGCTGTCCTTCTTGCCTGAAAGTGAGAAGGACTGGACCTGCATCTCTATATACCTAGAACCAAACTGATTCCAAGGGCCTGCTGGCTTACCTCCTGTTCTGAAGTCTCAGGGACATCAAATACTTCACTCACCTCTGCTACAGTTTCTGGATTCCGCCAACTGTGAGTCCTACCCTGCCAAGTGGTGCCAATCCAGTCCTGGGCCCTTGGATGTAGGTTCTGCAGCTGTGATCTACGGAAATCCATGTATCCCCGCCACTACGCTGATTGGAACTGGCACATCCCTCCTTCATGTCGATGCATAACCGCTACCGCTGTGTATGAGGACTTTGCATCGCCGATTTCGTGCCTCAGGATAGACGCATCACCATCAGCCACAGCGCATCACCTTTGCGTCACCAGCTGTGTGGCTCGATGACAACGCATAGCCTTCATCTCAAAGGGGTCCAGCTCCACACCACTGCTCGAGGATCTACGACTGTGTGGCTCTGTGATGACTCATCCCCTGATTGCATTGATCTGAAACGACACATCGCCTTTGTATCATCTCCTCTGCTCCTCACATCAGATCCTTAATATTGACGCAACTCTCCACACAAGGAACTGGTTCAGCAAGACGAGGTTGGGCCCAATAGCCGGCACATGCTCCATCGCTGTCAGCCTGAACTTTGGATTTACCCCAGTCTAGCACGACCAGAGAGCCAAGGTTGGCACTTAATTTTTATAAGCACTACAGTCTCTGATATTCTATCAAAATTCCTATCTCAACTTCTACTGATTGGATTTTTGTCATTATGGTCTTGTACTGTTCATTATATTAAAATCTATTCTTCCAACATGTTCTGGGTTATTTTTGTGTGGCATTTCATTGTTTTACTGTTTTAAGTGTTGCACAAATACTGTACTCATTGCCTCCTAAATTAAGGCTGCTTGCACTGTGCAAAGCTACCAGAGGGTGTGCACAGGTTAATTTAAGGTTGATATCTGACTTACCCTGGCTAGGACTGCATTTCCTGCTTGGACAGGGTGCATACCTCTGCCAACCAGAAAAGTTATATCTAACAATATTCCTCCTATGAGACCCAGTATGAGTGAGGTGGACCAGTATCCCAGTATATGTAAGGTGGAGCAGTATATTGTGTGGATACCACTCATCCTAATTACAATTGTTATTGTGTGTCGTAACATGAGCAGTAAAACTAAGAACCTGATTTAAGAAAAGTGGCACTGCACCCAGTGCAATGCCATTTTTCTTGCACCCTTTAGCGCCCCCTAACACTAACATGTGCGCGCCGTAACTAAGATACGGTGCACCATGGCGGTAGTTAGTGGAACTGGCATCACTATTTGTTATGCTAGTTCGGAGCTGTTAGAAATGGGGTCTTTGGTTGACAGTCAGGTTACCCCCTGTTCAAGCAAGGACCCTCATTCTAGTCAGGGTAAAAGAGAATCACCCTCAGCTAACCCCTGCTTACCCCCTTGGTAGCTCGGCAGAGCAGTAGGCTTAACTTCAGAGTGCTAGGTGTAAAGTATTTGTACCAACACACACAGCAACTTAATGAAAACACTCACTACAAAATGACATATCTTCCCCGCCGTCTCGCCGCTGGCTTAGGGGAGGTTCTGATTGGGTGGCCTAGGGAAGTTTACATCACAGACGTTACGTAGACAAGGCACTGATTGGCCGTTGAGTGGTTCAATCACGTCTGATCCTGCGATGTTTGCTCACCCCAGCTTTAGGCCCTCTTCCCAAGGTCGTGGTATTCGTGTTTGAGTTTAACCAAAGTGATACATTATCCCGCATTCTGGGCACAAGTTTATTCCAGAGGAATCGTTATCCAGAATTTCTCCATCTTTGAGAGCGGTTCAGGATTTCGAAGTGCTTGTGCTCTTCCCCTTTCCCATTGATTAAGAGAGACACAGTGGCGCGTAGAGGAAGCTGGTGCAGAGAGTGAAGTGGAGATTTCGAGACAAGAAGGAGGTACCATTGGGAGAGCTGTGAGTGAGAGGCTGTGACCCCAGGAGCAGAACACACATTGCTGAAGACATGAAAGGGCTGTGACGGGAGAGACAGAGTGACGCACTGAGTGAGACGGAGCAAGCGAGACGGAGCTGACGCGCTAACAAGGGCGTCGCTGAAGACGCGGATGAGGGCATCCGCTGCCGTTGCGGCCATTGCTTTTGCCGTGAAGGCTACTGAGAGAGGCAGGGTGAGCGTAGCTGTGTCAGTCACAGCAGCGGAGTGAGTGCACCAGGGCCACACGGAAGCGGCCCAGCCAGGTCTGGGTGCAGCTTGTGGGCCCTGTGTGCCCCGCTTACCCACCGCACCTCCCAACTGCACCTCGCTCCTCACCTACCTCCTCACTTACGAAACCTACGAACATTCAGCCCTCGGACACCCAGCCCACTGCTGTACGTCGTCACGTGTACAACTTCACCTACTATTACCTAAGCAGAAGGTGTAGTGCTCAGGGCCTACCAGGGCCCACCATTCTCTACAGGTCGCAGTGAGCCCAGCAGTTTTTGTAAACTGCTGCAGAGAGAGTGCACCAGGGTTATACGGAGGCGACCCGCTAGGTTGGGTGCGGCTTGAGAATACTCGAGTGCCTCGCTCACCTGCCGCTGTAAGCCACTGTAATCCTGCAATCCTAAACATCAGGAAAAAGCAAATTGCGCTTCTCTTTCACCAATCTGGGCCAAGAGATAGCCACCATGAGATCGGGGCGACTCAGGATTCTAGCAGAGGGCAAAGTCAAACCTTTAAAACCCCAAAGGAGGGCGCAAAGGAAGGGAAAGTGCTCAGCGAAGCACTCAGCGTCAAGTCCGCAAAGTAGCAGACAGGATCAGCTGGTAGCGCCCCTCACTCCTTTTCAGCTCTACTTCAAACAAACAGGACTCACTAACAAGGCGGACTTTTTGAAAGATCCAGCCGCGGCTTTCTTCTCAAATCCCGACACCGACGTGGGCCTTCCAACCCCACTGATTCCACAATCTCTGATCATGGGGCAGCTGGGGCCCGGGCTGTTAACAAACCCGACACAACAATTAGGGGTAGCCCTCGCCTGTCAGGAAACATCAAAGGACCAAGCTCCTGAAGAGCGTAGTGATCCCCTGCTCCAAGGGCAAAAAATCAACTTCAGTTACCTAAGTAGCCCAATAGCGCACAAGAATTCGCAAGCAAGTAGAATAGTGACTATGGCTCAGGTACATGCCCAGGAGTGGGAAACTTCTCCAGGTGCTCATCTACAGGTTTTAACGGGCAACCCAAGTAATTCCAAGCTTCCAATCTCTACGGGTAATGCGACAGAGGTACATAATGACACTGGGTATGTGAAAACCCACCAACAATTGACCCCAATCCCGCGGTCAAATTTCAACACCCAGGGGAACAATGAGAGACTGGACATTGGTTTCGAAGTAATTACAGGGTTGGAAGTTTCCTGGTTACAGTCGCTCTCTATAATAAATAACAAAGACCTGGGAGAAGCGCTGGACTTACAAACTTTTGATCTAGTGAATCCCAAGGACCAGCAGTCGAGCTATCCTCTGGTGGTAGGAAGCATTAAAAACAGTATTACTACGCACCAACAAGAAATAACTTTTAACTCGATTATTGAAATTTCTAGCGAGATGTCCAAAATACAATCACCTGAGGAATTAATGGTAAAAAGCAACTCGACTGCTACCCCCTCAGAGTCCATTAACAGGGAAATTCTATTAAAAAATCCAGCTCACGCAGGCCACCCTACTTGTGAAATGGGAGATCTAACGCGACTACACACCTCATTGCTGAATGCTCTACATACTTCAACAGCGGTTCTTAACATGCAATCAGATAAATTAGACTTGCAAATGGATCTAATGAAGGTAATGGCCACATGCTTAGCTGGCATCAATCACAAACTGGACTCGCTGGCCATTCGTCCAACTGAACAAAATTGCAACCACCAGCACTTTCCTTGCAATTGTGGCCCAATATTAGATAAACTGTGTACGTTACCACAAGTCTTAGTGGAGATTCTGCAGGAAGTTAAAGCAAGGAAAACCAATGAGGCCATCTCCAGGAACCAAGATACATCTAAAAAAACACCAGCCTTTGGGGTAAGCAGCCCAGCAAAAAAAGATGCAAACATTCAGTGCATAAACCCAATGGCCACAGACGGATCAGATAGATTTTCACAGTCGGAACAAACAGCATCTACCAATTTGGAGAGTATGATTGAACAGCCAGCTCCAGCACTGAAACCCCTAACAAAGAGACAAAAAAAGCAAGCAAGAAAGGCAAGGAAACAAACACGTGCCAAAGCTATTAATGACAATCTGTATCCCATATTTTCAACGCTTCGGCAACCGCAAAATCGAACTTTAGGAACCGCAAGGAGCATGCAAATCTCAAATTGCTTCAAAGCCATAAGGGAGGGGGTAGTCACCAGTCCAGAACAACAATTCACTGGAGAACATCTACCTGCTGACTCGCCAATGTCGCTCAAATATAACATGCCACACCCAACATCCCAAGACCAATTGAACGGGCACGCATTGGCCACGAGGTTGGCAGCTCCTTGTCAGGGAGACCTAAGGGCAGGAAATTGCATCTACAAAGATAAATCTGAGATCCATTTAGATGCCCAATTACCAGTGAAGATTCCACCAGAGCCACCCTCCTATGCAGCTGTCGCACAAGCCACTTCCTCACTATCTACAATAACCCTTCCGGACAAGACCCAGGGCATCTTGTCGAGTCTCAAAACATCTTCCAGGCAAAGATTGTCCGCCCAGGTCAATGCAGGGCAGGTTATAGTAATCCCCGCAGGCACAAAGAACAATAAATTCACTCCTTTTGCAGACGACTCGCAGTCCAGACTCAATCCTCGCACTAGAGAAACACACCTGTCACCGACCCTTAATCTCAAATATCCTACTAGTGAGGTCGCAACTACTCATCATGATGGACGAATAAAGACAAAAGTAACGATTCAAAATACTCAAATAGCCGCAACAGACCTTGAAAACAAAGCCTTTTTAAGCAAACAATCATGCACGCTCAAAAGGGCCCCAAGTAGAAACAAGTCGGAGGATGGTCAACGGAACAGTCCTATGCCACACAGAATTATAGAGCATTCCCAATCTAGTCATGTTATTGAAAATGATAGGGAATCAAGGCAGGTCATTCTAACCCCAGATTATGACTCACGCGGCCAACAAGATAGCCTGAACAGGGGCAACATTCTGAGCCTTTTGGCAGAGCTTCCTTCAACTAAGAAAATTATGTCCCCAGATTTATTATCACTGAAATTCCTCTCCAACAGCACTCAGAATGACCGGGAACAAACTCTGATTATGTGGAGAACAAGCAAAATCGCTGCTTTAATTATGGCAGTTAAGCAACAGTTTGAAAACTGGGGTATATGGCTATCACAACCAACCAGCCCACGTTATCCTTTTCCCCTATTGTTAAATCTGAAAAGTGAACCAATTCAAAAAACGGAATCACAGGCCTGCAAGCGCGGATGGGGCCCGGACGTCGGGGAAGCGGAACAGCGTTAATCCAAATGGGGGGAAAAAGATTCAAATACCTCTATTGACCCACTAATTGTAGGGAATGGTGTAAAAGACAAATGGAGATGGATGACACGTACCCTAAATTCAAGGAGAAGTAATTGACCCACCATACGTAATGCACCAGATACAGATCAAAGGCCGACTGTTACTATTAAGTCCTGGAACATTGCGGGAGCAAAAGCAATTATTACAGAAGGATTTACAGTAATGTCCAGTTGCAACTACTCTATAATAGTGCTGCAAGAAACTTGGGTGGTAGACCCGATAGAACTAGGAGGCTATTCTCTACACCACATTGGAGCTGAAAAATCAAACAAATCAGGCAGGGCAAGTGGTGGTCTAGCCACATACATCTCTACGGCACTTCAGGTCACAACAGAACAGCTGGCCTTCTCATCAACGGACTTACAGGCAATAAAGATCAATTTTATTTTCAATCGTCACGCTCCACTAATTATCTTTAATGTCTACACCCAACCGCGGAAATATCGCAAAGTACTTCTCTTCGAGAAGTTACTACAAAAGGAAGAAGAGATACGGTGCGCTAATCCAGCATGGGACATCTTAGTAACAGGCGACTTTAATAGCAACCTGATATATACTCCAGAACCGGACGAGCAATTGGCAGCAGAAAACGCAATTTGGTCGGTGCTACCACAGTTACCATCAATACAGATGAAACTGGATATAAGGGGCAAGCAATTGGTCGAGGCCTTAGAACATCTGAGTATGAGGGTGCTAAACGGCAGGGTGAAAGGTGATGTCCCGCCCAGCTTTACTCATCATAGTGCAAAATCTGCAACTACAATTGACTATACTGCCGTCTCTCTTCCCGTGCTGGCACATGTCAAAAAATTCAAAATCATACCTACTCTTCACAGTGACCATTCGCTTCAGCACATAGAATTGACTTGGAACGCTCTGTGTTTTGTTCCAGCCATAAATGAATTAGGAACAGTAACCTCTGTCAATCTAAACCGCTTGTTTTGGACGGAGTCCTCTTTACCACAGCTGTGCTAAAATATAAAAACCCTGCTTCAATCAACAGCATGCCAAGATCTCTCAGCTGGGGAAGTGTGGGCCAGCTTTCTACAGTTAGTACCATCACTTGGCTCGGCCAGGCGTCAAGCTCCAAATCATAACCAGAGGCCACTAACTATGCCACCAAATATCGTAGAATTAAGAAAGGATCTGAGACGTAAATTCAGATCCACAAAAGATAGACCTCCTACAGAATCTTTATGTGCCCAAATAAAAACCCTTCGGAAAAATTATAAGAAACAGCTATGGCAAATACGAACCCAAAAAGAGGATGATTTCTGGATCAAATTACTTTTCAACTTAAGAAAGGCTAATACTAGAGAATTCTGGATGTCAGTGAATGAAATAGACCGAAAAGCAAGAGTAATAAACTGTACTTCAATTTCAGAAGATAAATGGGTGGATTACCTGTTAGACATCTTTTTTAAGCCAACCCCTCCTGTAGAAAATCAGCAACTGAAGGCTTCACTAAAACCTACAGACGTTCCTCAGAGTGATATGAGATTCAGTGCCAATAAAGTAGCCCAGGTGATCAGAAGGAGCCGTAGGGACGGGGCTCCCGGCCCTAATGGTCTCCACCAAGCCATATTTAAGGCAGATCTCGATTATTGGTCAGCCACTCTGTCAATATTATATGCTGAAGTCGAACGTAACAGTACCATTCCTGATAGTTGGAAAGGATCCATCATTAATCCTATATACAAAGGAGGCAGCAGGGCAAACCCAGCTAGCTATAGGCTGATAGCTCTAATTGACAGTGAGGCCAAATACTTTGCCTCTTTAATCCTAGCAGACCTGCTCACCTGGTCTAATTTAAATAACTTGGTCCCTATGAATCAAACTGGTTTCCGGAAGGGCTACGGCACAGTGACTAACATTCTTGCGCTAGGAGAGATAGCCAACCGAGCAAAGTGCTTAAAGAAAAACGTACACATATGTTTTGTGGATTTCAAAAGTGCTTTTGATTTTGTGGACAGAGCAATTCTCTGGAACAAACTACGGAGTTGGGGTTTGCAAGAACGTATTTTGAGGTGTATAGAATTGCTGTATGACAAAACTTGGGTACGAATCAAGGTAGCAGACGGCTCAAAAGTTTCCAGGAGAATACCAACAAATATAGGATTAAAGCAAGGCTGCGTGTTGGCCCCGCTCCTCTTTAACCTCTTCATGGCATATCTCTCTGCAAAACTAGACGCAACCAACTCACATTCTCCAAGGATGGGAAGTCTGGCTATAACACATCTATCGTATGCTGATGACATTGTTCTGTTAAGCCACACAAAATTAGGGTTGCAATGACTGGTTACTGCCTTGGGCGAATTTGCAAAGACAAACAAACTAGAGGTTAACACTTCAAAGACAAAAACAATGTCAATAGGCTGCTCTTTGAATCCTGCAAACAAAATAAAATTGAACGGTTTAACTCTCGATATGATCTGCAGCTACAAATATCTTGGACTTACAGTAGACAATAAGATCAATTTTGTGCCGCAAAACCAGTATATTCTATAGAAGTCCAATGCCTTGATGTTCGCTTTCTGCACTCTTGCTAAAAGATTAAAGGGCCCATCATATAAACCACTAATGTCAGTTATGTCGGCTAAATTCCTTTCAGCCCAATACGGGAAAGATGCTAGCCTTCTGGAAAGGCAGCAAATAAAAATCTATAAGCAAGTCTTCAATCTTCCTCGCTCTGCTTCCCCTGCACAGATAAGGCTGGAATTTGGTCTAACACAACAGCAGCTCGACAGGAAGGCCCACACAATAAAGATCTGGTACAAAATAAGTAAAAACACTGTCAGCCCGCTAGTAGCGGCACTATGGAGTTCAGTAAATGGCAATCCTAATTCAGTATACAACAGATAACTTGCAAGAGACGAAAACAAAGTACCTATGGGATTCCAACATGTCGGATTCCCTTTTGTGTCGAGCGATAAATAAGGAAATAAGTATCCAATCTTTTCTAGATGATAAAGCTAAACTTGCGCAACGCTCACACGCCTGGCTGGTAATGCACACTTATACCACCATGGCCCCATCACAATACCTGGCCGAAACCTTCGCACTTCACATCAAGCATCACTTCTTGACTCTGCGTTTGGGAGCATCTCCTGCTAGAGCGGTTCAACCATCGTGGAAGAATAGAGGAGAGATTTCCTGCAGGCTATGCAAAGGCCCGAAAGAAGATATGGTTCACCTGATTTGTATTTGTCCAGCCTTAAAAGAAGCCCGCAGACAACTATTAAAACCGCTTTTTATGAGAAATGGGACTCGTTCCTGTCGGTCAGCGGTGATGTTAATGTTTGATCCTAATGATTGCCAATCAATATGCACATTTATCAAATTCTTGACTGCACACACCAAAGACGTAAACCTGCGATCCGGGATGCATACTGAATCACACCCTTTTCTGCATCTTAGAATTAAGAAACTGATTTTAGATCCTCGCATGGTTTCATGGCCAAGGAATTTACAGAATTTTATAGAATTTTAGAGATGTTTTATCTTTAAACATGTTGTAGTATGAGATGATTGTTATGGTTTTTATTAACTAAACAATAAAGATTATTATTATTATTACAAAATGACACAACACCAGTTTAGAAAAATAGGAAATATTTATCTAAACAAAACAACGCCAAAACGACAAAAATCCAACATACACAAGTCAACGTTATGAATTTTTGAAGATTAAACTAAAAAATAGCACTTAGAAACACAAAATGCTTCAATGAGGTGTTAATGCAGCGTCATGACGGAGTCGTTCCCAACAAGCCGACACCAGCAGCGCCAGACACGGAGTCGCATAGACCCCCAAGTACAGTACCTTTGGTGAAGAGTGAAAACAAGTCGATGTGAAAAGTCGGGGATCGCGGCATCTGTGCGAAACGTTGAATCCGCGCACTTCGAGAGATGTCGGTCACAACCTGGTGCGGCGTCTTCCACGGAGACTTCAGTGGGGCTGCAGCAGCATCAGGCCTGCAAAGGTAATCGCGTTTCAGCGAAGATCACAGAGTCAGTTGCAGGCAGCGGCGTTGGTCTGAAGTCGTCCAAAGTCGATTTCCTTGGATTTCCACCAGCTTTCCTTTCAAGGGCCCAGGGACTGGATAGGGCACCACTTGTCAGAGCAGTTGTCTCTCCAGAGACTCCAGGTGCTGGCAGAGAGAAGTCTTTGCTGTCCTTGAGACTTCAAACAACAGGAGGCATGCTCGAAATCAAGCCCTTGGAGATTTCTTCACAAGATGGAAGGCACACAAAGTCCAGTCTTTGCCCTCTCACATTACTATATGTCCCACCTTAACCATACACTGCACCCTGCCCTTGGGGCTACCTAGGGCCTACCTTGGGGGTGTCTGACATGTAGGAAAAGGGAAGGTTTAGGCCTGGCAAGTGGGTACACTTGTCAAGTTGAAATTACAGTTAAAACTGCACACACAGACACTGCAATGGTAGGTCTCAGACATGATTATAGAGCTACTTATGTGGGTGGCACAACCAGTGCTGCAAGCCAACTAATAGCATTTGATTTACAGGCCCTGGCACCTCTAGTGCACTTTACTAGGGACTTACTAGTAAATCAAATATGCCAATCATGGATAAACCAATTACGGACAATTTTGCACAGAGAGCATATGCACTTTAGCACTGGTTAGCAGTGGTAAAGTGCTCAGAGTTCAAAAGCCAACAGCAACAGCTCAGAAAAAATAGGAGGCAGGAGGCAAAAAGATTGGGGATGACCTGCATAAGCAAAAAAGTCCAACACAACCCCCTACCAGACTAAAGCCAGGGGAGATCAATCAATACCTTGATGTACTTCCCTGATTAGGACTATAGAACAAGGACCCAGGCCCACAACAGCAGGGGCATGTTCCAGTTCTACACCTTCCTGACTCCAGTTGGATCCCTCTGTCCATACTCTCAGGGCCCACTAAGCTAACCCATGGGGAACCCTTCTCCACATCTGTAGATACCATCGGTGCAGCACCTAACTTTACTTTGCTCACAAATGTATCCCAATGGGCAGATAGTACCACCAGGGCCATCACAGTGGTGTTGCCCACTCCACCCCCAGGGTGTGACTCTCGTCCCCCTCCCAGGGGCAACTCTGTCCACCAGGACAGCAAGCTACAGTGACCCCTGACAACTGTGAGGGATGAGAGCCTGACCTCAGGCCTCTCCAACCACTGTGACTGTGGAGAGTGGGGGGCGGCAGCCCCAGGTGCCTGGCACCCTTTGACCACTCTCTCTTCCACCAGGTCAGGGATGACAACCTGACCCTGGTCCTCCCTTCTGGGGCTCTGTACCCTCCCTCCAGGAGCAGCATCCCCAGAGTCAAAAACTGTCAGGGTGCTAGTAGAAGCAGTCCTGCACAATTCTTCCACCAGTGCAGGGCTGTTAACCTGCAACTGGTCCTCCAACCTGGGGTCTGTACCTTCAGGTTGGACCAGGGCCAGGGGTGAGGCTTCCCTCCCCCTGTCCTCCCTTCTGGGGTCCTGAACCCCCCAACTAGGAATAGCGCCCCCAGAAGACAACATGGTGGGGGCACTGTTAACAGTAGCCCCTTCCTCAAGGTCAGGGGGGACACCCTGAACCTGGCCTTCCAACCCAGGGTCTGTACCCACAGACTGGACCACTGCCTGGCAACCCAGGACTTCATGGGGGACATATCTACCCCCCACCATGTCAGAGTTTACCCTATGAACCTGGTCATCCAACCCAGAGTCACCACCCTGTGTTTGAACCACTGCCTGGCGCACCAGGATTTCCTTGGAAGCACACCTCCCCCCCATCACGTCAGAGTTTACCCCCTGAACCTGATCATTCAACCCAGAGACACCACCCTGCGGTTGAACCAGTTCCTGGCACACCAGGACTTCCCGGGGGCACACTTACCCCCCTCAGAGGACACAGCATCCCCAAAGGCCACACAAGAGTCTGGCTGGTGCAGGTCTCCTGACCCTGCCCCTCTGGCAGAGTCTGGATTCCCCCCAACCCAGAAATGGTCTCACCAAGGTCATTACTGGGGGGCTCTACTCTTAGAGCTGACCCTCCAGGTTCTCCACTGGGGTCCGCAACCCCCTCTCAACCCTCTGTCTGGACTTCTGCACCCCTTCACTAGGAGTGGTACTGCCAGACACCAGAACTGGTGGGACACTGGCTACAACCCCCCCTCCAAGTTCTCCTGACACTGTGGGGTCTCCCTCAACAGATGGCCCTAGGGTACAGGCTAGACTCCCCTCCTGGTGTTCCCTCATGGAACCCTCCAGGTCTTGGGACCGGATCTCGGGCACCTTGGCCTCAACCCATCCCCATTCCCTCTCCTCTGAGACTTGACATGGGGTCCCTCACCCATCGCACTACACTGGGACCTACCTGGGACACTACAATCCTTCCCTAACTCACCTGGTTGATAAATACCTAGACCACTCCTCTCAGGAGCACCCACAAATGCCTCTTCAGACTCTCTGGTACTCACCCAGAGGTCTGCCTCCAGTGTAAGTTCCCTGGGGTCAGAGAATTCACACTCCACCTGGTATTGGTGTAGCTCTGGAAAATAAGGACTAGATATATGCTCTCCAGCAATTACATCACTCAGCCCCTTGCATTCATTAACCAAAGTACCCTTCACCCAACCATGCAGTGACTCTGCTTTGAAAAACCACCTCACATCACCCTCCTGAGACTGGTGAGACATTACCTAACTGTCCCTGACACTCAACCCATACTCTTCTGGGATGTCTTCACACTCCATAACCAGGACTTCTACCTGGGGGGAACCCCTCTCCCTGTCACTCTCACCTAGAGTCAGTAGAGTGTCCCTCCCACCAGTAGGAAAGTGACTCCCCCTGCCAGATCCCCAATCTACCTCAGGGACCCTGTGCACCACTGGAGCTAACTCATACCCCTGAACCTCCTGGTGTGTGTTAACTCCCTCCTTCAAGTAGAGCACCACATCTCTGGGCATGCGGACTTCCTCAGTAGTACTGGATACACACATTTTGCTGCCACCATCTGAATTGGACTCAGCCCTCATGGCTTCCAGCTTCAGCTTTTCACAGCTCAGCTCTTGAGCTGCAATTCTTTCTTTTTCTAGGGCCAAGGCTCTCGTCTCCTCAGCCTTCTCAAGCTCTGCTTCTAGCTCTTCCAGACTCCTGATTCGAGCTAGGAGCCAATCATCTCTTTCTGTTCCCTCCTCAGGGCCACTACCCTCATCCTCAGAGTAGTCCTCCTTCTCAGAGTAGTTCTCCTCCTCAGACTCATTTGGTGGTGTTCCCTGACAACGTTTCAACTCATACTGATCAGGGATGACTCAAGATCCTCCCTTCTGGATTTCTTGTTCACAGCCAGTCCCCTTTCCATGAAGAATGCTTTAAGCTGCCACTTTTTATAAATAAATAGGTGCCAGAAATTGACTTCCATTCTGCAGAGGCTTCACAACCAAAAAGCAAAGTCCAAAAATATTAGCAATATTTCCAGGAGGACATCAGAGAACAAAAAGCAGAATCACAAGACAAGTGGTATTTGGTCACGTAGTGGTCTGAACTCAAAACAGTAGTGTACACTTAATCACTGTGTGTCAAGTACAAATCCAAATCCAAATCCCAACCGCTGATCACCAATGTTAGAAATTGGGTCTTTGGTTGACAGTCAGGTTACCCCCTGTTCAAGCAAGGACCCTCACTCTAGTCAGGGTAAAAGAGAATCACCCTCAGCTAACCCCTGCTTACTCCCTTGGTAGCTTGGCAGAGCAGTAGGCTTAACTTCAGAGTGCTAGATGTAAAGTATTTGTACCAACACAAACAGCAACTTAATGAAAACACTACAAAATGACACAACACCAGTTTAGGAAAATAGGAAATATTTATCTAAACAAAACAAGACCAAAATGACAAACATCCGACATACACAAGTCAAGTTATGAATTTTTGAAGATTAAACTCAAAAATAGCGCTTAGAAACACAAAATGCTTCAATGAGGTGTTAACACGGCGTTGTGACGGATTCGTTCCCAACAAGCCGACACCAGCGGCGCCAGACACGGAGTCGCGTAGACCCCCAAGTACAGTACCTTTGGTGAAGAGTGAAAACAAGTCGATGCGCGATGTCGGGGATCGCGGCGTCTGAGCGGTACGTTGAATCTGCACACTTCGAGAGACGTCGGTCACGACATGGTGCAGCGACTTCCACTGAGTCAGGACATCAGCGGTGCTGCAGCGGCGTTGGGCCTGCGATGGTCGTCGTGTTCCAGCAAAGATCACGGAGTCGGTTGCAGGCGCCGTCACCGGATTCAGCAGCGGCGTCGGTCTGAAGTCGATTTCCTTTCCACCAGCTTTCCTTTCAAGGGTCCAGGGACTGGATAGGGCACCACTTGTCAGAGCTGGAGTCTCTCCAGAGACTCCAGGTGCTGGCAGAGAGAAGTCGTTGCTGTCCCTGAGACTTCAAACAACAGGAGGCAAGCTCGAAATGAAGCCCTTGGAGATTTCTTCACAAGATGGCAGGCACACAAAGTCCAGTCTTTGCTCTCTCACTCTGGCAGAAGCAGCAACTGCAGGATAGCTCCACAAAGCACAGTCAGGGGTAGGGCAGCACTTCTCCTCAGCTCTTCAGCTCTTCCCCAGGCAGAGGTTCCTCTTGAAGTGATGCAAAGTCTGTGGTTCTTACTAGTAAATCAAATATGCCAATCATGGATAAACCAATTACATACAATTTACACAGAGGACATATGCACTTTAGCACTGGTTAGCAGTGGTAAAGTGCTCAGAGTTCAAAAGCCAACAGCAACAGGTCAGAAAAAATAGGAGGCAGGAGGCAAAAAGATTGGGGATGACCCTGCATAAGCAAAAAAGTCCAACAGGAGCTTTGCAGGATTACTGTAAAAAATGCTGATGCTAATCCTGCAAAGCCCATTAAGGCCCATTATATAGAATGGTGCGCCTCCTTTTATCGTCTGCTCGAAGCTGGCGTTAAAAGTGCCCAAAAAAATGATGCAAAAAAATGTCTTAGATTTCTTTGTGCCATTTTCTTAGCCTCCCTAACAGGGGAACTCCCCCTTTGCATACATTATGCCTGGCACAAGCATAATGTAGCGCAAAGGGTTACAAAGTGGTGCAATGCATACATTGCGCCACTTTGTAAATTGGGCGTTGCAATTTTGGCCTTGTTGGACCAAATTAGCATTAAAAAATTATGCTAATGTGGTGCAATGAGGCGCTAGGGGCTCTTAAATTTGCCCCTAAATATGGTTCTGCACACACTGGTAGAACCAAGGGGAAAATGTGCATAGAAACAGCCCACACTGGGAACAATATGTGTTGCTTGGTCCATTAAATTCAGGTCCTCGATACTATTCATCATTTTATGGTAAAAACCTGTAATGCAATGTGTTTGGGGGAACTTAAGAGCCAAAATCCAAGGAATGGGCCTCTTGTGATGAGACCCTATGTGTTGAATGGTTAGGATATGAAACAATGTATCTCACTTGTCTGAGGCTAGTTTCCTGCCTTTTTAGTCCAAAGTTTGGTAACTGTCAAAGGCTGTACTTATATATGTAGGGGGAAATTCATCAAAACTTTCTGTGCTGAATTTGAGCAGAAAGTGATGCAAACCCAAATTAAATACAGTTTTGCACTTGAAGCTTACCCTTCCTGTACAAAACCTAAGCTTGGCATAGACCTGTGCATTGTGGTGTAAAAGTGTGACCTTTGACACAAGGCAGCCAAAAGTGCATCAGTGCAGGGGAGAAAAAAACAGTGTAAGGAAATGCCTCCTTGGCATGGTTACCTCTGACTTTTTGCCTTTTGTTGATGCCAGCTATGATTGAAAGTGTGCTAACCAGGCCCCAGCACCAGTTTTCTTTCCCTAAACTGTACCTTTGTTCCCACAATTTGCACAGCCCTGGCACACAGATAGGTCCCTTGTAAATGGTACCCCTGGTACCAAGGGCCCTGATGCCAGGGAACGTCTCTAAGGGCTGCAGAATGTCTTATGCCACCATGGGGACCCCTCACTCAGCACATGCACACTGCCTCACAGCTTGTGTGTGCTGGTGGGGAGAAAATGACTAAGTCGACATGGCACTCCCCTCAGAGTGCCATGCCCACTTCACACTGCCTGTGGCATGTGTAAGTCACCCCTCTAGCAGGCCTTACAGCCCTAAGGCAGGGTGCACTATACCACAGGTGGGGGCATATGTGCATGAGCACTATGCCCCTACAGTGTCCAAGCAAAACCTTAGACATTGTAAGTGCAGCGAAGCCATAAAGAGTATATGGTCTGGGAGTTTGTCAAACACAAATTCCACAGTTCCCTAATGGCTACACTGAAATCTGGGAAGTTTGGTATCAAACTTCTCAGCACAATAAACGCACACTGATGCCAGTGTGGGATTTATTGTAAAATGCACCCAGAGGGCAACTTAGAGATGCCCCCTGAATACCAGTCCGACTCCTAGTGCTAGGCTGACCAGTTTCTGCCAGCCTGCCACAACCTGACGAGTTTCTGGCCACATGGGGAGAGTGCCTTTGTCACTCTGTGGCCAGGAACAAAGCCTGTACTGGGTGGTGGTGCTTGTCACCTCCCCCTGCAGGAACTGTAACACCTGGTGGTGAGCCTCAAAGGCTCATGCCTTTTGTTACAGCACCGCAGGGCATCCCAGCTAGTGGAGATGCCCGCCCCTCCATCCACTGCCCCCACTTTTGGGGGCAAAGCTGGAGGAGATAATGAGGAAAACAAGGAGGAGCCACCCACCAGTCAGCACTGCCCCTAAGGTGCCCTGAGCTGAGGTGACTCCTGCCTTTAGAAATCCTCCATCTGGAGATTGGAGGATTCCCCCAATAGGATTAGGGATGTGCCCCCTCCCCTCAGGAAGGAGGCACAAAGAGGGTGTAGCCACCCTCCAGGACAGTAGCCATTGGCTATTGCCCTCCTGAACTGAACACACCCATAAATTTAGTATTTAGGGGCGACCCAGATCCCAGGAAATCAGATTCCTGCAAACTACACCAAGAAGAAGGACTGCTGACCTGAAAGCCCTGCAGACGGAGACGACAACTGACTTGGCCCTAGCCCTACCGGCCTGTCTCCAGACTCAAAGAACCTGCACAGCGACGCATCCATCAGGGACCAGCGACCTCTGAGGACTCAGAGGACTGCCCTGAACCCAAGGCACCAAGAAACTCTAGAGAACAGCAGCACTGTTCAACAACAGCAACATCTTTGCAACAAAGAAGCAACTTTTAAAGAACTCACTCTTCCTGCCGCAAGTGTGAGACTTCACACTCTGCACCCGACGTCCCCGGCTCGAGCTCCAGGGAACCAACACTGCAGAGAGGACTCTGAGGACTCAGGGGACTGCCCTGAACCCAAAGGACCAAGAAACTCCTGAGGACAGCAGCACTGTTCAACAACAGCATCATCTTTGCAACAAAGAAGCAACTTTTAAAGAACTCTCTCTTCCTGCCGGAAGCGTGAGACTTTACACTCTGTACCCGACGCCCCTGGCTGGAGCTCCAGAGAATCAACACTGCAGAGAGGACTCCCTGGCGACTGCGACCTCATGAGTAACCTGAGATGAACCCCCCTGCACCCCCACAGCGAAGCCTGCAGAGACGATCCAGAGGCTCCCCCTGACTGCGACTGCCTGGAACAAAGAATCCGACGCCTGGACCAAGCACTGCACCCGCAGCCCCCAGGACTGAGAGGAACCAGACTCCAGTGCAGTAGTGACCATCAGGCGGCCCTCTGCCTAGCCCAGTCGGTGGCTGGCCCAAGAAGCCCCTCTGTGCCCTGCCTGCATCGCCTAAGTGACCACCAGGTCCCTCCATTGCTTTCTATAGCAAACCCTACACAACTTTGCACACTGCACCCAGCCGCCCCTGTGCCGCTGAGGGTGTGTTCTGTGTGCCTGTTTGTGTCCCCCCCAGTGCTCTACAAAACCCCCCTGGTCTGCTCCCGCAGATGCAGGTACTTACCCGCCAGCAGACCGGAACCAGAGCACCCCTGTTCGCCTATGCGTTTGGGCCTTCATTGACCTCTGCACCTGGCTGGCCCTTTGTTGCTGGTGCAGTGGCTTTGGGGTTGCCTTGAACCCCCAGCAGTGGGCTGCCTATATCCAGGAGACTGAACTTGTAAGCGCTTTACTTACCTCAGAAACTTAACCATACTTACCTCCCTGAGGAACTGTTGATTTTTGGCACTGTGTTCACTTTTGAAATAGCTTATTGCCATTTTATCCTATACTGTGTGTACTACTGCTTTAAGTCAAAGTTCCTTACTTATCTGTGTGGAGTACCTTGCAGTTTATGTATTTACTTCAAATCTTGAATCTTGTGGTTCTAAAATAAATTAAAAAATATAAAGTTTTCTATATAAAAACTAGAGTTAAGTCTTTCAGTGTGTGTTCCTCATTTATTGCCTGTGTGTGTTCAACAAATGATTAACACTACCCTCTGATAAGCCTGCTGCCGACCACACTACCACAAAATAGAGCATTACCATTATCTAATTTTCCACTATCAACCTCTAAGGGGAACCCCTGGATTCTGTACACACTATCTCTCACTTTGAGATAGTATATACAGAGCCAACTTCCTACAAACAGCATCATATTTTAATAGATGTTTTTCTCTTTCATTTTGATGCAATGAATAGCAGCAAGTTTGGCTGCTGTGGTGTAGTAACATTTAGTAAAAATGGTCCATAGTTTTTCTGACAAAATCACTTTTCCTTTTACTCAGAAAATTGTACTAAATGATAAATATTGTTTCTTTTAAAAAGCTGACTTCTATTGACACCTATTGCAAGGGTGCTCCACACTGTTCACAGGTTTATGAAATGAGATTACATGTTGTTGCAGCACTGATTTGTTAGGAATCGTATTGTTGGTTGAGAGGAGTGTAAGCCCTTCTCAAGCATCACGCACAATCCTTGTCAGGTTGAATCATAATAAGTCACTCAATTAACCTGTACTTAACCCTCTGGTATCTCGCCACAAAGGTAGGCAGATTTAACTTAGAGGCAATACAGTGATAAAGGGAGAGTGCTATAGACAAACAACCCCACACCAATTTAGAAGAACAGAGTAAAATGCAACAAAATATTTGACACCAAAACAACAAAAATCAAATCAGTAGAACCAGAGTTATGAAATTTTAAAGTTTAAAGTGAGAAAAAAGCAGCCAGCAGGCTGCAAAGGCAGGCCTGAAACATGTTTTAACGAGATACTTAAGTGACTGGCACAATAACTGCTGCATGTCCACTAGTAGCATTTTATTTACCGGTCCTGTGTATATGGTATACCACTTTACTAGGAACGTTTAAGCAAATTAAATATGCCAATCAGTTGTAAGCCAATTTTACCATGTTTTAGGAAGTGAACACAAGCACTTTAGGGCTGCTTAGCAGTACCAAAGTGTGCAGAGTCCTAAGGCCAACAGAAACAAATTAAAACAATAGGAGGTATAAAGACAGAGAAATTTGTGGGTAACCAGAGAGAGAGAGGGTCAAGTTTAACATAATTTTTATGTGTAAAACTACACAGTTCTGTCTTGCAGTAAGAATAACACCATGATTAAACAGACAGAAAGGGGTACGACAGCCTAAGGGTTGGATCAACAAAAAAAAATCTTTAAAAAATAAATAAAATCTTTCATTAAATGTTCTGAGCACAGATGATAGACAGGAGTAATAATACGTATCAACTTTCAAAACATTCCAACATCATATCAATGAAGACAAGTTTATCATCATATTAAAACATTGTTGGCGAAGACATTAACAATAGCTGAGATGATAAAGGCAATAGGTAGGAAGTAGCGGTGTGTGGAATTCACATAATTCGAGCTCAGTACTGCCATGCGGCATGAATTGTTGTATGACACCATTGATAGAATCACTAATGACACTTGAAAATAAATGATTGCTGACAAAACTTGCATGCCAGGGCGAGTGTTACAGTTTCCTCAGTTAGCTATAGCTGGTGAATTTCAGTGTTGTGGGCTACATGAAATTGAGTTACTGGTTGAAGGGCTGAAACTATACTCAAGCAGAAACCACACTACTTGTCAAGGTGAAGTCACAAGCAAACCCCAAATTAACCTGTGCTCATCCTTCTGGTAGCTTGACACAGAGCAGTCAGGCTTAACTTATAGTAAATGTCTAGTAAAGTATTTATGCAACACTTGAAACAGTAATAAGGTGAAAACACACCACAAAACAAATTCCATACCAACTTAGAAAAAAACCCAGTAGATTTTAATAAATGAAGCAATACCAGAACACCCCACTCATGTCAGTAGAACCAGAGACATGCAATCTTAGGGAATTCAGTTAACATAGGGCCAAAAAGCACAGAGCACCACTTGTGGTTATCTGGTCTTGCTAGGCCAGGACAAAGCCACAAGTTCAAGTGGATCTCAGTGGAGCACAGGCCGGCTGCAGGGACACAGTTAGGCCCACTAAGTACCTTGAATCCTGGTAAAGGGAGCATTGCGAGCTCCATGTCAAGAATGCTTCCCTCAGCCAAGGTGATGTGAGGTCCAATTTGGAGATGTGGCATGCAGCATCAGTTCCGAGGAGCTGGGAGGCTGAAATACGAGATCCTGCGTCATCGTCAAGGAGGCCATCAACAAAGGTGACTTGAGATATGCACACCAACTGGTTTAAAAGAAACTGCATAGATTACAATGGGAAGTTGTGCTATGTCATTTGAGGATCCATCATCGAGAGGCTTGTGATGCAAGGGCCTGCATCAGGGATGCGTTGGGCAGTGGTGATTCTGATTAAACATCAGACTGCGAGGGTGATGCAAAGTACTTCCACTGGGAGAGTCCTTGCAGCAGAGAGATGCTGGACCAGGTTTGGCAGACCACCTTCAAGTCCACTGTCGAGGAACCAGGACTGGAGTAATGCCTCCTGTTCAGGTTGTTCGACTTGGGCTACCACCATCTCGTGGGGGCGAGGCAGGGAGTTTCCAGTCTTAGCTACCTTCTTTGGACCCTTCCTTACAGCCTTTTTTTTCCTTTACGGAGCCTTTCTTCTTATTCCTGTGCTTATTTGCCTTTGCTGGACTTTTTTGGCAAGCTTCTCCTTCTGCTGCATCCCCCCCCACTGTGATTATCCTCACAAGGTTGAATTTGGGTGAATAGTAGGTGTTCCACTATCCCTTACGATTGGTGACTGGCACAGAAGTGTTGTCAGGCGGGAGAGCAGCTCGATTCCAAGGTGCCCATGTTCTCCTCACTTAGTGTATCGTTATGGCTGGCAGCTGGAACTAGCACCCCTATCTATGCTGTTCTTATTGCTGGAGAATAACCATCTAAGGGAGTAAACTGGAAATGGTTTACCCCACTTACCCTTTTCTTTGGAACGTCCCTTCTTCTTATTCGAAGTTGCCCCTATATCAACAGGGGCTTCATTCTGGGATCCAGGGACTCTCCTTTTACATTCCATTGTGCTAGCTGGTGGCTCCTTTGGTTCAATGGTTGCATTTTTTTGTTGTTGCTGGGACTCGCCTTGTGCTTGTTTGCAGGGAGGCTACCCCTCTCTGTTGCAGTGGGTCCGGCACCCTCTCTGTGTGCATGGACGCCTTCACTACTATGGATAGCCATACTTGTATTAATTTGTAATATACACCCAGTTTGAGTGGGGATGGAATCTGCAATTTGCATCTGTGTAGTACTCCTTATAGGATTTGAGGAACTAAACCGATTATGACGAACATACAAGGGGGTCTGTGGCGGAGGAGCCTGGTTCGTTCCAATTGTTCATTTACCAGGGCCTAGGGCCTGTAGTATCATAATTAGTAAAGATTTAATGCGCTCCGTCCCCCCGAGGAATTTCTCCAATAGTTCAAGGATCGAGACTCTGACATTATTTAATGCAGCCATAGCCTTGGAGATTATAAAACCTTATGGGGTCTCCGCAGATTCAGGCTTGTATCTTGAGGACTGGCAAGCAGAAATATGCTGGTAAATAGAGTCAGTCAAACAAAACCCTCTACTAGGGGAGGAGCTGTTGATTACAGGTTTGAAGCCAAGCGCAGCCTCCACCGAGACCTCAGGACTTTCTTCAGCTACCAGCAAAACCTTGGATGGCCCGCAAGATCCGGCTTCAGCTGTTGGGCTACAGGGTACATCTGGCAGCGTTTAATCCAGAAGCATCAGGGATTTATCATTAAGGTAGTCACTATTCCCCTTTGGGGTACCATGACCCCTATGTCCCCCAGTTCATTATTTGCTGTAAGATGTTCGCCACTAGGTCGCCCGTGGTGTGAGAGTTCCTTCAGAGGTTCTTGAGCCTCCCTTCTCCGGTGCCTTCTAAGTTTGCTCTCCATCCTCGGGCTCTCCAGTGCACTTTTCTGCTCCTTCAACGTATGGCAAGGCTTCCTATGAACTTGCTCGTCCACCAAGCCAAGTCAATTTTAACACACTCAGCACCTCTTGTCTCTCTCTGAGCGTCTGCCATAGGATTCTCACCAGTATCCTCCGTCCTTGGGACTGCCAGAACTGGCTCCTGCTCCTGAGCCACAGCAGCATCCTGCCTCTGGAGCTGCAACTCTGACTCTGTTTGCTTGTTGGTCTGCTCGTTGATCTGCTCAATGATCTGCTGTAGGGGAAATATCTTGTCCACCTTTTCGCCCACCTTGTTGTAAAAGGTAGTTATCAACCTATTGGGAAGACTGGAATCAGCCTCTCTAGAATCGGAAGCTAGCAGGGGTGAGGAAGAAGCAGAATCAGGTCCTTTAGTCATTGATCCATAAGGGAGGGCAGTAGTATTATATTCCTTCCAGCCGGATCCCTTTGCTTTAGGTTGTGCCCTGATTAGTCTACTATATACTCTCATTGATCACCTTGGTACTGTTTGCCTAGCACTGGTGGTTTGTCTGTTTTCCAATGTATTTTCCCTCTTACTTTCTATCCACCACTGATGTCCAGTGTGCAATGGCCAATTGGGTTGTCAAGTACAGCCTCACACTTTCAATGGTGCGGCCCAGCAGTGCGATCCGTTTGGTCAAGGTGGCAGGAGAGCACACAGAGTGGAGCAAACCACACCAGAACCTAGTTTGGCTGCCTCTGCGTCTCTCCAGCTCAGTCCTAGGGCTCTGGCTCTAATGCCTCAGCCATGCACATCACATCAAGCCACACCAGCCTGTCCGGGCATACTGCACTGCCCGTCTCAGCTCTCAACATCTCAGCATCTCAAGTCACAGAATCGCAATATCTCTTATGAACCCTTGTTGCACAGTCCTGGTAGACAGTTACTCAATTTGGTGGAATACTCTCTCGCTGATCACAGTGCCAGGGGCAAGGTGGTCAGAAAGTCCCAGCAGTCGAGCGAGTCGTAGAGGTATTTGATAGCTCCTTACAGCCTTTTATCCTGCCTCATTTGACCCTAGACCCTTGAACCCTTATGACCTTTTCTTTCTTATCCTTATGCCCTTATGTCCTATGTCCCGCATTGGTTATCCCATTGTTAGAGCTCAAAGGTGCAGGGATGCAAGGGACACATGCAACAAGCGATGGACAAGGTTATGCGCAGGATCAATGGTGTCAATGGTAGTATTAGATGGTTGGTGGCAGGCTAACAGCATGTTCAAGTGGCTCAGGCAGCAGTTTTCCACCTCCCCTTCTCCCACCTTTTACCTTTCACCTAATAGCCGTTGTTGGTGAGAGGGGAGTGCTGCGACCCTGTCCGAATTAGCGCCACACCTCTCCTAGGTGTTCCGGCCTCCCCTGGCCTCTCCTGGCAGCTCTAGATTCATCAAGCCTCACAGGTCGGTGAAGGATGTTATTTAGTCACCCCCTGGTCCGCCTGCTCTGTCCACTCTCACCTGGTTCTCCTGGCTCTCCTGGTTTCTCTCATGGTTCCCGTAGCACCCTGCAGGCTGGCCTGTAAACTCTACTGCAGTGTTATTGGGCCTACTCCCAGCCGCTGCCGCTGTCTCATCTGCGCTCCCACGCTCCTGTGCTCCCTGCTGCACTCACACTCACAATGGACGTAGAGATGCTTTGGATATGCCTCATTCGTTCAGCAGTTCAGCGGTTCGCAGCTCATCAGCCAGGAGCATTGCCGAACCCACTGCTGTGATCGTGCTCCTTGTGCTCCTCGCTCAATGCATCAGTGCATCTCCTCGCATCAGTCGTCTAAAGACATCAAACATGAGTTGTCTAGCTGCTCCCAATTTACAGTTAACACTTATTATATAAAACAAAGTAACCCAATATTATCTTATGGGAAAGGTAGGTCTTGCAGTAGTAAAAAACATATTCAAGAGTTTTCCACTACATGGACATATAGAACTGAAAAGTACAATTCAAACTTTTATAAATATACTGCACCCTGCCCTCTAGGCTGTTTGGGCCCTACCCCATGAGTGACATATGTAATAAACAGGAAGGTTTGGGCCTGGCAAAAGGTTTTTTGCCAAGTTAAAATGACAGAATAACAATGCACACACAGGCTGCACTGGCAGGCCTGAGACAGGTTTAAAGGTCTTCATAAGTGGGTGGCACAAGCAGTGTTGCAGGCCCACTAGTAGTATTTAATTTACAGGCCCTTAGCACATGTAGTATTACTTTACCAGGGATTTTCAAGTAAATTAAATAGGCCAAATGTGTTTAAGCCAAGTCTACCATGTTTTCAGGTGATAGCACAAGCACTGTACTACTGGTTAGCAGTGGTAAAGTGTGCAGAGTCCTAAAAGCCAACGAAAATCATTTTTAAAAAAGGAGGATGAAGGAAAAAAGATTAGGATAGACCCTGCAGAAAGGGCTAAGTTTAACATGACTCCCTCCAGCCTAATTTTAGGGGAGTTCTATCACCTAACTTCCCTGGTTAGGTGATAGAACTCAGACAATGGCCCTCACCTGCAGAGGCACTTGTCAAAACTATGCCCCTCTGAATTTGGTTGGATCTCTCTGTCTTCACTGTTCTGAGCCACTGAACTGATCCCTGAGGAGCCCATATAGTCGTCTGTGGAGCCCATTTGTGCAGTATCTAATCTGAATCTGCTCACAGATGCATCCCAGTAGGCAGGCTGTACCACCATGGCCAGCATAGTGATGTGGCACACTCCACCCCTTGGATCAGACTTCTGTCCCCAACCCAAGGATAACTCTGCCCTTCAGGACAGAAATGAACAGAGGCCACTGACAGCTGTGTGTTTCAGGAGCCAAGTCCTGGGCTATCCATTGTCAGGTTGAAGCTCTAAGTGGTGATATTGGGTAGGCATCCCTTCCAGCCTTGGAGCTGGCAAGGTGTTCCATATGGGCCCCTGAGGGTTCTTTGACCTCTGAAGATTGTGAGACTGTGAACAACATTCCCGGGTGTTAGGTACCATACTTCCACTCTGCCTCCCACCAGCAAAGGGGTGGGATCCTGACAGTGGCCTCTCTGCTCAGGGTCTGTACCCTGAGGCTGAACAGAGGGCCGGGGTGAGTCTTCCCTCTCCCATGCCCTATATCTGGGCGCCCATATCCTCTGCTTGTGAGTGGTACCCCCAGAAGAGAGTGCTAGGGAGCCTGGTGCCAGATCTCCAGGGGTGAATTTTCCCCCAGAATGCAGTCTGTGGATTTCTGGCTACTAATTATGATGCTCTTCTAAATCACCCCCCCTCCATGAATACAAGGGCCATGAGGCAAAAAAAGTACTGCCCCTGGCCCGGAGTTACGCTACACACCTGGCCAGTGTACTGCTCTTGAAAAACTAGCCTTTCCACTTTCATGATCTGGCTAGCCTAGGTGTCACTCAGAGCAGTGACAGGGATCATATTTACTTTCATCTGCTGAAAGTGATGGCTCCCACCCCCAGGGATCACAATTCATCCCTCTGAGTCAATGTCCCAGCTAAGGGAGACCATGGCATGGTTTATGACATGCCCTTAGTGACTACTTATCCCTAAGGCCACTTTGGCTGCCCCAACAGAGGTCCCACCTGTGAGAAAACAGGGCTGATTGCAGAAGCACCCAAACTTTGTGCCCCTAATTTTAACTTTTTTGCTGGTGTTTACCTGACTCTGATGGTGCCCTGGGTGCTGCTAACCAGTCCTAGGGCCTGTGCTCTGGGTAACATGAGTATGCATATTATGCTAATTAAAATTAGATATGTTAACCTGCCTGTAAGTCCCTAGTATATGGTAGGGCATGTTGGTGTAGAGACCCCAGCATAGGTGGTGTACCCATAGGAGCACTGCTGAGGTGTCTAGGGTCATTTTAAAGGCAGGCCTGCCTTGCTGGCTGCTTTTAAATTAAAGTTATATGCAAATTTGACTTTGAAATTAAAAGTACTTCCAAAGTCTGAAGCTATCTTATTTTTACATATAACTCACCCCTGAGGTTTGCCCTATCTGCCCCTAGGGTTGGGTGCCATGTAACCATAATCAGGGACCCTATACAAATTGTTTTAGAAGCCCTGGGGAGGCAAAATAGCCACATTTGTTTTCCCTCACTGTAGTGAATGGCATCCATAGGTTTAAATGGAGAGAATTTATTTTAATTAACAAAGTCCCCTTAAGTGCCAGATACCTCGAGTTTGGTATCAAATTAAATGTTATGATAAATCCCACAACTTACGATTTTTGGATCTAATATAACTAGTTCAGGTAAAGAGTTTTGAAACTCTTCCTGAAAGTTGCCAACTTCAGCTCTGTGGTGTCCTTCTCTGATTGGCCAGCCTCGGGCAGCATGGCTAGTCTGCCTTGATGAGGTGTGAAGTAGCCTGGGCTGAGCATAAAGGATGTGCCTGGGGGAGGAGATCTACCTCAGCAGATGGTGAAACAGGATGGAGGGAGAGCAGCCAACCTAGTCTTCAAAGGCCAGTAAGGACATTTGGAGCAGCTCAGTACCTCCCCCATTTCCTGCAACCCAAACAATTGGGTGCCCTCTTGAACAAATTAGAAGAGGACCAGAGATGGGTGTGTTTAGGATTTTTAGCCACACCAGTAAGTGGGCTCAGCCAGATCTAACATCCAAAAATCAATTTCAGCCATGTTGGATTTTTGAAGAATGTTGCTCCTTTTGACTGATTTATGCCACACTTCCCAGGAAGTGGTCATACAAGAGGGAAGTGGCTTGCCTGTGATTAGACAGTCAGGACCCCTGCTTTTCACCCCAGGACCAAGGATAAATATGGCAGAGCTGCACCCACACCTCAGATCCTTGCTGGAAGAAGACATTGGAGAAGAAACACTGGCCTGCTGGACCCCTGGCGTACACCTGGACACTGCACTCACAAGGACTGCACCAGCTGCACACTTCGGGCTTCGCTACAAAAAGGACTTTGCCTACAGGTGAAAACTAGCTAGCTCTGAATCAAATCCTGAAGAAAATGACAAGCTCCCACCTGTACAGTGGCCAATTTGGAGTTTGAACCAGGTGCATTCTGGGAGTTGGAGCCCTAACCATCAAGGAGCAACTCAGAGCTTCTGAAACCTTGGGGTGAGCTGTGGACTCCTTAAGGACCTTCAAAGACCTTTTGGAAGAAGATCCAGAAGTTTGGAGAAGATTGGAGAACTTTTGGTAAAAAGCTCCATTCTGGGACTGACCCAGCCTGACTTGCAGGTTCGTCCCGCTGAAAAGCTCCGGAGCCCCGGACTTCCAGGGTTTCACCAGGGGCTCCTGGAAAGGCAATCTGATGATGTTGACTCAAAATTGGCTTGCTGTAGAGTGTCATCTGACATCGGAGAGAAAAAGCTCCAAAAAAGTCCAAAGGTAAAAAGTTGACCTGGACTTCCCACGCAGCGTATCCGAAGAGATTCAGCTTTGGCCCGGACAAAGATTTTCATCCTGAAAAATTGTCTAAGTCTGAATGTAGAAATCTTTACCGAGCTCTCCTGCGACGCGTATCAGAAGAAGGCTCCAGGGGGGTCAGATCGGATTTGTGACTTCGTGAAGCTGAAGAAAATCTTCAAGAAAACAACTAAATCTGAAGGTAACCTTTTGACCGAGGCCTCCTGCTTACTGTAGCGGAACAGGGCTCCATCATGGTCAACCTGAAACTTTGACGAGATGTGATCAGATGATCAGATTGGCGCTTTTTGTTTCTATGCACTAGAAAATAATAATTCTTTAAAAATTCATATCTCTCTGTCCCCTGATTTTATTCATTTTGGTGTCAAATTAAAGATTAACATATTTCCTATGGGTCCAATGCCTCCTACTTCCATGGGGATTTACAAGAAGGTTGCTCTGTGTTGCGTCACTGCTGAATTATGTTGGGCCCACCCTCTGAAATTTAGCCTCTGGTCAATTCTGGGGCAGTGCCCAAGGGCCTCGCATTCTTTGTTATGCACCGAGGCCCTCCAGTGCTCCATTCCTCTTCAGCACTCCTGCCATGTCCAGGACAGAGGCTGCCTTCATGAGGGCATAATGATCTCACCTGTCAGCTCAACAGGGCCGGGAATCAACGGTTGCAGGCTCTGGCATGTCGGGCCCCAATGAAGCGATGTCCAGTGGACCTTTGGGTTTACAGTTCTGGTAATGGGCCCATCTTCATGCTAATGTCCCTGGGATAGAACAGTGCAAACACAGAGCGCACCTACTTCATTCCTCTGTGGGCCACGACCCCTCCATGAAACACTTTTGATAATTAACATTGGACAAAATGAAAATTATTTGTTTTACTGGTGGGAGTTTATTTTTTAGTTCAAACATATTTAATTTAATTTTATATATTTCAATTGACATCTAATTCAAAATGAACTTAACAGTACTGCAGGTTTTTTAAAATGTATTCTACACTTACAGTACATGTATCAAATAACTTTGCATTAATATTAACATTCAACTATTTTTTATATTTATTTTCGAGTTACATTCTTTACATTTTGAGTTTTTTTACCTGAAAAATAAATATTACAGATATTTGTATCCTAAATATTAATGATTTCATTTTGTATAATTACTTTTAATCTAGAACAAAATACAAAGTCTGACAGCAATATTAAATTGATTTTGAATTATAACTTTAATTAATGGAACAATATCAAATTGAATTATAATTATATTTCTGAAATTTGTATAAAAAATCTAAATTTCTACTGAAAGAAAAAATGTTTTAATGTATATTAATACATATTAAAAGTGACGTATATAATTAAATAAAATCAACTTAGAGTTTAGATCTTTCTCTCTCTCTCTCTAGATATATATATGTGTGTTGTTTCAATAATTTGCATTTATTTTTAATTTGAAATATCTTTAAAAAATATATATATATTTTAGATTATTTCTTATGGGATGTTATTTTTGTAAATTCCCTACCACCATTATTGTCTATGGGAGGATGCTGCAATAGCAGTGGTTGGTCATGTTTAGTGCTGGTCTTACCACTGTTTTAAGTAATTTACACTTGGAATTTGTGAATATACTTGGAATTTGTGAATACCAAAAACTAAGAAACTTATTCAAAAGGCTAAATTTACTCAACATTGTAAGTTAATTTGTGATTCAGTGATGCAGTGTTCACTGAATTATTAGTAAGGCACCGTCTCAGTCCACATTTCTAATATGTCACAATAGAACAAATTTTAGCACTAGTGTTAGATGGAACTTTCAATTGTGAATGATATGTGACCACCATAATATATATATATATATATATATTTCTTGTTATACTCTGAAAAGAATATGCTGGATTATTCTGTATGTAGAAGAACACTAATACCTTTTGATGTTTGCAAGAGGCTGATTCATTTTTTTTTGTCTAAAACAAGAAAGCCTTGCTTCCACCTTTGGAGATAAATTCAGATCGCTATGCAAGCAGGAGTTTGCAGAGGGTGGCGATCCTGAGCTGTGGAATCATTAGTGCACCTCTTCTGGTTTCCACAGACAGATTTTTACAGGTCAAACCTGCTGACATTTCAAGGGCATGTGCAGCAAACACTAAAACAATATGTCATTCCTCATTTTACTCTTCAAAACTCAAAATAGGAATTATTTACTCCCCTCACTAAATGCCGTGCCCTGGAATATTGATATTCACTGTGCTTAGTAAATATGGATGTCATTTAAAGGTAGCCAGGGATCATGATTGGGAACCCTAGCTTGTCCTTTTGCCCCGTAGTGCTGCTTTTGCAACCCCAGGCCCTAGCTTTCAAAGGCAGCATCAGTTTCATGATAGAAATAAATCTGCTCTATGTGAAAAGGCAGTAGTGCATGGCTTCACCTGACTGGAACTGCACCCAGCTGAAACTTGCAACTATTTCAGGTTTCCCTATTTAACCCCTCCGGTGCCGAAGACGAGGTGATTACGTCCTCGCCATGGCGCTCAGACGTAACCACCTAGTCCTGGACCCAGCCCTCGGGTGAAGTGCTAGCGCTCCCCCGAGGGCCTCTCACGCCCCTGCAGTGGGCAGGGGTGGAAGGGGAATCTCACAGCTCCCCAGTGGGACATTTTTTTAAGGCCTTTTCTGCCCCCTAGGGGCAGATCAGCCCATTGAAATTAGGCTCATCTGCCCCGTGGGGAGTGGAGGCAGAATCCTCTAGACACCTGGGATCATTTTTTTGGGGTTTGGTTTTATTGTTTACACGTGGGGCAAGGGTCGCTCCGGGGGGGGGGGAATTGTTTTAGGCCATTTCTGCCCCCGTTGGGGGTCAGATTGGCCTATTTTTTTCAGACCAATCTGTCCCCAAGGGGGGGGAGAAACAACTAGACACCAGGGAGGCCGCTGGGCAGAAGGAAGTTTGTGGGTTCCCACAGATTCCAGAACTTTGCAGCAGCGAAATGTGAGCAAAAAGTGTTTTTTTGACAAATTTTGAGATTTGCTAAGGATTTTGGGTAACGGAACCTGGTGAGAGCACCACAAGTTACCCCATCCTGGGTTCCCCTATGTGTCTAGTTTTCAGAAATGTCTGAGGTTTGCTAGGTTTTCCTAGGTGCCAGATGAGCTAGACGCCAAACTCCACAACTAGGCACTTTGCAAAAAACAGGTCAGTATTCTTTTGTGAAAATGTGATGTGTCCAAGTTGTGTTTTAAGGCCTTTCCTGATCGGGCACTAGGACTACCCACACAAGTGAAGTTCCATTTTTATCGGGAGACTTAGGGAAATGCTGGGTGGAAGGAAGTGTGTGGCTCCTCTCAGAATCCAGAACTTTCTATCACCAAAATGTGAGAAAAAGGTATTTTTTGCCAACTTTTGAGGTTTGCAAAGGATTCTGGGTAACAGATCCTGGTGAGAGCATCGCATATTACCACATCCTGGGTTTCCCTGGGTGTCTAGTTTTCAAAAATGCACATGTTTTGTAGTTTTTCCTAGGTGCCGGCTGAGCTAGATACAAAAATCCACAGCTAGGCACTTTCCCAAAAACACCGCAGTTGTCAATGTAAAAATGTGATGTGTCCTTGTTGCGTTTTGGGGCATTTCCTGTCTCGAGCACTAGGCCTGCCCACACAAGTGAGATATCATTTTTATTGGGAGACGTGGGGGAATGCTGAGTGGAAGGAAATTTGTGGCTCCTCTCAGATTCCAGAACTTTCTATCACTGAGGAAAAAGTGTTGTTTTTTGCCAAATTTGTAGGTTTGCAAAGGATTCTGGGCAAAAGAACCTGCTGAAAGCCCCACAAGTCACTGCATCCTGGATTCCCCTTGGTGTCTAGTTTTAAAAAATGCACAGGTTTTGTAGGTTTCTCTAGGCGCCGGCTGAGCTAGAGACCAAAATCCACACCTAGACACTTTAAAAAAAACACACCAGATTTCAATGTAAAAATGTGATGTGTCCATGCTGCATTTCCTGTCATGGGCACTAGGCCTACCCACACAAGTGAGGTACCATTTCTATTGGGAGACTAAATAGCAGAACAAGTGCTATTGCCCCTTGTCTTTCTCTACATATTTTCCTTCCAAAAGTAAGACAGAGAGTAAAAAAGACGTCTATTTGAGAAATGCCCTCTAATTCACATTCTAGTATGGGAACCCCGGAATTCAGAGATGTGCAAATAACCACTGCTTCTCAACACCTTATCTTGTGCACATTTTGGAAATACAAAGGTTTCCTTGATACCTATTTTTCACTCTTTATATTTTACCAAATAAATTACTGTATGCCCTGTATACAATGAAAACCCATTGCAAGGTGCAGATCCTTTATTGGCACTGGGTACGTAGGGTTCTTGATGAATCTACAAGCCCTGTATATCCTCGCAACCAGAAGTGTCCAGCAGAGGTAATGGTATATTGCTTTAAAAAATCTGTCATAGCTGCAAAAAGTTATTGAAGAAAACGTGGACAGAAATGGCTCTTTTTTACCTCAATTTCAATATTGTTTTTATTTCAGCTGTTACTCTCTGTAGGAAAACCTTGAAGGATCCACACAAATTACCCCTTGCTGTATTCAGAATTTGTCTACTTTTCAGAAATGTTTAGCTGTCCAGGATCCAGCATTGGATTCACACCCATTTCTGGCACTAACTGGAAGGAGGCTGAAAGCGCAAAAAAAAGTAAAAATGGGGTATATCCTAGTAAAATGCTAAAATTGTGTTGAAAAATGTGTTTTTCTGATTCAAGTCTGCCTGTTCCTGAAAGCTGGAAAGATGGTGATTTTAGCACCACAAACTTTTTGTGGATGTCATGTTCAGGGAAAAATAAAACAAGCTTTCTCCTGCAGCCCTTTTTCCCACGTTTTATAAAAAATGACATTTTGGCTGTATTTTGGCTAATTTCTTGGTGTCCTCCAGGAGAACCCACAAATTCTCTGTACTACTAGAATCCCTAGGATGTTGGAAAAAAAGGAAGCAAATTTGGTGTGGGTAACTTATGTGGACAAACAGTTATGAAGGCCTAAGGGCGAACTGCCTCAAATAGCCCAAAAAATGCCTGGCACCTGAGGGGGAAAAGGCCTGGCAGCGAAGGGGTTAAGGGCTTCCAGCCACAGACTACACCAAGAACACCTTTGCTTGGCTGCAGCCTCCGAGTTTTGGTGCTTCACTGGGCTGGGATTTTTTTTTTAAAGAAGCCATGGATGTAGTTTGTCCTGGTCTTCCTGTGCTGCTAGGTACCAACTGTTTTAGGGCAGGAGCTGTACTATTAAACTCTGTCAGAATCTTGCAGACAGATTCAGTAAGCGCTTTCAGTTTGTTTCCCCATTGTCCCAGTGTTGCTTTATATTGCTCCGTTGCCAGATGGCCAATATTTTACCAGGATGACCAGAATTCTAATGACAAGGTTGGTAAAAAACAATAAGAAAAACAACTATAGCTGGTATTTTATTGCATTTTCAATATACAAATTAGGAAGGACTCAACAAGTATTTTGCAGCTGTCTACTTTAATCCATAAAGGCAAGCGGAAACAGAGAAATGCTATGTTACAAGAGGATTTTATAAAAATGTGCATTCATATACCAGTACCTGACCCATTCATAATCTCAAACACCAGCATATTGCAGGCACTTTTTATTACAGAAGATGGCAGACTAAGGGGGTCATTCCGAATTTGGCGGTAAGAAACATCCGAATGACAAACCTCTGACGAGGTGCTGGCGATCTCCCCACCAGTCCCTCTTGGTTCTCGCCTGTCAGCCCTGTGGGAATGTTGTGGTAGCATTGTTCCCGGCTCAAAATTGAGCACTCTTCAAATGTGCACCAGCACCCTTGAAATGTGCACTGTCTGCACAGCAGACAGTGTACATTTCAAGGGTACTGGGCAGGGTCCCCCCTGTGGCCCTGTGCACTTGTTCTCTGCCAAACGGAAACGAAACCTATGAAATTGCCCAATCCACACAAGGCCACATTGAGTGGCCCTGAGTGACTTGATAAGTCAGAAGTAATATAAGACAGCGCAAGTCACTGCCTTGCGTTAATCTGCCCCAGGAAGGCGTTCCAAGGGTGAAGCACAGATGTACCTGATGACGCAGAAAAAGAAGGATCAACATATATTCACATATCATGTAACCAAAATTGTATAATGTAGTGTGATTTTAGCAAAGAAAATAATGTACGAGGGAGATTGTGCCCTCGGGGTAGTTCGCCATTATTATAAACGGGCTTTATTAATCATGAAGAATTGAAAATGTAGTAATCCGTCATAATTGCAAATGTGTGCCATAATTTCTTGTTGAAACTGTTTGATGCTTAGCTTAAATTTAGTAGAGGCTTTGGCCTAGTTGCCTGGTCTCAAATTCTAACTGCATGGCTTTTCCTTGAACTAATAAAAAGTATATTTTACTCTAAGGTTGTATTTTTCCAGTAGAGATGACTAATACACTTATCTCCAAGGTTTCGTGCTAGGCCGGTTTCATCCCCTTTGATACAAGGTCAGTCTCTGCAGGCGCGGACAATAAGAAGTACTGATACCGAAATAATTGGCAAACCTTGTTGCAACTTGCGTTCCAAGGCTCCAAGGACAATGTATGCATAAATGAGTACTAGGAGAAAGACATTATTCATTGGTCAAATTGAAGCCACCCTATTAACCCTCCAATCTAAGACCCTGCTGAATTTGGAATGTTTCTTATTTAAACCCACCGGACAAAGAGAAGTCAGCCATTTTCCTTGATGCCGTCTTCGAAGCCAAATGCTAGACGCCATCTTGGACGACATCTTGATGCCCTTTTCTCCATTCCAGAGAAAAAGACTTTAAAAATTCTCACTCTAGAGACTTTAACATTAATTTGCCCCGTCTTGCCCATGCAGTAACTTTGCCCCATCTTCCTTGCTGCTGCAAGGAAGTTTGCCCTTAATTTTGTCCCTCTTTGAAATCTGCCCCATGCTGATCGAACCGGTACCTGGAGGACGAAGACTTTCTTGAATGCTGATTGTAATTGGTAATTATGAAAGGATAATTGTATTATGCATTGTGTTTTTCCTTTTAGGTACCAACTGCTATTTTGATAGGGCCCAAGCTAGAAGTTTTCCAAATTTGTGTTGACTAAATTCGTTTTGCATGAAACCCCACATGCCAATGTTAATTAGAGGTTAGTCGAGGGTTTTCATCTGATGCACGATGCTAAATTAAAATCTTGTTATGCTGACTGATGTATGAAATTAGTCAAATTCAGTTACTTATATTAGTAATTTGCATTGCTATAACCGAGTGCATTATAATACAGATTTTGCATAGATTGCGTTTCTTCCGCCGCTATGGACAGCTAGTAATGTTTGTATACATATATCATTTGGTTTTGAGACTTATATACATTGTGCTAGCTTTGTTAATATAGCGAAATAAACTCATTAACTTTTAATAAACTGGTGTGGTTATTCATGACTGAAAGGTCCTGGTGCGTCGAAATACCAAATGTTATTGATTCCTAGTGTGTTATTTCAATCTATTAACTGAGTATTGGGTATTGATTACAATAGTTATTGATTATTGATTTAAGTGATCCGACTATTGTAGGATGAGGAGAGTCCAACTCGACTAAAAGGTTCACCGACCTCCAACGTGTCCAGGTACAGGTAATTTATAAGGACTGGATGCGTTATCAGTAGATGGTAGCAGAGATTGATGGTTTCGCCCTTTGGGACCCCATCCGAGCAATAGACGGAATTAAGTCAGAATTTTTTTGATAAAACAAGTTGGAGAGATGATGATGCCCTAAGTCCCCAATGACTTTCCCGGGATCTCGGAGCTTGCGAATGGAGGACCTGGAGGTGTGAGAATGTTTTAGGCGTTTCTAGTGACGGTATGAGAGAAGTTAGGGTTTTGCGCTTGCACAGCTTATTGCCGCAGATGAATTGAGAAGTTTGTGAGGATTTTAGGGGGGGGTTACGAACTCCAGTTGAAGTTTTAGAGGAGTGTGACTCCAAAGTGTGAAAGTAGGGAAGTCGTCGAACTTCACATGTGTGTAGCGCTTTGTGCAGGAAAAATTGCCCACGTGGTTGTTGATATTGAGACAGGCCCTGCGAGGTCAAGAGACTCCGGAGTATGTTGAAAAGTGTATGAGACACTTGATTGATGTTGTAATCTGTTCAGGTTTAGTAGGTTGATCGGGCGTGGTCAACAAGTCGGTGTGAATATTGAGGCATGAAAGAAAATTTTCGACTTTGAGATTTGATGAATTCTAAGGCGTGCTAGAATAGTTCATTGATCAGTTGAGAGTAAAGTTTGCGGGTCAAATTTTACTTGCGAAAGTGGGAGACCGAGAAAGATGGAATAACTGCCGAGGCTAGTGAAAAATCCCTAAGGTTTCTGAAGCGATTGTATTACCCTTCCTGTAGTAAACCGACAGATTTGTTTTCTTCTTTTTGGTAAGTGCTCGCGATATATTGCAGAAATTAGTTTTGAGTGAAGCTGAATGAAAGAGGACAAGCCGCGGGACTTTGGCAGCCGCAGTGTGTGAGTGTGACGTCACTAGGAGCCGCGCTGGGATAGGTTGGTTGGTGAGAAGGGTCGCGCACGGATTGGACGCAGTCAGTGAAGCGCAATTGGTGGGGAAAGGCAAGCGAAGAGTATTCCGGGAATTAAAGTCACTTATTGATTACATATTTTAGAAAGAAAAAAAATAAAAGACAAAACAATGACATTTTTCAAAGCGTTTAAGAGTGCCTTGAGGGGAGATGTATATATTAAAGCAAATGCAGGAGAAGAAACACCGTCTGAGGGTACACCAGCTTACATCGTGATTGAAGAAAAGGGTGTCGCACCATGTCTTTGGTTAAAGCAATGGTGCAAATTAACAGAGAAGCATGGAAGTGTAGCGTTCCCTGTACATGGGTCGTTTAATCTAAGAGTTTTGGAGAATCTAAGATTCGCACTATACAACATGAAAGTACCTCCAAGACCAGCACAGTTTGAGGCACTAGCAATTTGGGAGCTAATAGCTAGAAACCAACAACAAAAGAAATTTGAGGCAAGAATAAGAAAAGTAGAAAAGACAATAGCGGATGCTAGATGGGATAGCACACAAAAAGTATGGAGATCAGACGTACTGCAGGGAATTAAATTGTTTCCAGCAATTACTGATGAAGCAGAAACGGAAGGAAGGAAAGCTACCTATAAAACAAATAGGAGTCAGTCCAGAGATAGAGAAAATAACAGAAATTCAAAAAGGTCAGAGGAGTCAAACGATGAGGAGTTCATTATACAATTGCTGAATGATCGCCCGCCACCATATGTGTAAAGCGAAAAAGGCTCAAGCATTAGTACTGCCCCTCCAGAACCAACACAGGATAATGTAACACCGAATTTGAGAATATCACAAAGACAGAGCGGGTCCGATATGCCTTTTTCATCGCAAATACCACAAATTCAGAGAATATATCCTGACGTGCCTAAATTGAAACCTGTCGATAATTATCAGCCGCAGGTTCAAAGGCACTGCTGTGATGAGCATAACTTGGGAATGACTTCTGATTTAGTGGCCCAGGGAGGACAGAGTTATCAAAGACCGACATTGATTCAAGCCGAATCAACACAATTTTTGATGCCTCAAAAGCAGGTACAAGAAGTGCTGAGGTACACTCGAGTAACAGAGGGCCAGTTAGGTATGCCAGCAATGATGAACCATAATGTGGGGATTAACATGCCACAGAATTCGGGGAACAGACAGAATCCAGATGCAATATCTCTGTCTATCACTGTGGGACCGCCAGTACCATTGTATATACAGGCAAACCCAAACATTTGCGATCAGGGTGTAATGACACAAAGTGAGACAGGGAGAAGATGCATAGAAAACACTCCAGAAACGACTCCAATAGCAACACTGCCAAATGGATCTGGGTCCTTGTCGGGATTTAGTCCAATTCCAATTTGTGCTCCGTCGACTGTGGTAAGGTGAAATCCACCACTATTAGTACCAAAGACTGAAACGTTGCAGCAACCATCAGTGGCAGTTGATGTAAGTGCCACGTTGATGGGACTGAATGCACAACAGATAACACAATGGTTCAACAGTCTGAACTCCCCAAAGAGTAAATCCAGCGGGAAGGGAGAAGAATACCTGAATAAAATAAGATTGGGCATGGAAGCAGATGAACTAGTAGAGGGAACGATGGGTCTGAACAGGTTAGAATCATACAGAGAAGAAGAGCTGAGATACATGTGCCCTAGGATTACAAGAGAAGTGAGCAGCATACATAAGAAGTTACAAGAAATTGCAGACAGAAACGAGATCGATATAGGTAAGACCAAACATCTGAGCAGAAGTTACATTCTAGACTTTGAGACAAAAGATTTTGAACACATGAGATCGGCAGGGATGAAAACGCACCTTAAGGAGTTACTGCAGAGCGCGCAGGTCTTGAGATGTCCAGCAAAATCCGAAAGTAGATGGGTTAAGAAAAAGGACAAAAAGAAAGAAAGTACCCCACATCGGAATGAAAAGGCACAATAGAATGACGACCTGATAACCATGTTGCCAATGAAAGAAACAGCAGGGGGAAAACTTGTACATGTACCATGGCACAGGTGCGCTATTCAATCCTTTACAGATGATTTCCCTAAATTAAGAGAGAAACCGATCGAATGGTACCAACAAACAGATAGATTTGTGAAACTCGCAAAATGTCTCTGGGAAGACCTGTATACCTTATTTGAAATTGTGGTTCTGGCAGATTTATGGGAAGATTGTAAAAGGGCTGTAGGTTGGCCGACAAGTGAACCAGAAAGAGATGGGGACACAGGTGCACCATCGCCTACGGTAATGAGTTTATACCATAAGGTGATTGAACACTTGAAAAACCAAGGTTGCGTCGAAAAATGTAGATTGGCAGAGGATTGACAGAACAGCACAAGAGGTTAAAGAGTCGATACATGCGTACTATGAGAGATTGTTGAAAGCGTTTAAAAATTACAGTGGTACGGAAACGATTGAGGCAAAGGACATGCTCCATTTTGTGTTCAGATTTGTGGAAGGGTTGAGACCTGAGATCAGCCAGATGATTAAAATGCTTTTGATTTGTTGGCAGTCAAAATTGATCGATGAAGTGTTGAACTATGCAAAATACTGCAGTGACGAGATTGAGACAAAACAGAAAAGGTTGAAAGAAAAGGTGATGGTGATGCAGCTTAGAGCAGCTCAGACAGGTTTGCAAGGTTTGCAAGGTTTTAAACAACAGATGCCGCAGCAGCAACAGCAGGGAAATGCTATGTTTCAGCCGCAGATGAGAGGCAGACGCTGAGGAGGTTTTGTGAATAATGGTCGTGACTTAAATACTGTTATGATTCCAAATGGTATACAGGCAATGAAGAAGGTGATGCCATGTCACACGTGCGGAATCATCGGGCATTGGAAACAGGAGTGCTCAATAATGGTGCAGGAAGGTGTAGGTCAGCAAAACAATGATGTCAATGCATTTCAGAACATGAGAGGACCGAAATTGAGAGGTCCAAATCCAAATTTTCAGAATAATGTAAATCAGATGCAGGGTTTACAACCCATACAACCGCAGCAGGTGCAAATGCCCCGTGCACAAATGGCGCAGTTGCAGCCAATGCAACAGCAGTTTCCTATGGTACCTAATCAGCAAATGCAAATACCCTTAGCACCAATGAATCAGCAACAGGTAATGCTTCCTCAACAGGTCACGGGTCAAGGAATGAACCAAAATGACACAGTACACCAATTCCCGTTGCACAGTGAGACTGGAATAAACGATGTATGGGAGAGTGAAAGTTCAGATGAGGAGGGAAATTGTATGCTTGCAGCATCTTTGGAAGTTGATCAATAGGGCCCGTATGTGGAAGGAAGAGTTATGGGTCACCGCGTTTCATTCTTGGTTGACACGGGAGCTACACGCTCTACTGTTAGGAGCATCGAAGTACCAAATTTATCACTTTCAGGGAGAACAGTTCAAGTAGTGAGAGTAGCAAATAGGTACCTGACAAACCCAATCACTGATTCAGTGCAAGTCAGAATTGGTAACTATCAAGAGTCACATAAATTTGTGGTGTGGGACTCGAGCCCGATATCACTATTAGGGAGAGATTTATTGTGTAAATTGGGATGCTCGATTATGTGTTCAAATGATGGAATTAAAATTCAGACAAACAGTGATGGGGAAGAAGAGGACGGCGTAGAAGGGGACGAAGTGGAAACTGTCGATGAAGAGTATCCCCTGATTACTCTTTATCCAATGCTCACTGAAGCAGATATTCCTGCTGAGTTACAGGAAACAGTTGGAAAGGAGGTATAGGATATGACAGGGAAAGAAGTAGGATTGGTCAAAGGAGTAGAACCAGTGAAGGTGACTGTAAAACCCAATGTAACCTTTCCCCAGACACCACAATACCATATGGCGCAAGACACCCTCATGAAAGTCGCCCAACTCATTGATGAGTTTGTAAAACAGGGAGTACTAAAAGAAGTGTTAAGCAGTCAATGTAATTCACCAATTATGGGACTGATAAAACCGAGTGGAAAGGTCCGGATTGTTCAGGATTTGAGGAAAATAAATGACATAGTAGACAAATGTTGTCCCGTAGTACCAAATCCAGCTGTGATAATGTTTCAAGTTCCCTGTGATGCTGAGTGGTTCTCAGTCATCGACTTGTCACAAGCATTCTTTTCTGTGCCTCTTCATGAGGACAGCCAATTTCTCTTTTGCTTCAAATTCCTAGACCGAGTCTATAGTTGGTGTCGAATTCCTCAAGGATTTTCGGAGTCACCATCAATTTTCAATCAGATTCTAAAGAAAGATTTGGAATCATTGGAATTACCATTTGAATCAGCCTTGGTACAGTACATTGACGATTTGCTGATCGCATCTAAGACAGAAAGTGACTGTACAGCTGATACCGTTGCCCTATTGAACCATTTGGGAAGGAACGGACACAAAGTGTCCCCTTCGAAATTACAATTCTGCCAGAAGAAAGTGAAATATTTGGGTCACTGAATAGAGAAAGGGTCACGAAGAATTTTGAAAGAAAGAATAACAAGTGTACTTCAAATGAGTCCACCGAAGAGGAGAAGAGAGGTGAGAAAGTTTTTGGGAATGGTGAGCCAATGGATTCCCAATTTCTCAACTCTAGCAAAACCTTTACTGAAACTGACCCAAAAAGATGCGCAGGATGAAATCGAGCTGAAAGGAGATGAGATGGATGCTTTTATTGAATTAAAGGAATGCATGTGCAGGGCTCCAGCTTTAGGTATGCCTGATTACACAAAGCCTTTCACATTGTTTTGTCATGAACGTGATGCATGTTCCTTGTCTGTCTTGACTCAAGCCCATGGTGGCGTAAACAGACCAGTAGCATATTTTTCAGCTACTCTGGATCCGGTCGAAGCAGCACTGCCAGGATGCTCACGTGCCGTAGCAGCAGCTGGTATCAGCTTAAATCAGAGAGAAGGAATAGTGATGGGACATCCATTAACAGTCATGGTCCCTCACTCAGTCGAGATACTTTTGACACGTTCCCGAACACAGCACATGACCGGTGCTAGGCTTACAAGGTACGAGACAATCATTTTGGGTTCACCTAATGTGCAGCTGAAAAGGTGCACTACGTTGAATCCAGCAACTTTGTTTCCCAGTGAAAATGTCAAAATTGAAAACGCTGAAGACATCGAGCACGACTGTCTTCAGGTGACTGAATTTTGTACAAAACCAAGACCTGACATCAAAGACACCCGGTTGGAAGAAAATGATCAAGTTATTTTTGTTGATGGTTCATGTTTAAGAGATGCACTAGGAATATTGAAAGCAGGATATGCTGTGTGTACAATAACAGGTGTTCTGGAAGCATCTTGGTTTCAAGGAGTTTACTCTGCACAAGTAGCAGAGCTGGTAGCACTTACTAGAGCTTGCCAACTTTCCGCATTAATGAAAGTCACCATTTACACTGAGAGTCAGTACGGATTTGGAATAGTGCATGACTTTGGACAGTTGTGGTCACAGAGAGTCTTCATGACCTCTTCAGGATCACCAGTGAAGAATGGTGAAAGAATAAGAGAATTGTTACATGCCATCCAGTTACAAGGAGAAGTAGCAGTGGTAAAATGCAGTGCACACTCAAAATCGCAGGATTACATTTCTTTGGGAAATGGATATGCAGATCAAGTTGCAAGGTTTTGCGCATTGAACTGTATATTGCTCAGAGATTAATGGAACTTGATAAATGAGCCAGAACTTGAACCAAGTGAAGCTTTTGCTCTAAAGGTTGTAGATACAATGGATGAATTGAAGTCCTTACAGAACGATGTTAGTGAAGATGAGAAACTCTCATGGACCAAATTGCAATGCATAAAGAAACTGGATGATTTGTGGGTTTCAAGTGAAGGGAAATTGGTTCTGTCAAACAGTCTTTTGTCACAGTTGGCCAGATTCTACCATGGACAAGCCCATCTTGGAAGGGACGCCATGGTTAGACTATTCAAAACTGATTGGTTTAACCCCAAATTCCGTCAAGTTGCTGAAGCAGTTTGCTATCATTGCGTCATTTGCCATCAAATGAACGCAGGGAAAGGAACAGTAGTAAATTTGAGCCACATTGGGAGGGCAGGAGGTCCGTTCAGCAGGATGCAAATGGATTTTATTGAAATGCCTGTGCATGGAGGCTTGAAGTATGTGTTGGTGATTGTGTGTATTTTTAGTCACTGGATTGAAGCATACCCTACACGCAGAAATGACAGTCTCACAGTTGCAAAACTACTCTTGAGAGAACTAATACCACGTTTTGGATTCCCGATCTCCTTAGAATCAGATAGGGGAAGTCACTTCAATAACGAAGTAATAAAATGATTGTGTGCAGCGCTGAACATTGAGCAAAAATTGCATTGTAGCTACCGCCCTGAAGCATCAAGTCTAGTGGAGCAAATGAATGGCACATTGAAATCGAGGATGGCGAAAATCTGTGCATCAACAAACCTGAAATGGCCTGACTCATTGCCCTTGGTGTTAATGTCAATGAGAAACACCCCTGATAGGAAGACTGGACTGTCCCCGCACGAGATCCTCATGGGCAGATCCATGAGGCTTCCAGCAGTTCCTGCAAATGCTCTTTTAAATATTATAGATGATATGGTATTGGACTACTGCATGTCTAGCTGATGTGGTACGCTCTTTTTCTCACCAGGTGGAGGCAACCACCTTGCCACCGATCCAAGGTCCAGGACACGCCCTGAAAGCAGGTGACTGGGTTGTGATAAAGAAGCACGTGAGGAAGTAGTGCCTGGAACCCCGTTGGAAAGGACCTTTCCAAGTGATTCAGATGACTACTACCGCTGTGAAGTGAGCGGGAGTTCCCAACTGGATTCACGCCAGTTACACGAAAAGGGTGACATGCCCCACAGAAGAGGAAGTTGAAGCGCTGAAATCGCCAGTGACTGACAAGAGAGTACCAGGCACCGAGACAGAACAACGAGAACCTGGAGGCGAACAAGCAGAAATAGAGGAGGGAGAGATATTTTCTGAAGAAGAAATAGCTGATCCATTTGAGGAGAACGGAGGAGAAACATCAGAAAGTGACGAAGATCCTGAGGGTGACAAAGAGCCTGCGACAGGTGAAGAAGCAGGAGAGCCTGATCAGAGGAGGGCTTTCCCTGAAGCAGACGATACAGGAAAAGAAAAAGAAAACCTGATTGACCTTCTAGGGGGAGAAGAGGAGACGGGACAGGGTGAAGTCGTTCAACCTCGCCCAGAACCAGTTGCAGGTCCCTCAGGTGAAAACAGTGCAAAACGGAGGCAAAGCATATCGCCAGTGAAACTAAGGACTAAAGAAATATCAAATGAAAATGAAGGGCCAAAGTTGAAAGAGAAAAGAACAGAAGTGTCTGTCGCAATAGCAACACCGAGTGAAAAGAAAGACCCAGCCAAGGAAGAAAGTACCAGTGAGAGAGAATCAAAAGGAGATGCAAAATTAAAGAGGAAAAGAATACCGAGCAGAAGATATTCTGGTCCGGAGTGGGCATACATAGCCACTAACGATTGGTCAGACGAATTCCTATCTCTCAGTCTTGAGAACGAAGAGGCGGAACTTCACTTTGGTACTTGAGAAGTGAAATCCCATGAACATTACAAAAAAAGACACTAACAACCTTATTGACTTTTGAACCGGCTAAGACATTGCTAACTTGATTGACTTTGAAATCGATTTTGAGACAAAGCTGCTAACCGATAAGAGACTAAGCTGCTAAAGGAAAACAGTGTGAACATTGAACTCGTTCAGCTTTATACACATCTGCAGATCTGATTTGATAAAGCATCTTCAACTTTCTGATTCTATATAGATCATGCCAGGCGATAATCATAAAATGAAGTGTTGTAAATATGTGTGTATAGGCTTAATAACTGCATGCGTACTAATCATTATAGCAATAGTTCTTGGAATGCATGGGAAGAATGAGAGAGACGCGAATGATGCTTCTACTTCTAGACCTACTACTACTGAACTAACTCCTCAACGGAAACTCGAACAATACGAGAAATATTTGCATGATAAGAAGGAACTTTCTTCAAACGTTTTCTATCGCTTGTTGGATTAGTATGTTGAGACAATGAATGCGAAAGATTGTTATGTGTGCACACAAATACCTACCTCAGTAAAAGAAGGAGTGACATATCATAGCATGCCTCTTACATACGGAATTTCATGCATTATATTAATGACTAGAGTTTATGGCCAGGAGTACATTCACTACTTTTATTCCAATCAGGATGTTACATTTGCATATATCCCCATAATAGAGCTTTTGAGTAAAACAGCAAGAGATTATTATATAAAGTTAGTTAGGAGCTTCTTCGAGCCATTATCACCTTTTCACACAGATCACGCTCACAGAGAAAACCTTACCTGCTTTCTTTCACCAATAGAGAAAAGTTTTCTAGATCACACTGATGATAGGAGAAAAGAGGAGAAGGAGAGATTAGAAAAGGAATTACACAAGAGGACATCTGTAGATAATTATGCTTTTGCAAAACACAAGGGAAGATAGCTTTAGATACCTTACTTGTAGGGAGGCTCTGAGTATATAGACCTAAATCATATTATGACAAGATCTTTGTGGGAACGAGTGAATGTAAACATACGTTTTTGTTTCAAGCTAAATGGACGTTCATGTTGAATGGACAAGACCCAGTTATTCCAGGGATATATTATATTTGTGGACTTAACGCCTATTATCGTCTTCCTAAAGGATGGTATGGGAAATGTTATTTGGGAATAGTATACCCAAAGATTTATCAGCTAGACGACTTAAAGAAATTCCCAAAGCTGTCTGAATCACATCATGTTCAGAAAAGGGAGACAGCTTCTGGTGTGGTAGGAGATATATTTGGAGCAATGGTTCCTTCAGTAGGAGTTATATTGAATTCAATCAAAATACGAAAGTTATCTACTATTGTGGATAACATGTTGACAACATTTTCAGGAGCTATAATCCTGATGGATGCTGAACTTGCTGCAGAAAGAGCTATGACTCTTCAAAATCGGCTTGCCTTAGACATTCTTTTAGCAAAGGATGGCGGCGTTTGCAAAATGATCGGTACACGTCACTGTTGTTCTTATATTCCGGACAACAGCGGGCAAATTAGAAAAATGCTTACAAATTTAACTAACGAAAGTACAGATTTGAAGGAATTGAAAGAACCAGGAGTGTGGGAAAAGGTTGGAAAATGATTTGCTTCTGTGGGAAATTGGCTCTGCAATGTTTGTACGGAATATTACTGAAAATAGTAAAAGGAATATTAATAATATTAATTTGTTTATTAGGCATTTGGGGAATATGGAAAGCTATTAAAATACTGAAAACAAGAAACAAGAGGAGAAGAGAAGAGAAAGAACAAACCAAAATTGTAGAAATATACAGAGAAAAATCAAAGGGAACCAAAAGAAAGAGGGAATTGACTGAAATGGCAAATTACTAAAACAGAATTTTAATGTAGTACAATTTGTGGGAAGATTTGGTGTGATGACATAATTAGTCATCAGAGGAGCGATTGATGATGCAGAAAAAGAAGGATCAACATATATTCACATATCATGTAACCAAAATCGTATAATGTAGTGTGATTTTAGCAAAGAAAATAATGTACGAGGGAGATTGTGCCCTCTGGGTAGTTCGCCATTATTATAAACTGGCTTTATTAATCATGAAGAATTGAAAATGTAATAATCCGTCATAATTGCAAATGTGTGCCATGATTTCTTGTTGAAACTGTTTGATGCTTAGCTTAAATTTAGTAGAGGCTTTGGCCTTGTTGCCTGGTCTCAAATTCTAACTGCGTGGCTTTTCCTTAAACTAATAAAATGTATATTTTACTCTAAGGTTGTATTTTTCCAGTAGAGATGACTAATACACTTATCTCCAAGGTTTCGTGCTAGGCCAGTTTCATCCCCTTTGATACAATGTCCGTCTCTGCAGGTGCGGACAATAAGAAGTACTGATACCGAAATAATTGGAAAACCTTGTTGCAAATTGCGTTCCAAGGCTCCAAGGACAATGTATGCATAAATGAGTACTAGGAGAATGACATTATTCATTGGTCAAATTGAAGCCACCCTATGAACCCTCCAATGGAAGACCCTGCTGAATTTGGAATGTTTCTTATTTAAACCCACCGGACAAAGAGAAGTCAGCCATTTTCCTTGATGCTATCTTTGAAGCCAAATGCTAGACGCCATCTTGGACGACATCTTGATGCCCTTTTCTCTATTCCAGAGAAAGAGACTTTAAAAATTCTCACCCTAGAGACTTTAACATTAATTTGCCCCGTTTTGCCCATGCAGTAACTTTGCCCCATCCTCCTTGCTGCTGCAAGGAAGTTTGCCCTTAATTTTGTCCCAATTGGAAATCTGCCCCATGCTGATCGAACCGGTACCTGGAGGACGAAGACTTTCTTGAATGCTGATTGTAATTGGTAATTATGAAAGGATAATTGTATTATGCATTGTGTTTTTCCTTTTAGTACCAACTGCTATTTGGATAGGGCCCAAGCTAGAAGTTCTCCAAATTTGTGTTGACTAAATTCATTTTGCATGAAACCCCACATGCCAATGCTAATTAGAGGTTAGTCAAGGGTTTTCATCTGATGCACCATGTTAAATTAAGATCTTGTTATGCTGACCGATGTATGAAATTAGTCAAATTCAGTTACTTATATTAGTAATTTGCATTGCTATATCCGAGTGCATTATAATACAGATTTTGCGTAGATTGCGTTTCTTCCGCCGCTATGGACAGCTAGTAATGTTCATATACATATATCATTTGGTTTTGAGACTTATATACATTGTGCTAGCTTTGTTAATATAGGGAAATAAACTCATTAACTTTTAATAAACTGGTGTGGTTATTCATGACTGAAAGGTCATGGTGCGTCGAAATACCAACTGTTATTGATTCCTAGTGTGTTATTTCAATCTATTAATTGAGTATTGGGTATCGATTACAATAGTTATTGATTATTGATTTAAGTGATCGACTATTCTAGGATGAGGAGAGTCCAACTCGGCTAAAAGGTTCACCGACCTCCAACGTGTCCAGTTACAGGTAATTTATGAGGACTGGACGCGTTATCATACCCATGCATCCACTCATGGATTCAAAAGCATTCCGAGATTTCCCAATACTGGTGGACCTGGGCATGAGTCAGAGCAGGAGTAACGAGGAGAAATATCTTTATTTCTCCTTGCTTTTTTCCTCTTTCTATGCATGCTGCATTCTGCAGTTCATGCACCAGTGCAGGCAGAAAGCAGGAATGTGCTGTATTTTAGCATATAGATACATTCTCCCTTTCACGCAGTGCAGCAAGATGCCTTACTGTGTTGCATTGTGTGAACTAATGATAAATATGGCTTATAATAAGCAGGAAGGTGATAGATATATGTGAGAAAGGCAGAAGTGAGAAGGCCAGACAACTAAACAGAGAATTCAATTTAGGAAGAGCAAGATGGGGAAAGATGGGTAAGAAAAAGTAATTACATTGAAAAACCAGACAGAGAACACAAGAGTGAGACAGGAGAAAGAGGGGAAAAAGACCACTGGACATACTTAGAGAAGCTGTCCCTCCTTGTAGACACTGCTGACCTCCCGCTGCAGCACACCTGCTCTTTTCACCCTGTTCTCTGTTGTCCTGCTGCTCTTCGACTTTATGAAACTCAGTAAGGTGTGACCCTTGTTCCCAGGACCCTCATACAGACCCTTCCTCTGGAACATGTTGCTGTGGAATTTTCGTAAAATCACTGTTCTCTTCGATCAATTACTATAAACGATGAGCACTGATTATATAGCATTTACAAAGCACCTAATGCTGGAAGTGCCCGAAGTGTGCATCTTGCAAGCAACGCTATTTACCACCTTCAACTTGACGCAGGCCATGTTAACGACTGATATGTCTTTTTCAAATTCCCATGTTAAAAGGAGTGAACAATGCCAACGGGATCGGGTGTTGTTCTCTCTCGTCCAGATGCAAACAAGGACTCTCTAACATAGACATGGGCAGTAAAAACAAGTATCTGAACAACTGTTCTGTTTCTTTTCTGGGCAATGGTGACCTTCGGTGTGTGATGAATGAATGATCATTTCTCTGTTTGGTGGTCATAGAGTCCCTTTTCATCCTCCAGCTTTGCAAATGATAGGCTATTCAAATCTAGGCTTAGATTTCAAAAAAATAATAATAATTCAACATCTTCTTCTAAAATGTCACTCATTGTGGCTTTCTCAGAGCCCAATATCATGTTATTTCATCAGGGCTAAGGGTCAGAGAAGGGTCAAAGAGCATGCAATGTGATTTCCGGCATTTTGGTGAATCGAAGTCCATACTGGTAAATAGCTATCTATATTCCGACGTTCAGTAAATCAGGGCCTTAAGGACTGGTAATGGAACGGGGTCTTGCTCAATGTCCTATTATCCTTTCTCAGCCATTCACAAGAGCAATGCCCAGTTTTTGTAAACCTAAAATCTCAAATACAACGCAAGGAGATTGAAATTCGTGATGTCATAATGTAAGCAATTAGTTGAAGAGATTAATCTATTTACAACGTTATATTTCTCTTGCCAGTTGAACAAGAATGAGTAGAGCCGCGGAAGCGGTTTAAGCATTTCACAAGGTCATCTGAAATTGTCTGCATTGTGTGGCATAAACAAATGCCAAGAGCAAGAAAGGGGAGATCAAATGAGGCATCGCCCTGACCAACACACTGTGATGGTTGCCATTGTGATAATGGCGGCATGTCTGCCTTGAATAGCCCAGATAAGAAAGGCCTGTAACGGCCTTCGCCTGGGGAAATTCTCTGATAAATATTTGAAATCATTGAGTGTAAAATGTTGCATTTCCCTGAAGCTTCTGAAACTGCTCGTGTCATTTAAAAAAAATGTTTTAGTGCAAAGCGAGTGGACGTTTCAGCAGTGTGTTTATAGAATAGATTTTGAAGGGTTATGAGCAAAAGGAAAGGGGCTGATGTACTGTGAAATTAGAGTTGTAAGTGATTAAGAAAATGGAAAGGTTCTACTCTATAACTCTAAAATGATCTTGGCAAAATATGTGCCATTAACATATTCTCTATTACTAGCTCATATATAGCAGACCTCGGCTGCTGGGGGTATTTCAGCACACTTTAAGACTCATTCATGAACGTAAAGGTGCTTCACTTGAGTTATAAATGAATATGTTGGAATAGTTCATAAAAAGTGAAAACATTTACATGAAGATTTTTCGTGTTATCCTTTCCTAGTCTAAATTTTATAAAAGTACTGAAGGCTATTTTTAAATGTTTACAACTTACATCAAACGGATTTCGATTAATGAAGACTTACCTGGTGAATTCGGTCTAGAATTAAAGACTCACCTGGTAAGTCAATAATAGAACCTCAGGGTTCCAATAAGAATAGTCACCAACTCAGCACCCTCGGAGTGAATTTGGATCTCCCCTATTATGTTGACTCAGGAATTCCAGGCTTGTTGGATTTTTTATTGGGTACGAGTCAAATGTACTCGTAATGATGCACCATTAGGTTAATATTCATAGGTCTTCGGGATCAAAAGTGGGAACAAGTACTAACAAGTACTAATACTGTATGTAAAGAAAGACACAGCATATTGCACTGGCGCCCCTATTTTATGGTGTTGAAGTGGTGTTAAATAGCATAGAATATTAGCCACGCTCTAGTATAAGGTTCTCATTTGAGTGTTCCTTTATTTATTGTGCCAATCAAATGTTAATGCAGAGGATTATTGAACCATTATTTCCATATATTGTGCTTCAAAACGCTGTCATTCTATAAGAAGATTATTTCCCAAAATACTGTCTGAAATGCTTATTTGCTTGCTCTGCCCTACAAAATGGCTGCATCAAAACAAATGATGGGAGGAGAGTCACAGAGTCATTTATGAGTGCCTGAAGTAATGCTCTCTATCAGTAAAAGTGCAAAGAGATCACAGATATTTCTATTTGTACTACTTGAATAGTGCATATTCTCTAGATATTACCATTTTATTCCTATTTTATATGTTTCGGTTTTAATTTAGTAATACATTTAAGGGTACTTGACAACGTACTTCGGGAGTACTACTTCAGATGCTAAGAAATGCTTTTGTAAATCGGCCCCATAGCTTCATTTTATCTTTGCAGCTTGGTGTTATTGGATTTGGCGTAGTTTTCAGTTAATTTGTGGTAATTACTGAAAACATCAAGAACCTCCCCTGACACCTACACTGTAATCCTGTTCATGTGCTCTTGGTATATACGTAGTTGCCAACAGTAGGAGAGAAAATAAATTAGATTGCAAATCATCTCCCGTTTATGGTGAACGAATTAGGGAGTGTACGCCTGAGGTTTTTTTTTTTAAATGGGTTGTCCACAGTGCAATGCTGTGCATTTTCGTGACCTATGAGTAACATTTCATACGTTCTGCACAAACCAACACAGAAACACAGAATGGCATTCGCCTCTCTGTATCCGTGAGCTGGGCATTCTGCAGCGCAAGCACTTTTTCATGGAGTTACAAACTTTGAGGCCAGCAGAAAGTGTCCCAGAGATCATATCTGCATCCAAAAACTGCTACTTCCTCCAAAACAGGTGCACAGCTGGCTCATTACTTCCAAACTTGCTAAATTAGGTAGAAGTATGACTGTAAAATGATGTGGTAACAAATATATCACCATATTATTCAAATTCCAGATGGTAAACTCACGGAATCACACCATGAATCAGTAACAGTATATCTCAGTGCCAAATTACTCTGCCTTATCACCAATACCATTAATGTTTCATCTGTAGACAGTGCAATTGCATTGAAAACAACTAAACCTGTGCATAAGGAGAGAATGAGATTGTTATATGGCCTTGTGTGTCTCTCTTTAGTCCCATGGCAAATACATAGTGCCGACCTTCCACAATGAAAAGCCATGCACAATGTGTTCTGACACCGCTTATACCACGTCCTGCACTAAGCTTTCATATGTTCAAAACTGATCGCACATACCCATCGCATGTGCTGCATGAACATTGAGAATAGTCTATGACCGTTAGCTGGGGATTGGCACAAAAGTTATGGCCACTGCCAAACACTCTGTCATCTTTGACACTGCTTTTGCAACACCAATTACACAATGTTACATCACTCACGTAGTGTTAACTGTATTAGCATAAGGTTCAAAATAATGGCAATATTATGCTGTTTCTACTATTGAGTCCAACAACGTTTTATTTCTGTTTCTCCTTGTACCCTGTAGTGTATAGAAGATTAATGATTGAAGGCAACATTTGCACTGAGTATGATCTTGGCCAAAACTATTTTACAAGTACACAGTTGTGTAATTGAGTAAGAAACTCTTAAGTCATAAAGCTATATTTTCAAACTAAGAGCCTCATTACGAGCTTGGTGGGCAGACGTCAGCCCACCAGCCCCGTAGAGAGGAGGCTGCAGTGGAGCTGGCGGTCTCTCCCCTAGGCTGATTACAAGGTTTCGACTGGGCTTACTCTGGAGGTTTCTGCCGGTCAGCCCATTGGATACAGTGCATTAATCAAAACCTTGTGGTCAAATAGTAGGGAAAAATATAATTCTTAGTCTCGAGCAATGAAACTATAATTCAATCATTGGAAATGCAATTTAATTACAAATAATTTTTTAGTTCATTATTTCACCCCAACATAAAGATAGTCAAGAAAGCATGTAAAACATAATACACATAAATCGACATTTAAGCAATACACATGAAAAACGTGAAAAAATCTAGTCCTTCGTCCGTCTCCTTAATACTTCTCTCTCCGTTAGTCCTGATGAGTCTCGTAGTTGAAGGGGCTGAAACGTGTCGACCTTTTGTTTAACAAGAGAGATTGCGAGGAATATAAAAGATGCCCTAGAAGGAAATTGGAACATATCTCTTTTCAAATAATGGACGTAAACAAGGAGGGTATAGACATGTGTTAGACATTGCAATCATCTCTCAGATGTGGTTTCATGTTGTAAATAACTAATGAATGATATTTATTATTAATAATAATAAATAATATTTCGTCTACCCTCTTAAATCACAAAGAGCCCCAGAATCGACATGGCAAAACTGACACATAGGATCATCAGGATTTTGGGGCAGAGGAACTGTATGCATGATGTACTTAAAGACCATTATTGAATTCTATTGCTTACTAGGAATGGCTAGAGGTTTTGCTCACTTGGTTTTATCGGTGGTAGGACCTGACATAGGATATAGACAAGGGCTATCTCCTGTGACCTGTGCCAAGTACTTCATGGAATAAACACAATATAGACTCAGAATAACTTGTTGAGGGGCTAGAATAAATATCACAAACAAATATATTCTCTCCAAAAACGTTGGTAAAGTACTCACATGCTGATACATTGTAAATTACCATAGGAAATCTTCACTTCAGTGAAAGAGTATTATTGTTAAGCACCTGTGCCTTTCTTTGACAGTTGAGCTAGCTAAACAACCACTACTTCATCCAAATGCACTGGTCATGACCTCTCACATGATGCTGTAGATTATATCCCAAACGACAGCATTAGTGCCATTACAGGTAACATCACATATCACTACTGACACTCTTGATTATCCAGATGGCTGTCCTAGATTTCGCGGAAATATATACATGTGTACTGTCAAAAGATTAACAACAGAATCACGGCCAAAACCATCCTCACTGAAATAGTTTCCAGAAATTAATGGATTTGATTGGAAACAAAGATATTTTGACAATGAACAATCACATTGAATTGGATTTATGTGCCCTTGCTCTTCCCACTATTGTTGTTCTATCCTGTATTATTTTTATCAATAAAAATATTCTACAGGACATTCTCAAAAATAAAACATGATTACATCCAGATTTTCTAACATGCCCGTGAGATACTAAGGTTTATTTGGGGTGCTGGAAAATTACAGACAGGCGGTGGAGTAACTGAACACTGAACCTAAGGATTTTATCAGTTAACAATTCAAACACAGTCCGGAAATCTCTGGAAGAAAATTTAGAGCATGCTTTTTTGGAGGTGAAAATCGAATTCATTACATATTCAGTACAAATTGCACAGGCTTACACTGCAATAATCCATCATTATATTGTAAAAGTGAGAAAGCTATTAAATGTAATCTTACATACTATGTATTTTTACATTTGTAAAAGTGCAAAAAGTGGAAAGATAGAAAGCTAAATAGTGTAACAGCCTTATCCAAACACATGTCTAAAAAAATTCAACCTGACAAAATTGACCTTATCTTCCATAAAGTGCTAACGAGCAAAGTGTTAAGCGAGAGAACGTAATCCTCGTTTACCATGCATTATTGAAACACCTGATCCAGCAATTTTAAATACATTTGGGTAGTCCCAATCCATTTGGCATACACTCCTTCATATTGTCCAATTCTGCAAATATTTGTATCCAAGTGTGTAAAACAGGGAATCAATTTTGATCTCCATAGCTGTAGTATTACTGATTGCGCAACAAACATTAACATGTAAATTTACTTTTGAAATTGATCTACCATGCCTCTCCTTTTAACAGTATCCCAGCAATGGTACAATCGAGATCCAAGGAATTAGGAATGATAGTTGGATTTCAAGAAAAATTAAATATAGAATTTCAAAAGTTATTGAGTTTAGTGCATCGCCATATAAAATGAGACCCATTAGCAATTTCTGTTGACGTACACCTGAAACTTTTTGGAGAATTATTAAGAATATTGTTATTTAAATAAAATGGAGTGTAATTATTCAGTCATTTTGAATACAATTCCATTCTACAAAAATTGGAATCTCCTAAAACCAAAAAAGTAAACTCATTGACTTTGTGCCAGTCTTCACAGAGTATCTTTTTGATTCTCCCATTTACTGGAAATATTAGTACTCAGCAAGTATTTCTTTCAATTTCCTGCTTTACTCATTGCCGGATTTTCGTTTAAATTATTACCTATTTCCTCAAACTTTCAGATCAAAGCCGGGGTAGGGGTTCTGCTTTCAAATGTGATAAAAGCATTACATGGCCATTGTAATTGGTTATTACTTATTTTAATTATTTATTTTTATTCCTAGAACAGATGATTGCTTGTAAAACTGTTCTCTCTGTGCCAGGAACCATTACAAAAATGTATAAAACACTTTTTGGGGGATTTTAACAATCATTGAAATTATTTCTTTCAACATAACGATGATAAACTTGTCATAGCGTACAGGTGAACCACACATTTTTCAAAATCTAGCTGACTGCTGTGCAAAGTATGAATAATAATAATACCTTTAATATGTGCTAATTGTCTAAAAGCATTTTTCCCTGTACAAAAGGCAAAATAAAGTACTCAGTGATTAACTAGGCCTAGGAGAACGCCATGAAAACAATCAAACCATAAACTTAATTTTCTCAAAAAAGATACATGTAAAACACAGGACAAGACTGAAAAACAAAAATTAACTAAAGGTAATCTGGTAGTTTTAATTAAGTCATCTCTTCCGCTTGTTATCGAGATTACTTTGTAGGCAGAAGACAGAAAAATAGCAGTAAGCTTCCATGTGTTATTATATTTTAAACAAGAAACATTGTTCAATATCCTGTTTAGTGATAAGGAAACTGAGCATATCACGCCTCTCTCCATGAACACCAGCCTTAAGAAATGTATGTAAAATGCTAGTGCTGGTGGGGATGAAACATATGGCCAGATTGTTGGAGAGTGTCCTGAAATAAAGAGTCCAGTTTTCAGGCCTGATGGCACAGTAAAATAAATGGTGAGGCATTGCATGACATTGAATATTTTGAAGAGGCTCATTGTTGTGTCAGTTAACTAAGAGTAGCATGGTAAAGGTATTTTGTTGTCATGCAGACTATTTTGTTCACACTTATAACTCTATTCTATCAGAAGCCATTGTTAGATTTGCGAGGGCTGGTGTGATGTGTTGAAAACATTTCACTCCTATGATAAGTCCTCCTCCTGAAAAAATAATTGAATTCGGGCAAGCAAAGTGAGGTTTAGGAGTTCCTGTAGAAAGAGCATTTCTGTAACCAAATCTTAAAAAGACCAATGATTTTGCTGTACCATTTTGAATTCTGTTGCAGGCACAAAGGTTATGAAATTTTGTAGAGGAGTTTGCTACTGAGTGGACTATGTTATTGTTTTTATACGGGCTTGAATGTTCAAATGTGTGAAGCCAAGAGATTTCTTACATTCATTGATTTTGGATGGCAATCAAGTATTTTAAGTGATTCAAGTCAAGATTGGATGGCAACTGAACATTTCTGAGAGGAGATGAATAAGAATTTGATCTTGAAAAGATAAAGGGCCAGATGTAGGACCTTTTGGTTTGTGACTCACAATTTGTGATTTGTTTGCAAATCGCAAATTGCGAGCCTCAAAACAAAATGTACAATAGTGTTAATCACCCTGTTTGTGATTCCCAAATGGGTCCCCAGGGACCTGCCTCATTAGTATTCATGAGGTAGGTTGCAATTTGCGTCCCATTTGGGAATGACTGCACTCACAGATATGGTGGTCTGCTGGGGTCTGATGGTGATTGCTTTTTAAATAAAGCAGTTTAAAAAAATGCAGCCCTTTTTCTTGAAAGGAAAATGTGATGCATTTCAAAAATGTTCTGAAAAAACTTTTTTGCTACCATTCACAAAGGAGACGGGGTCCCTTGGGGACCGCTTTCGTTTGCGAATGGGTTGCTACCAACTTGAAGTTGGTGGTAATTGCAAATGTTTTGCAACCACATTCCCGGTCGCAAAATATTTTTACATCCACCGCAAGTCGCAGTTAGGAAGGGATGCCCTTGGCAGGTCCCTTCCTAATAGCAAGTCGCAACCCCATTTTGCTAGTTGGTAATAGGTAACTGACTCACAAAATGGGGATGATGCATACCAAAAGGCATTTTACTGGTCACAGAGGCTGTTTGCGATCAGTAAAAGCCTTTGTACATCTAGCCCTTAGCTTTTAGGTGGTGAAAACCAACCAAGATAGAATGTCCTTTTGACCTGAAACATGTCACATCTTAAGGGGAAGCAACGTTTGAGGAGGGTAGTTGAGTATCTGCTGTAGAGAGATTATGAAATGGAATGCTTGAGTGTTTCTGCTGTATTTTAAGACATTCAAAGTACCTGTTTTTGAAAATTTGCAAATTGTGCACATGCTTTTCATGTGTATGAGCATTAAATGGTTTACATGTGGATTAATAAGTATAGTTGATGTGCATGTCTAAGTGTGTGTGTGTGCGTGCCTGTGTTTGTGTGTGTGTGCATGTGTGTGCACCTGAAATGGAAAGTTCAATAGGCATTTTATATATATAGTACAATTTTGTGTGTGTTCTTTTGATCCATGTATGTGGGTTTCTGTTAGACTTTTCCTCCTTGGCGAGGTCTCCCTTAACTTTTTGCCTCTGTTTCCCAGGTCGTTGATGTGTGCTGGACTCTGTTTTTGCTGTTTTTGTTACTCTGGGCACTTTACAACTGCTAACCAGTGCTATAGTGCAAGTGCTCCTATACGAAATGTGTATGTAATAGGTTCATCCATGATTGGCATATTTTTATTTATTAGAAAGTCCCTAGTACAGTGCACTAGAGGTGCCCAGGGCCTGTAAATCAAATGCTACAAGTGGGCCTGCAGCACTGGTTGTGCCACCACCTAAGTAACTTTGTAATCATGTCTCAGACCTGCCACTGCAGTGTCTGTGTGTGCAGTTTTAAACTGTAAATTTGACTTGGCAAGTGTACCCACTTGTCAGGCTTAAACCTTCCCTTTTACTACATGTAAGGCACCCCTAGGGTAGGTCCTAGGTAGCCGGATGCAGTGTATGTTTAAGGTAGGCCATCTAGGATATGTGTTTTATATGTCCTGACGGTGAAATATTGCTAAAAATGTTTTCACTGTTGCAAGGCCTGTCCCTCTCTAGGGTTAATATGGGGGCTACCTTTAAATATGATTAAAGTGTAGATTCCCTTTGGGAGCGGTTAGACATGTGGAGTTTGGGGTCTGTGAGCTCACAATTCAAAAATACATCTTTTAGTAAAGTTGATTTTAAGATTGTGTGTTCAAAAATGCCACTTTTAGAAAGTGAGCATTTTCTTGCTTAAACCATTTCTGTGACTCTGCCTGTTTGTGGATTCCCTGTCTGGGTCAGTTTGACAGTTGAGCTGGTTGCACCTCTCACTAGACAGTGACAAAAAGGGAGCTGGGGTGTAGTCTTCATTTCCAGATGAGCCATCTGTGCTAGGAGGGAGGGAAGGAGTGGTCACTCACACCTGAAAGGGCTGTGCCTGCCCTCACACAATGCAGTCTCCAACCCCCTGGAGAGTTAATGGGGCCTGGCCTGGACAAGGCAGGATTTCACAATCAAGAGAGACTTTTCTTTGAAGTAGGCCTACTTCAAATGAGAAAATGGGTATAATAAGGGCACCCAAAACCACTGACTTTAGAACACTTCTGGAAACCAAGAGGAACCTCTGCCTGGAGAAGAGCTGAAGAGCTGAGTAAGAAGAGCTGCCCTGCTTGTGACTATGCTTTGTGGAGCTATCCTACAGTTGCTGCTTTTGCCTGTGCTAAGAGGACAAAGACTGGAATTTGTGTTGCCTTCCTTCTTGTGAAGATTTCCAAGGGCTTGATATAGAGCTTGCCTCCTGTTTTTTGAAGTCTCAGGGACAACAAAGACTTTTCTCTGCCAGCACCTAGAGTCTCAGAAAAGACTTCTACCCTGTCAAGTGGTGCCCATCCAGTTCCTGGGACCCTGAAAGGAGAAGCTGGCAGCCCAAGAGTGAGAAATCCACGCACAGAGCGCTGTGCAGGGAAAAGATCAACGCGACTCCGATCTGCAGCTTAAAAATCGACACACCGCGGACTTAGTGGCTGTAAATCGACGCTCGCCTGCAAAGCGACCCAAAGATCGACGCCCGGGGCTGGAGAAACAACGCACACCATCGCTGACCAAGGCTGGGAGATTGCAACCCGTGCTGCGTTGTTTTCAGATGATCGTGCGGCTGGATTTCCGATGCAAACACCACTGGGCATGTAAAAACGACGCAAGGCCTGACCGGACCCGAGAGTGCTGACGGGATTGACACATCGTTCTCGACTAAAGGAGAAACAACGCAAGGTCTCGCTCGGGCAAGCCCTTTTTGATGCACACTCGCCCGTGCGGGGTTAATTTTGATGTGCACCAGGTACATTTTCACGCCAGCAGCGCTAGTGTTGTGTTTAAATCTACATGAAGACTCTTTTTGCTTTTTAATTGAAACTTGACTTGAGTATTGTGCATTTTTGTTGTTTTGGTCTTGTTGTGTTTAGATAAATATTTTCTATTTCTCTAAACCTGTTTTGTGTCATTTTTTAGTGTTTTCATTAAGTTACTGTGTGTGTTGGTACAAATATTTTACACCTAGAACTCTGAAGTTAAGCCTACTCCACATGCTAAGCTACCAAGGGGGTGAGCAGGGGTTAGCTGAGGTTGATTCTCTTTTACCCTGACTAGAGTGAGGGTCCTTGCTTGGACAGGGGGTAACCAGACTGCCAACCAAATACCCCATTTCTAACAGTTTCTGATAGTGTAATACTTATGTGTTGGATGACCTCTTATGTATATATCATCTATCATTCTAAGAAAATTAGGTCACTCAATGAACTATTTTAGTACAGTGAATTTGTGTGTTTTGTGACATGTCTGTGGTTTAGTAATAAAGATGTGAGCATGTGGTGTTGAGTGAGAATATGTTTTAGTTTATAAGTCAGAGGGTGTGCACCCTGAATATTGAGGTGATTGAATATTGAGGACAGAATATTGAGAAACAATATTGACAGGTAAGTAAGTTTAAATTTTCCACACCTAACGCTACATCTATTTGTCCATGTGGTTTGTTGCAATTGGGTTCTGCCCACGGATTTTTCTTTGCTTTTTGGATCACTCAGTTTTGGACTTTTTACGGTAGGCGAGTTCCACTATGTGTGTCTCACCCACAGTAATCACATGGCAAATGGACTGTGCATTTACCATCAGTGTCCACCTTTTAAGATAAGGCCACTGCGATGAAGTAAGGGTAAGGGGCACTTGGCTGGTTCCACGTCTGCGGGCTGCGCATGGTAGACTACTGTGGTGCGCAACCCGGTAACTGTGCACAGGTAGCCTGGCTCAAAGGGGACTCTCCAGGATTAGATATTCACCTGGGAAAGGCTTTATGATGTTAGTGTACACTAATAGGGACATTCACTGTGATTTTACTTTTTATCTATGTGACACTTTATTATATACAGAGACCATTGACATATTGAATTGAGGAATAACCTGTGTGGGAAAATCATTCTTGTAATTTCCAGATATGACATCAGTACACTTTATGGGTCATCCAGAGTCATGTTTCTCGCTCGGCTTAGGATCAGAGTCCAGGCCTTTTGACATCCTGCTATGCTCAGTTAATTATATTTTGCTCCAGCAGCAGGATCAAAGGCAGTCCCATGCAATTATCAGTACTTAACAAGCTCGTGAGAAGAAATGGGTGGGGCAGGATGATCTGCATCAAGCACTCAGCTGTCACACCATACCAGGGATGTGCCTGCCCAAGCCCACTGAGTAAACCAGAGAGCCCACACACCTGGAGCCAAGCCAGGAGGGGGGTCCCTTTGAACTTTCAACTTAGGGTGTGCAAGACCCTGGCGGTGATAGCAGTGAGGGGTGGAGCTGAGAGCCCAGGAGCAGATGATACCAGTGACTCCTGGATGACACCATTTTGAACTATTCTAGCAGGAAGGTTGGGACAGGGGCAGAGAGGTGGTGTGGCATCTTACGATCAGGCATAAGTGCTTGACTTCTGAGACCTTCCTCTCCCCTTTAAAAACTTTTGACAAGGTGGAGTCTCTCTCTTGCCTGGTGATTTTGCTGCACTTCGCTGTTGGATCCTGGGATTACCATGGAGAACTGGTAGGAGGAACCCCCAATGCCCACAAAGGAATAAGGACCCAGTTGACTCCAGGACCTGTGGGTCTCCCCAAGGACTGGTGAGGCTGCCCCCTTTACAGCGCTTGAGACCAGTTGGGGGAAAGCCCAGGATGTTTGTGCACAGAAACCAAGATCAGGAGGAGAGCTGGTGAAGGGAGACAGAAAAACAATCTCCTTGAGGACTGCAATGCTTTGGAGAGGTGGAGGGTTGCTGCAACTCTCCCTGGTGTCTAGAGCCCACCACCAGGCTTGAAATGAGCCCAGTATTGTAAAAACCGGTCCAATAAGGTCTTAGGCATAGCATTTTTAATTTTGGTGACCTCTATTCTTCCTTTGCCACTGAGTGTATGGGGCTCGGCCGCATTGTCCAGTAAATATCACCAGGGTGGGCCAAGGCCAAGAGGTCAGCAAAAGAGATATTTTATCATTTGTACCCCCGAGGGAGGGGGTATGCATGGGACCTTTTCTAAACAACTGGGGACCCTATGCCCTGGGTGTGCTCTATTGCAGGGTGCCAGGAGCCTATCCACAATCCCTGCAGGCCAGAAATAAGGAGGGGAGTGCCGCCACACTCCCTCAGCTGTAGTCAGCCACCCTGCTCCCAGTGCTTGTGTCTACAGGAGCGGGCAGGCAAAAACACCTCGCCGGCTCCAATGGCAGCAGAGAAGAGTGCTTCTTGGGAGGCACTTTGGTAGGGGCAGCCAGAGATAGGCTTTCTGGGATGCCCCCCAGTGTGGACAGAGTGTGGGAACCTGGGTGAGACTGGGTACCCTTAAAAAAAAGAGGGGGAAAAGGTTGTGCAGTGCAATGCCATGCATCAGAGAAAAGAAGTAAAAGAAAGACTTCTGCTCTCCCCAGCACAGTGGGAGAGCTGCTAATAAAATATGCACTGCTCTGAAAGGCACCCCATAATGCCCTGTGGGACTTGGCTATTTTTATACTGTTTTCTCCCTTTGTAGTGGCAACAGGATGATGAGGTCATCACTGATAAGTGCATAAGGTGCGGGTGAGCTGCAGGAGCAGCACAGCATACCCCAAGAAAAATTGGAGGAGTCTGCATTCTAAGGTGTGTGGGATTTCAAATGAAAAGCCTCCCCAGGATTTCTCATACATTTCAAACACTCCAAAGGCTGGAGCTTTCCTCCAGAGCTGGGAGTGCAGTGCCCTCTCTAGCAGTTAGGTTTAGGGTTCCAATTGTGAGGGCCCAAAGGGCCTTAGAGTGGTTAAAGAAAATCTACACTTTTAAACACTTTCTATGGGCCAATGTTTTGGCTGCAATGTTGTTATAATGTAACTGCTTTTATAATTCCAATTTTATGACTAAACATGTATAAAAATTACATGAGCACAGGTTTGGCTTAGTATATGCTTTATTAGCATTAATAGGTGCATTAACACAGAAGTATTGTTTTGATGGTTGCATTTAAGTACAGGTTGATTTTTTTTAACATGTAGTCTGTTGGTCTTGTACCTTGCAAGAACCAATAGACTCACTTGAAATGTTTGTGTGACCCTTTAGGGGGGCCAAGGGTGATAATGCAATGTCATATATGGTATCATCCATCTGCCAAAGTACATGTTTGTAAATTAATGCATAGTATTTAGTAGTGTGTGTGTAATATGTGTACTGCTCCTTTTCCACTCAGGGAAGGTGCTGTGGGCTAGTAATCACCATTCACTGGCATGTAATATTTTCACTCAATGAGGGATTATCCAGACAGTACTTTTTTCAGAGGATCTATCAGTCAATCAATCAATCAGTTTTTATAAAGCACAACTCCTCACCCGTGAGGGTCTCTAAGCACTGGGGTCTCAGACTGCAGGCACCAAATGATTAGGGCAAGAAATTTCTCCCTTTCTAAAAGTGTAATTTTCAGAACTGTGACTAACAATCCAAGTTTACCATTAAAGAGGGTTTTAATTTACAATTCTCTAGACACCAAACTCAAACTGTCCGCTGCTCACAATTAAAATGTATTACTTATTAAATGTAAATTGTAGGTCTTTCCATAGTGAAAAATTAATTTAAAGCCCATATGTTTGAAATTCTGAAATTGCAATTCCCAAATAGCAAATGCCCAGAAAATGCTATTTGTGAATCGCACAACAGAATGCACGTGACTTGCAATTTCCTAAAAGCGATTCCTACAGATTCGCATTAGCTATTAGGAAATTGCAATTTAGGAAATCGATAAATTGCAATCTCCTGATAGGAAATCACAAATTAGGAAAATTATTGTATTTTGTCTTGTTTCTTATTCCAAAAAACTTAATAGGAATTTACAGCAAATGAAAAGCCGCACCCCTGGCCTAAACTCTATCTCCAGTCTTAGTGAAATTTCGACCAGTGCATTTTACATGTCAGTGAGCATATCTGTACTTTTGGATACTCAATATGAAAAGCAACTTCTGGGACATTTGCAATTAATATCTCTTTCCACCCAGTCAGGAAATCCTAATGCCAGTTTCTAAAATTGACTTACAGAAACATTATTTAAGAATATTTCAATTGGACTCATAAGGGAGAGCGAAAGGTGTTAGCGAGGCAAAAATTATTTTCCTAAAGTCTTATAGATTGAACATTAACTGCAGAGCTCTTTTTGTACATTTACAACACTTTTTCGATTGGTGGTTGCATGTATTATGCATTCAACTTTGTAGGCTTCAGTGTCTGAAAAACTTGCTAGCAGTGGACCTATAGCCATGTCTGCTAGTTAATAAGTGTGCAGTATGTATGTATGTGATATTGCTATAGCACAAACCTAACCAAAAGGTGCTGTCAGGATGTTGCACATGGGCTAGTACAAGTGACTACAAGTCCTTGTAAACATACACAAACACTCTGGCCCCAACATTCTGCTGCCATCGGAGAGTGAAGACGGCTCTAGCATCAGTGCCACATCTATGGAAGAAGGATGCTGTACCAGGTGTACACGCCAAATCACCTCTGGATGTGACTTGTCCCTTCTTCCCTATGCCAGTGTTGGTGAGAAGATACCCAACCTCTGAGGCCTAGATAAGTGTATACACTGAACCTGAATACTAAGAGTAATGAGTATACTTTGTTTTGCTTGTTATGACTTTGTTGTTTTGTTGAAACAATGTTTCATCTGCAATTGATACAGTTGATTTAGGAGAGATACTTTATTGTCACAACAAAAATAAAAGGTGATTTTTCAGTGATGCACCATGCATTGCTATCATGTGTGATGTCTATTTCTTAGATGTTGTAATCACTCTTACCTCAAAAACAGTTGTTGGTCATCTCTGTGCATCGTGCACAACCCTCTGCTGCATGTGTCCCATCCTGCTTCTTGGATTCGGCCTCTCTGTTGATGTTGTGCAGATCCTTGCTCACGGCTATTTTTACAGATAATGGCACATGTGTTCATGATTTTGCAACTCTCTGGTCTGTAAGGCACTGCTCCAAGTGGCAATGATTTTGCAACTCTTAAGTCTGTAAGGCACTGCTCCACCAGTCTTGTGGAGAGTTGTGGAGACATCTGAACCTAGACTTCAGTAAATCCAAGGTTCATTCTGTGATTGTCTAATATTTCCTGTTTGATTGCCTTTCAGCTCTTAATCTTGAATTTAATTATGGTGTCAGTATTTAAGGGTGCAAGGCAGATGCACTGTCTCCTTTAATAGTATGAGAAGGAGAAAACTTTAGGTCACACTACAAACACAGTTATGGACACTGTACGAATTGAGTTTTCTACTCGTTTACTGAGTAATAAGCCACTGTCACATTCACCCTGAGACAGTCAGTTAGATATTTCACTGCAGGGAAACATGAAGGAGTCATTGGTTCTGGCTGGCAATCTGCCCACAAGATCAGTTATGATTCAAGATTCATTAGGCATCACACATTACCTGTACATTGTGCAAATGGGTGCTTTTTATATTTCTGTATATTAATTCATTTGCACAGGGGGGGGCATATGGAAATATGTGTGCCATCAACACAACCACTTACATGGGGAAACATTACTTTGGTCTGTTACAAATATTTGTGCATATGTATTTATTTACTTGGCTAAGCATGATGTCCAGAAACATGTGACACACCTAAAAAATGCACTTTGTGACACTCATCCTATCACGGCTATAACTCCTCAGTGACTGCCTGAAGCCAAAAGGTATAGACAGCACTATACTTGCACATGTGGTGGGATTGCACTGCTTCTGACTGTTAGGGTCTGTAGCTGAGGTTGTAACTCAGCAAATAATTCAACAATTACCTCACTAGTCAGGGGCATATTTACAAGGAGCTTGAACCGCCACGGTGTCATTTTTTTGATGCAGCTAATGTGCATTCTGTGCTCCATATTTACAAAGTGATGCATTCAGCATAATGGGCCTTATTTAGTAGGAAATTATGCAGCATGGTGCCACAAGCAATATTGCTGTGCCGAGCTGTGTCATTTCTAAAACACACGGATGCGCAGTATTTATAAGAATACAGTGGATCCCTGTGTTTTTCCCCATGCTGGTGCTAAATCATCTGCCTAGCACCAATGCAACCACCCGTGTGCCATGGCACAAGGATGCCTGCATTGCAGGGTGATTGTTTATGTGCAGGAAGGGACACCTTTCTCCACATAAACAATCATTAATGGTGATTTGCTCCTTCTATATGTGCTGCAGAATGCAGCACAAATAAAAAGAGAAAAAAACAAGGAAAAATTAAAGTATTTCTCCTCATTGCACCACTCTAATGCCACCCCAGGGGTGGCGTTAGTTTTTGGCGCTGCTTCAGGTTTACGATTTCTTGTAAATTTGGGGCAGCGTCAAAAAGCAATGGGTGCTGTGTGGGTATGCCCACAGCAGCACCCATTGCACGCCCTTTTGCCTCAGAAAACTGCGCTGGGGCAGACCATATTTACAAGGTCACATTAAGCCATGTAAAGCCTTGTAGATATGGAGCATAGCACAGCACCACCGGAGCATCACTAGAGGTGGCACTCTGGAAGTGCAAGGGCCTCATAAATGATGCCCAATTTGTGACTTTTCACTGTCCTGAGTCATTTTGTTCCCGCACTACAACCGGGAGAACAGACACATTGATATCTATAAGTTTATGGGAAAGTGACGCATCGTTGGCAAATGAAGTCCAAATGTATCACATTTCCTGTGCATCAGCAACCCAGACATAAGCATGACAAATTGGCACTAATGCCTAAGCCAAACATACCCAAAGCACTTTGGCAAGCTCAGCTAGGCCACAAACCTACTCACACTACAGCTAGGAGCAGGAAGAAGATGATCACCACCACCACCTCCACCATCACCATAGAGGCATCGCAGGAGAAGGAAGCAGACATACCGGAAGAGCACTATGCTCATTGACCTAAGGGAGGAGGAGGTCATCTGCTACTACAGACTCAGGAGGGACTCCATTCTACAGCTCCTGCAGCAGAATGCACCAATCCCTTTGTAGGCCAAGTGGAAGGCAGTACTCCACATGCTGGCATATGGCTCATTCCAAACCGCCATAACCAGAGTGGCAGGAAAACCTCACCTCTACTTTTCTGCATTCCTTCCCTCCATCCCCGATGCCATTATAATCCTCACACCCCAGTACCTCATATTCCCCAATACAGATCTGAAACAATTTAAAAATAAGAGGGCTTCTATGACATTTTTGGATTTTCACATGTATTGGGGCAATGGACTGCACTCATATGCAACTGGTGCCTCCTGCTGCTGCATCCCACCTGTACCGCAATTGGAAGCACACATTTTCAATCCACCTGCAGGAACTAGTGGACCATCTGGGTATGTTCATCAATGTGAGGGCAAAGTACACCGGCAGGGCTCATGATGCATACATCTTCAGACATTCCATCATAAATGAGTGCTTCCAGAATGGAAGATATGGGAATAGCCTACCGGTTGGTAAGTACATTTGAAACACATGACCGACTTCACAACAGTAAATTATGTTGGGTAAAATAGCCATATTTGAGTTGGTTGAATGAGACAGTGCATGTGTAGCAGTTGTGGGCCTCATACTTGGCCCATACAACATGGCACTTGTGAACTACAACCCTGCAAGGCACACATGTTAAGACCTGCTAAGCCACTGTGGACCTCATTTACAAAAGTCCTGCGCTGCTGGAGCATCCATTTTCCCGATGCTTTCATGGCACAGGCAATTCATCTATATCTATGAGGCAAAGCAAAGTCACCCTGAGTACCTTTGGATGGCTTCATATATATGGAGAGAGGCAAAGTGCACAATGCAACAATGCAGAGGTACCTGCACCATGGTGCAAGGATGCTTGTGTTGGCACTAGGCACCAATTTGTTGTCCAGTGCATGCAGAAGGAACAGAAATGCGCTGTATTTCGTTAATACTGTGCATTTCTTTTGATGCAGGCAACAATTACAGCTGGACTACATCTTATTAATCTAAAAATGTGTGCATGTCATCAACCTGTGAAAAATTGATGTCCATGGAAAAACAGACACCAAACAAAGATAGCAATTTGGCACAGTTTGGACATGTTCTGATAATGTGTGCTGGTGCAGTATACTGACTGTCAGACATCCTACCGCAATCTAAAGGATGTGCAAATGTAAATAGTGTGCAATGTCTGTGTGTGTGTGTGTTGTACATCTAGCCATTCGTACAGCCTCATACTTGTGGAGGATAGTAGAGTGAACTCATAGTCTGATGACTGTGAGCAGAGGCATATAGGATGTGTATGGGAACACAGTGCAACCCATACAGTCTACATATGCTACATCAATGTCAGCAGGCACAGAGTAAATTCCTTGTGACATCTCACATAACACATAAATGCAAAATTCTCAACTGTGCCAGTGCAAGATTGGCTACCTAAGATAAATGCTGCCACATTTGCACTAATAGGCAAAAATGCAAATGGAACTGGCTGAGATGTAAGTTATCATGTTGCTGTGTCTCACTGAGATAAAAACAATGAGTTCACTTGTACACCTACATCTATGTGTGTTTAGAATTAGAAAATAAAACATTTGCTCTGAAGAAATGACTCTATGAAAGGTAAATCCTGCCAAGCTACCATGCACTGGTGCATTCCAGGTCACAGTGGCAGAATGCCCAGGTGACCATCTTGTGTGAAAGCATACACACATCCTAAGTTCAAGTAACCATTTAATATAGCAACATAATGTGATGCATGCCAATAGCAAACACATACCTAATTGGAATAAATCAAACTTGTTTTGGCTACCCAAACTGGCCTTGTGATTGCCAAAATATATCCAAAGAATTGAGGCAAACACTAATGTGCATTGGCACTGTCAATGTGCCACACAAATTCTTCCAGACCCAAGCCCATACAGCATGACATGATAAGGTGGTTATTGGTTATCACTCTATGGTAACTGTTGGTTTGCAGATATCAATATGTGTAATATATGCATAGCCACATCCATAACACATCTAGGCAGTCAATCTGTCCCCAGGATGCCACATATACTGTAGACTGCCTAAACCAGCCAGAGTATGTCATTCCCTGAGCGGGTTATGCATCCATAATATTTCCTATGAAAGTAATGTATACAGATATGGGCTTACTTACCAGAGGCTGGTGCCAGTGGTGGCTCACTACTTTTGGACCTCAGATGGCACAAGCCTCTAAACTATCCATGAGGCCACGCTGAGTCTCCTTTAGGCTCATCATAGCCTCCTAGCTATGGAGTAAATCAAGATACCTCAATAAAATGGCTTGGTTTACTTTGGGCCATGGGGACATTGCAGGGGTCTTGCAGGGGGTTTACAAGGCAACATCCATGGAATTCACGCTGAATCAGTTATACCAGATATAAACCTGGTGCCATAGCAAAGACTTATGCCTTCCCCTAATCTGACGTCATGTGGCATTATAGTTCTTCCTTCCCCTTCCAGCACATAAACCATCCAGGAAGTGATTTTGCTTGTTCTATGTGTGCTGCAGAATGCAGAATGCAGGACACATGAAAACGGAAAACACAAGAAAAAATAAAACATTTCTCCTCATTACACCTCTTCTGGGGATGTGTAAGGTTTTTGTCCTGCAACAGCTTTACGTGAGTCTGATAATCTGGGGTCAGTGTCAAAATCCATGGGTGTTGCATGTTAACCCACCACAAGGCCCATGCACCATCTCCTTGAGGCAGAGTAAAGCAACACAGTGCTTTACACCGCCTTGCCTTATTCAAGAAGTATGAGGTTCTGTCAAGCCACACATAATGATTTTGCATTACTTCATAAGTATGATCCCCAGATCACTCATGAGTGATATATGTTCTACTATTTTGTATGGTTGCACCACTTTTGTGGCACATCCTTGATGTGAAATGCTAGCAGACATTTAAAAAGCCATGCAAGAGGTGATTTGTGCCACCTTAACGCAATGCAGCGGCTTGTGCTGCATTGCATTACATTTAATTCGGGAAAGCGTTCCTTGGGTGGAACATGGGCGTTCCCATGCATTCTCCCATGGATTTCATGCAATCCCAGATTTACAAAGGTTTGTAGACTTGGGATTCCATGAAATTTCTACACCTCCCAGAGGATGGTGTAACGAGGAGAACAATCTTTTTATTCCTAGTTATTTACTTCTTTTATGTGAGCTGCATTCTGCAGCCCGCAGAGAAAGAGGAAAATGCCTCGAGAAATTGCTATGGTGCAGGAAGGTATTCCTTCCTGCACAAAAACAATTCTCCTTGCAATACAGGTGCCCTGACACCACGGTGCCAGGGGACCTGCAGTGGTGCTGGGCTGCTTGAAGTGCATTACTGCACGGAGAGGGCAGAAATGCTCCATATCTTTGTAAATCTGGGGCATGTCTGTCCTTTCATGCAACACAGTGCATCAACTTAGCTTTCTGCCAAGCGTTGCGTAAAACGTTTAGCTAGTAGGCCCCTTATCATGCCAGGCAATTTCACATTGCTACTTTACAAGCCCCAGTATTCACACCAGTAATGCAATAAGTCACACATATGTGCACTGTCAACATACACATGTAACTCATTCCAGGAGACCAAGCAAGTCACCACATATATTCAGACGCAAAACTCTGATCCCTGGAATTGTTTAAATGCATTGCAGAACACACTACACTGTAAAATACACATTTTGCCAATTGCATCAATTTAAACTGATGCAATAGCGTAATGGGAGACACAATGAGGATGTTGTGTCATCTGGATGTCATGCATCCAAGCTGATGAATTGAAAATACAGCATTGTGTAATGTAATGCGTTGCATGAAAATCAAGCATTGCCTATTTTTGCAAGGATGTGTTAAAAAAGACGCATTTGGTGAAAACCTGATGCATTAGCGCAGGAAATCATGCAATGGCTCTGTCATGCTACAAACCAGGAAGTGTGAAGTTACCTTCACTTTCCCTTACAGTCTTTTTGCCTGTGCTGGCTGGTGGAGGTTTTTTTTGGTTGGTTGCTGGAAAGTGTGGTGTTGTTTTCTGGTCTTGTTGGTGTCTGTGTTGCTCTTGTTATGTACAAAAAGTTGGTTTTGTATATTGTATTTGTAATTTGTATTGTTAAGTTCAGTGTATTGTCGGGTGTCTGTCGTTATAGGGTTTTGTATTGTTAGGGGTAGTCGGAGGATCTTAGGTTGTTTTTCTGTTATTTGGGGATATTATTTTTCCTGGAAGGGAAATGTCTGGGAGGTGCAGGTCGTGCAACATGTCTGACCAGGAGTTTATGGGATTCCACTGGCTGATCATTCACTGCTTCCCCAACATGATTGCCAGTGGGGATTGGGTAATTCAGGGGTACCCAACCCAGCATTGGAAGACGCAGTGCGAGAACGTGCGACATCCATAACTGTGGATTTTCAAGGTGAACTGCACAATGCATCAGCTGAAGCATTGCTGGGCAGAAGTGGTCAACCAGGAGGCTGACCTCATTGATCACCTTGGAATTGAAGTGGAGAAAGCTGTTGGTAAGTACACATATGCTGTGAGCTTATAGCTGAGTCTTCTTTGCTAATATGTGATATTGCTTCAATAACGCTAAGGGTCACATATGTTTGACATTCAGAATGCCATGTCTATGCCTAACTATGTTGATAAGAAGAAGCATGCCACAGAGGCATTTTAACACTGGACTGGTATTAGCCCACACAGACCATGTAGTGCATGCCAGCCCCAGAGGTGCTTGTTGCCCCACCAGCACTATGCAGGTAGTGTTGTCACCAAGCATTCCAGGTCATTCCTGACTCACAAATGTGTGTGCCAAACTCTATGTATGTTACAGGTGAACCTACTCTTATGTGATTATATCAAAATGTTTGACAGGCTGTTTGGGGCACATCTAAACATTTCTCATACATGTTGTTGTGCAGATGCTCCAAATCCCTCCTTGTGCCTGTATAGGACATGGATGGACAGTGTCTATTTACTGTGCAGCACCGGCATGTATTGAGCTCAGTGAAGGCAAGAAACTGTGGGTCCATTTTAGTGCATTGCTTGGGCAATCTTATTTGCGCTCCGGGCCTGTGGCCTGTGCCCTTTTACCTAGTTCATTTTTCATTTATTCCTTTTCCTATTTCAGCCTGGCTTCATTTTATCAGTGATGATTCATTATTTTTTTCAGTTGCTTTTTTCATGCAGGATTCTTATTAGTTCCTAATGCATGACACTCTCATCTTGTGCTTTGCTCAAGGCTGTATAAGATAATCCACGTATTGTCTGTCGAAGAGCATGTACTGCATTTCATACAGAAAAGATGTATTATCTTGTCAGGTCATTTCTTAGAAAACAACACATTTTATTATTTCAAAAAAGACACACTGGTACAACTCAGGTAAGAGGGAACATCCCAGCCATCCATCTTATGCTGTACCATGTCGTTGCCGCTCTACTGAACGTGGCCTCCTCACTTCAGCTTCTCAGGAGGACTGCCAGCAGACTACAGGCAAACAACACCTGTTTACTATTCAGGTATGGGGCCGGGCGTTCCTTTCAGAGACTAGCATAGGCAGACAAGGGCTAACACTGCTATGGTCTCAGGTAGAAGCTAGAAGTATGGGTTAGGATTTAGATTCACTAGTGGGACAGGACTCTGGGGCTTTTTATTTGTTCATACTCTTGGTCACAATAGTAATTATATTGTGCTTCATTTTCCAAATAATCACAGCTCATGCTTTTTTACATAGAATGCAGTTGCTGCAATAAAATATTTTGAAACCTGTCCTTCATTTCTCTGTCTGTCTTGCATGTATGAGACTGTGTACAAATGATAGAAAGGGCAAGGTCTGTTTTGCCACGACTTTGCTGAGGAGTCAAAGTGTCATGTGTCAGGCTGCCACGAATCACCTTTACTTTCTAGGTTTGGGTGAGGTGCTGATAGGTAGCCAAAAGGGTTAGGCCGACAGGTACCAGACAGTGTAGGATTAACCTAGCAGCAGTGGTTCTGCCACCCAAAGCCAGAAGTCTCATCTCTATAGTGTGAGTCCTATGACAGAACAAGCACAGCGGCTGTGTAATGTGTGAAGCATTGTCATGGACATGCATAGATATGATAAAGGCACAGCTAATGCAATACCTTGAAGAGTGTGGTATATCAAATCATTGGGTTCATAGACCAATGAATGGCAGGCACCCTTGCACCATTTTTCAAGGAGTGATGTATTGGTACTTGGTCTGCAATCTGTGCACCTGATTCTTGATTATGCACCTCATATATGTGAACACTTCAACCTGTCTTACCTATGAGTATTATTAACTATGTTGATTGTGCTGTATGCTTCATGTTCAACATGCAGACTTACATAGACTATCCCTAATTCAATGTGTTGTGCTTCTTATGTCCGCAGTATATGTGTTCTACATACACAGTGCAATGTACCATGTTATGTCTTGTAGGTGGACCAGAATCCTACACTACGACTGAGGTGAACAGTCTCAAAGGTCCAGATCCTACCAGTGAGTATCACCTGAATGGTTACTGTGGTGTGCGAGGATTGTGTGTGATGTTGGATAACGGTTGCAATGATATGTTCAAGAGGTATCCTAAATCCAATTAAATCATTTGTTCTAGACATGGTACATCATAAATGAATTGGTCAAAGTTGCATATGTACTAGAAAGTGACTAATGTCAATGTGAATGTATTGCCAATCTATGCAGGCCCACATGATTTTTGGATAGATGGAGTGACAGAGGAGCCATGACCAAATTGCCATAGTCTGTCAAAGTATAAGGGAGAGGATATATATTGACGAACGTGGCTTGGAATGGTTGAACTTCCAAATGCATGCCAGATGCAAGTTGCTACTGTAGTTTCTCACACTGCACTTCATGTACATTTAGTATGGTGAGTCCAGACAGGATGTGAGGATTCACACCTCATTGAAGAAAGAATAGGTAAGGATACCTGGCCCAGATGTCTGCATTCCACACATGATAATGCAACTAACTTACCATCTACTGCCCATTTTCCATACTGGATATATAGTCATACCTTTGCACTGTCTTATTACCAGAAAAGTCATGGTGAGTTTGATCAAAGTCATGTCTCCACGGCGTTGCCATCTGACAGTCCATTACACAATTCATCTTCTGGTGGTGTTACCCATAACGTATTGCAACCAAAATGTCATCAAGGAATATAGTTTGGCTAACTCTTGTTAGTTACATCACAAGATACTTGTGCATATGAGATGTACAGCATGCATGCACACACCCATCACATGGATATGCTGAGAGGTGATGTGCAGCAAGGTGAGATTAATTGCTCACATGTAGGGACAGACACTAGGTTATGTAGTGGGACACATTCTATTATTTAAACTGCATGTGATGAACCATGGAATGGTCCTTCCGGTATTTACATTAGACATTGTATGAGATGTATCCAACATCTCTGCTTGTTGTGAGTTAGTTAGCCACCCTATCCATGTTTCAAATATCTTGGACATAGGAAGTCTATGTAGCAATGTCTGTGGAGTTGTGTCTTTGCCATATCAGGTACACAATGCTGAGTCACAATACTTGTACTTGTCAGACATTGCTCATTTTACATATGTTAATGGCCATTGAATCAAACCCATAAAACGGCTGCAAAAGGAACCCAAATTATCATTTTCTAGGGACATGTGTAACATACCCTGGGTACACAACAGCATTGTTCTTAATAATTCTCTGTATTGGCATGGTTATACCTAGATTTCGCCATACAGCGCAAATGCAATTGCCAACACTGGCAGCACCTGTGTCCTTTGGCCTTGTTAACAATAGGAGAAGTAAGTGTTTTTTAAATGGATGGTCATTTTATACTTCAAGGCTCTTTTGGGGTTTTAGAGTGCCACATGTTGTGTTTGAAACTAGATGAAGCATTTTGAAGATTGACACAGTTACTAGTTATACTTTGTCTGATTCATTTTCCTTCCACTCCAACAGACAAAATGACACCTGAGCAGCGGACGAAGCACATCATCCAGCTTGAGCATTACTGGCACATCCGCTATGCAGCAAAGGCATACCGGTGAATGGCACCAAAATTGGTTGAGGAGAGGGCAGTCGTCTCTTGGAGACTCACATCACAGGGACCACCAAGTCATGATCAGCCAGGCACCAGCCAGGATGTTGCTGCTGACAAGAGAGGACCATTATCCATCATTTGCAGTAGCCAGTCAACCCTCAGGACCATCACAGCCCCAGGCCCAAACCACTGGACATGGTTCTCAATTTGAACAGCTGGCCATGAATGACATGTCTGATCTGAATCTCCATGTGGCAAGCCTTGAGCAGAGAGTGTTCTTGTTGATCGTTTTGGTGCAAACACTGCAGCAGTCTGTGGAGCGCATAACAGAGCAAATATAGGCTACAGGGACCCTTTCTGCTCTTCCTCATGTTTTAAGATGTGTTTTTATTATACTGTTTTTATAACATCGGTTAGGCATAGTTAGTGTAGGCATAGGTTAGGTTAGTTTTGGTATTTTTTTTTTTTTTTAGGAGGGGTTGGTTCTTACTTGGGTATATGGGTGGGTAAGTTGTTTAGTCGATGAGGGGGTTAATGTTTGGGATATGTGTTTTAATAAAAAATACAAACAAATATATCTTTATTTACCTTTCGAACTTTAGGCAATTTGTGTGTAGCTGTACTTTATGTTGTTATTGTGTGAAGATGTTTATTAAGGCAGAGTGGGAGTTGATGTTTAATGTTGATGTTGTTATGTTATATGTGTAGAGTAAGTTAAGTCAAGCTAAGGTAGTTTTAGATAGTTTTTAGGGTAAGGTAGTATAGTTTAGGTAGCATAGTTTAGTTTAGGTGTAGTTTAGGTAAGATGAGTAAGTTAGAGTCGTTTAGGTAGTTTTCGGTATGCTAAGTTTTATTTCTACATTAAATATCAACCTTTATAGGTTCAAGTCTACTTCATGATTTACTATGTGGGAGGTATCAGATCTGTTTAGGTTGTGTTAAGTGCATGCAGTAGGATTTGCTTATGGTGTTTGTAGACATGTGTGATTAGGTGGAAGATCTATAGAGCGGAACCTATCAATGTTTGCATGGAATCACTTAAGGGATCTACAAACATAGTTGAAATCTGTAAGTGCCACTCTTGCTGTGAATAGATGCACAGACCGAAAATATATTCATCTACTGTTGCGCTGTGTGTATACGTCCTCTGACATGCATTGGAGGGATTGTGATGTCAGACCATTGTCACTAATCAACGATAGTTTGGGTCACACACTGGTACCAGGCCCTTACACAAACCCCCTAGTACCATTTTCTTAGAGCAGCAATGTTATTTGCTGGCTAGGATCAATGAATGTGCTCCCCACCAGTGCTGTTACTTCATTCCCCATAAATATTGACTGCATGCTACTTGTTGCACTTGATCCTTGTGACCTTGAGTTACTACTTGCCAGTCTTGATACACATAGGGTTCACCAAATACATTTCCTGTGCCTGTATAGCTTTGTCCATGGCTCAATGAGATACAAGCCCCTTTGGAGAGCAGTTAGTGTTTTTGCCTCACAAAATCCACTATGTTCTACCTAGACCAGACAGCAACAGATATGCAACACACAGGTTGAACTTAGTGCATTTGTTTGTGTTTGACCTGATATCCTTGGTGTGGTTTCTCCTGTCTTTTAGCCTCTTCTTCCTTTATATTTGACTGTGTGCTGGACTTCTTTTTAACTGGTTTTTGGTACTCTGAGATGTTTACCACTGCTGACCAGTGTTAAGGTGCAAGTACTTCCTGCATAAATTGTGATTGTGATTGGTTAGCCCTGATTGGCATATTTGGTTTACTAGTAAGTCCCTAGTAAAGTGCACTAGAGGTGCCCAGGACATTTAAATCAAATGCTGCTAGTGGGCCTGCAGCACTGATTGTGCCACCCACATGAGTAGCCCCGTAAACATGTCTCAGACCTGCCACTGCAGTGTCTGTGTGTGTAGTTTTGCACTGACAATTCAACCTGGCAAGTGTACCCACTTGCCATGCCCAAACCATCCCTTTTACTACATGAAAGTCACCCCTAAGTTAGGCCATAGATAGCCCCATGAGCTGGGTGCAGTGTATTTAAGAGGTAGGACATGTAATGCTGTGTTTTACATGTCCTGATAGTGAAATACTGCCAAATGCGTTTTTCACTATTGCATGGATTAACTCTCCCGTAGGTTAACATGGGGACTGCCTTTAAATGTCTTTTCTGTGCAGTTTCCCACTGGGAGCTGATAGAGATATGGAGTTTGGGGGCTGGTCTGTGAACTCACAATTTAACAGTAAATATTTTGGTAGAGTTGCTTTTTAGATTGTCTGATTGAAAATGCCACATTTAGAAAGTGGGCATTGTCTTGCTGAAGCATTCTGTGCCACTGCTTGCCTGTGGATTCCACGTCTGGGTCAGACTGATAGTTGGGTTTTTTGTAAGTTCCCTCTATACAGTGACACAAGGGGAGCTGAGGTGTGTCCCGCATATCCTGATGAGTCTTCCTGGGCTAGAGTGGGGAGGAAGGAGCTGACACCTGCACCTGAAAGGGATGTGCCTGTCCTCACCCAATGCAGTCTCCAACCCCCCTGGTGTGTGTGTCTGCGGCCAGGCCTGGGCAAGGCAGGATCTTGTGAACAACAGAGACTTCCTTTTGAAGTTTGCCTACTTCAAAGGCAGACATGAGTATAAGTAGTGTACCCAAAATCCCAGATTTTTAGAACACTTCTGGATCAATCGGATTCTCTGCCAAGGAGAAAAGCTGGAGAGCTGGAGGAGGAGTACTGCCCCTTTGCTGTGTGTGGTTTCCTGGGTTGGCCTGCTGTTACTGCTTCTGCCATAAAGAGGACAAAGACTAGATTTTGCTGGATATCCTGCCAAGGGCTTGGACTGGGCTCCACTTTTTAAGAAGTCTCATGGACATCAAAGACTTCACCTACCAGCCTCTGGGTTCACTTTCTGTGGACCCTAACTCGCCAGGTGGTGTCTATTCCAGTTTCTGGGCCCTCGGGAGTAAAAGGTGGCCTAAAAACAAGAAGGACCAGGTGCACTGACTGCAGACGACTCCAGGACCAAGGCCGCCGCCGGACTCAGCGACACACTCTGCACTCAAAGCCGTGGCCCTGCTGGAGTGTGATGACCATGACTGACACCTGAGCCCCAACCCCACCTAAGCCCCGCTGATGTCCCATGACTTTGTATGTCCAGAGTGGCCTGGTACTGATGACCGTGACACATGACTCAGCCGCGGCGCCTGTAGCTGTGTGACATGACCACGACCCCGTAAGGTCGCCCAAGGTGTTTTGACCCGCCCAATTAAATGACTGCGCCAGAATTTCAGGAACCAATTCCTTGCACCGACGCGGCATCACCTCCCCTGCTCTGACGTAAGGAACCAACGCCACTCCGGATCCAGCGAAGCCTAACCACCCTGACTCCGTGCATCAGCTTGTTTCCTCGTTACCAAAGGTACTGTACCTGGGGGTCCGTGCGACTCCATGACCGGTGCCGCCCTCCTTGCGAGTGGCTTCGCATTGTAGGGAATGACTCCACTAACGACATCGTGATACCACAAGTTGGAGCTATTGTTTCTAAGCGCAATAGTGAAGTTTAATCTTTGAAAATGTGTTTCTTTGCTTGTGTATGTTGGATGTTTGTTGTTCTGGTCTTGTTTTACTCAGATAAATATTGGCTATTTTTCTAAACTGGTGTTGATTGCTTTTAGTGGTGTATTCACTGTTACAGTGTGTGAGTTTGTATAAATACTTTATACATTGTCTCTGAGATAAGCCTGACTGCTTGTGCCAAGCTACAAAGGGGATGAGCAGGGGTTATCCTAGTTGTGTATCTCCAATTCCCTGACTAGACTGATGGTCCCTGCTTGGACAAACCTACTGCCAACCAGAGACCCCATTTCTAACAGTTTGCATGTGCAAAATTGCTTAGGATCACAGGCACAGTTCTTTCTGTGACAACCCCAACAGGGTTTTTGACTCATTGGATGTTAGACAGAGTCCATGGGGAACACGTGGAACATGTGGAGGAGAGAAGTGTTTCAATGAGGAAGAGGAGGAACAAATTGCCAGTACGGAAGATTGTCCATATCGACAGTCCACAAATAGGTGAGATCAACAGGTGGGACAGCAAATTGAGGATAGAACCAGCTGGAAAGTACACTGGCATGGCAATCAGCCCTGGCCAAAGGAGAAACTGGCAATCTGGCTCACAGAAATGCAACAGGGCAGTTTTACGATGGAAAGAGGTGAAGTCCACATCTTCCTCCTCTGATGTGTTTGGTGCTTGCCATGAGGGAGGTGTTGAAAGTGCCGGAGACACACACACATCAGGGGCTGAATATGTGGAACCCCTGTCCACAGCAGCATTTCTCTATGCCAACAAGTGAGGCAGCACTGCACTGAGAAGGGCCTTCTGGTTTGCTTCCACAGCACCAATGCTGCAGTGGTAAGTACCCATTATAGCGATGTATGTGTCCTGCTTCTGCTCCATGGACTCCAGGATGTTGGGGATCACCCCCAGATGTTTGGCAACCTCGCTGGTGCCACTTTGTGCCCCTGCCGCGTGACACCAGCGATGACAGCCAGGGACTGTTTGAGCCACAGAGCAGAGGATAGGTGCCTCTTATAGATGCCAAGGTGTCCTTATTGAGACTAAGGGGGTCATTCTGACCCCGGCGGTCTCAGACCGCCGGGGCCAGGGTCGGCGGGAGCACCGCCGACAGACCGGCGGTGCACCGCAGGGCATTCTGACCGCGGCGGTTTGGCCGCGGTCAGACAAGGAAAACCGGCGGTCTCCTGCCGGTTTTCCGCTGCCCTGCCCTCCATGGGGGATTCTGACACCCCCTACCGCCATCCTGTTCCTGGCGGTTCGCCCGCCAGGAACAGGATGGCGGTAGGGGGTGCCGCGGGGCCCCCGTAAGAGGGCCCTACTGTGTATTTCAGTGTCTGCAATGCAGACACTGAAATACGCGACGGGTGCAAACTGCACCCGTCGCACATACCCACTCCGCCGGCTCCATTCGGAGCCGGCTTCCTCGTGGGGAAGGGTTTCCCGCTGGGCTGGCGGGCGGCCTTCTGGCGGTCGCCCGCCAGCCCAGCGGGAAAGCCTGAATGGCCTCCGCGGTCTTTCTACCGCGGAGCGGCCATATGGCGGTTCCCGCGAGGCGGGCGGCTCGGAATCAGGCCCTAAGTCACCTACGGACTATTTTTAGGATGCTTGCCATGGTCTCCATCCCCACCTGTACTACATCTACCATCTTCCACTTGACCCTTACTGCACAACATATGAATTAAACTTGGGGGTTTTGGGAGTCCAGGGCTGGGGGAAGGCTGGCAGGTGGTATTTGCTGGGTGATGGGTGGATCCTCTGAAGACCCCGCAATGCTGTCAACCCTTCCCACAACCGGAGATGGTGTATCAAAGGAGGCCAGGATTTGCAGGAGGGTGTCTTTGTCAAGGGTTGGCAGGCTGTCATCCTCAGCCAGAGCATCATCCTGGACAGGCAGCTAGTCAGGCAGTGTAGATACATCCTCTGCAATGAGATAGAGAAATGTTAATGGGTTTTCTATGTTGGATGTTGACATGAGTAATCTGATTGACAATCTGGCTTGCTAATATTTGACTTTCAGTACAACATTGATGTATAGGATGTCTGTTACATGGATGTATTGAGCCCAAGTTGCACTGTAGTTACCTTTCAGATAGCAGTATCTCTGCATTCTTCATACAACCACTGTGTGAGAAGGCTAACTTTTTGTCTCATGACACATATTGCAGTACAGTTACACAGTCCACTGACCTTCCATTCCTGAACATATGATAATAGGTTAGGTCCACATCTGACATGGTGATTTGCAGTCTTTTTCATGATGCCTACACTGATTGTGTTTTAACATACTGACACCACTACTGTTCACATTGTAACTTATCCCCAGGATGCTTGCTTTCCCATGGCCAGTTTTCATCCCACTACTCCCGTGAAGGTGACGTGGATCTGGTCATGAATTTGTTATGATACTGCAGTGTGGCTTTCACATTGTACACTATGAAACTCTGCCTTGTAGTGCTGTGTTGCATGCACATTATGCATTCATGTGACCAAGGGTTGATCTTTGTAACACATATCCCACATCCCTCTACACACCAAACAACCTTGTTACACTGCAGGAAAGTGTGAGGACATGTTCTTACTATGTAGTTCTTATTTGTGTCTACTCATTATTTGATTGGATATACATTTGGCTTCATGTTTGTGGACAGTGGGCATTGTGTAACAAATATGAGGGTGTGGCCCTGTCACACTAGGTAGGTTGCCAGCACTAACACTCACCACAGTTGATAATTGCCAGAGTTGGGTATCTGCATAGTATAACACATTCTTTAACTCAGACCCGCTCACTTGTACATGTACATGCCTCCTCTGCCACTCAACATTTTGTGCCAGTGACTCAACTTAATGCCACACAGGGATGGAACCTAGATCATACATTGACTCTCATGTGCCTACAACACCAACAGTGTGTGTGACCATCTCAAATGACTGACATGGCTTGGTGTATATTGAGGGCTATGGGTCAAGCTGTACCCCCACATGGTAGTAGTGCTGGAATTTGGTGACATACACCTACCCAGGGTTGCCACGTAACTGGGCCCATCCACCTCAGCCTCCAACCATCCCTGACTTGTGCCCTTTTGCAGTGGCAAACTAGTTCTTCCTGTCCCTTGACAGATCCCGGTTTCACATCCTCCAACTGAAACATATGTAGCATGGTGAGGCAGTTTCCCTTTAGACTCCCTCCTGCCACATGCTACATTTTCACCCAGGACCACATCACATGTAGCAAGATGTACCCTAATAGACCCTTCTCTGTCATCCCTTCCCAGCTGAAACAAAAGTGTGACACTGCCAGACACATCAGTGCATGTGTATTGGTCAGACTACCTTGCAGAACACTTATCCATTCTGACCTCCTTGCTATGCAATGCCTCCCCATTCAGACACAGTCGCAGTTCAACCTACTCAGCCAGCACTTACAATGTACTACACAACCATGGGCCCACCAGGGCCACACATCATCTTTGGCTTCAACACACATGGTACTGTGGTGTGCATCACTTGAATTAACCATGACCCAGTTTGATTTAGTACATGGCTTGAGTACTGGTGGTCCGTACCACTGCAGCAGGACAGCTGTGTGCTATGTATTATCATTTCATTTAATATACACTTGGCTCTTGCCGTGTTCTTATGTGTTGATACTTCACATTCCCCACACCTGACCCCCCCTCGTTTCTCATCTGACAAGCCCATGCCATTGCTTTGCTTTACAGTGCTGATTTGCATGCATGGGCCCAAGTATGATACAGTGGCCTCATGATGCAAGGTGGCGTGCATTGCCAACGTCAGATTGTACAGGGTTCAAGTGCCGCTGCATGATGTCTTGTTCCAGTCCATGGGGCATATTTACATGTAGCTTGCGCCACTGGTGTAACTTTTTGTAACACACCGGCACCGCAGGCTACAGACCCATATCTACATGGCCACGCAAAGCCACTTTGCGTGGCTTTTCATGGCCTTGTAGATATGGAGTAAGGGAACGCAGAGCAAGATGCTACATTGCCATACTCTACGTCAGGGGGGTGTACCATGGGCATTAAGGTGAGTTTCCCCATGCAACACCCATGGGTTTTGATGCATTCCTAGATTTACGAGAATCTGTAAACCTGGGAATGCGTCAAAGTCTTACACCTCCCCCAGGAGGTGCAATGAGGAGAAATAGCTTTATTTTTCCTTGCCTTTTTCCTCTTTTGAATGTGCTCTGCATTCTGCAGCAAACACAGAAAGAGGAAAACGTCTTCATGGATTGTTTTTGTGCAGAAAGTTGTCTCTTCCTGCACAAAGACAATGCTGTCTGTGACGCAGGCATGCTTGCACCATTGTGCAAAGGCGCCTGCATCAGTGTTAGGCAGCCCACTATGTACCAGTGCAGAGGGAGAGGACGGGAATGCACCATATCTTTTAGATGCAGACCTTTCCTGCTCTTTCCTTGTAGCGCAGGGCAGTTCAGCAAGGTGACTTGCTGCGCTGCCCTGCACCACTTCCCTTGTAAGTAGGCCCCCATGTTTTTTACTTTGTATTGTAGGACTTGTGGTTGGGGTGACTCTTGTTGTATATTCTACTACACGTGCCACTATTGAAAGGTGGACCTGGACTCGTGCTGCACTTCACACATGGAATGGAGAAACATGACAAAGCATGACTGAGCTGTGCAACATGGAACTGGGCAGGTTGACTGATATTTCTGTGCCATTTAACGGGATATGATCCAGATTCCTGCCCTTTGCCATGCACACATCACAGTGGAGCACTGGGGCATAGCTAGCTGTACCTCACAACATTACCTTTTTGCCCACATTGCCCCATGTTGATAAATACCCGGTGGCTGTGGTTGTTCCACATGTGCTGCTCTGTCATATTATAGTATTCCAGCCACCAACTCGTCTAGAATGTCAACTGTCACTTGCTCCTCCAAGGCATCCTGCTCCTCCTGGGGTGCTGGGCTCCCTCCGAAGGTTGTTGCCCAGTTTTTCCTGCGTCCAGCGCTTATATTCATGCTAGCATTTCTTGCAGTCAATGACAGTCCTTTTTGTTTGTCCCACCCTGTTGTCATTCTACACTATGGACTGTCAAATGGCCTTTATCCTCCCTAGTGGCAATTTAGAGGTGACAAAAAGCTGATGGTGATGCTGTGTTACCTCAGTGATCAGGATGTCATTCTCATCCTCTAAAATAGCACTTCATCTTCCTTTTCCCCTGGGAGTCTGTCTGGACATCCTAACTGGTGCTGGAGTTGTTGTCCTTGCTTCTGCTGCCTTTTCCCTGCTCCATGGCTGCCTTCTGTGAAATGTTAAATTTTTTCCCTGATGCATAATTGTTTATACTTTTTTGACACATTCTGCACTCAAAAGTGATGCAGGGTCGATTAGAATTACTTTACATCCCGGAAGTATGCCCTGTGTCACTTTTGAAGCAGAAGCATCAGATTTCATTTCAACATGGTGCATATGGATGTGTCATGGATCCTTCCGCTATAGTACGCCTTGCTGTAAATACGATGCATCCACAGAGTAGAATTCTGTTGTGCGAAGCGCAAGATATTTTGATGCATAGCTTCCGCAAAGCAGAAATGTGTAATTTCTTGTAAATATGGCCCTGAGTGTGTACTTCTTATGTATATCCTAAGTTTGTTAAAAAAGGGTTACTTTCACCCTAAATATCCTCTCCTGTCTCCATTTCCTTCTCTGCCCATCAGCCAAAATCCTCATCTTCCTTGCAAGGACATACAGAGCTGCCATTCCGAAAGAGCCAGATGCATTTTGGGTGATTTTTTTGTTTAAAGTTTGCACCTGGCTGCTACCAGATCCGAATCAATGGTAATTGAATTTCCTAAATGCCCATTTTGTGACTAGTTGCAATTAGGGAATCATTTGTCCATGTGGTTAGGTTATCGCTATTAGAAAATCCCTCTTTGGGACTATCTGTTTTTGGACGATTTTGTGACCCATGAGGTACTTCCTCAACTTGTAGGTTACTATAAACTGTAGGCGTAGGCCCGTCACAACTCAACCAAACTGTAATTGGTATGTTTGTTGTTCCCAGTGAGCAATATAAATTCCAAGATATTCAACGCAATCCACCCGTCATGGTAGACCTGTAGGCGGTAAGCTTTCCGATAGTAAATCTTTCAGACGCCCCAGGGAAAAGAGCACTGACTTCGTATTATTGAGCTGTAGGCCCGAGAACTCAGAGAACTCCTGAAGGATGTTCAGCATCAGAGGGACAGGGAGTTCTGGTCAGTGCAGGTAAACCATTGCATCATCTGGCATAAAGAGACCACATGAACTGTGCAACCCCCATCCATGCAGTATCTGGGGCAGACGGTAGGCCAACGGCTCCAATGCTAGGGCAAATATCAAAGGCGACAAAGGGCACCCCTGACGTGTGCCTCTATGTAGATGGATTTCTGACGACACATATCGTCCTGTGCACACCCTGGCCATCGGGGCATTGTACAACAATTTGACCCAACAAATAAAGGCCCTCATTACACCATTTGCGGTAAAAGCCTCTTACCGCCGTGCAGAAGACCGCCAACACACCGCCGCGGCCGCGGAATTCCGCCACAGCTATGTAGACCCACAGTTCTGAATCCGCCAAAATCTAGACACCAACACAAGTCCGCCACACCAAAGGTCAGTGATAAACTGCTGAAAACAAAACCTCCTCCGTCACCCCAACAGATATACGCCCACACTATCACGACTCACTAATCCACGCGGCGGTCTTTCAACCGCGGTATTCCATTGGCGGTACACACCGCCGTGCTCAAAATACACACACATTTACAAAACACAGCCATATTGGACAATTCAAAATACACACACCTGATACACATACACACACCACTCCCACACACCCAATACAATATAAAACACACACCCACATCACCCACAAACCCTCACGACAACAAATCACGAACGAAAGTCAGAGAGAGACAGCACCAGCAAGAACAACAGCATCCACAGGCACACAACACCATAACCCACAGAACTTCTACGTACCTCACACAACACCCCACTACATATCAGCACACTTATCACCCCACACTCCACCCCACACATCACCTACACCACCCCATGGCACGGCAAAGACACCCCAGGTTCTCGGAGGAGGAGCTCAGGGTGGAGGAAATCGTCCGGGTAGAGCCACAGCTATTCGGATCACAGGTGCAGCACACCTCCATTGCAAGGAAGATGGAGCTATGGCGAAGAATAGTGGACAGGGTCAACGCAGTGGGACAGCACCCAAGACATAGGGATGACATCAAGAAGAGGTGCAACGACCTACGGGGGAAGGTGCGTTCCGTGGTCTCAAGACACCACCTGGCGGTTCAGCGGACTGGCGGCGGACCCCCACCTCCTCCTCCACAACTAACCACATGGGAGGAGCAGGTTTTGGCGATTCTGCATCCTGAGGGCCTCGCAGGAGTAGGTGGAGGAATGGACTCTGGTAAGTCAAATCTTAACTATTACATCCCCCACCCTACCTGCATGCCAGCACATACCCCCACCGTCACCCCCAGCACTCCAGCTCCTCACATCTGACCCAACATCACAAACCACCCATCCCAACACCATGCCCTGCATGCAACAGCAAAGCATGGACACCCATCACTAAAGCATGCCCACTGCAAATACCCATACACCCCCCTAAACCATCATCAAACAAGGTCCCACACAGGAATGCTAGCACTGGGGTACACGGTCACCCACCCATTGCACACCATGCCACACACAGATGTAATAAAAATCCTTTTATACCCCTGCAGGACCCCTACCCAACAACAGGAGGGTCCACACATTTCCACACCACCAACAGAAGAGGCCCTCAGTGATGACAGCACCTCTGCCCAACTGGATCTAGATGACCAGCCCGGCCCATCGGGGACCTCGGGACAGTCGGTTCCCATCACACAGTCACAGGCCACTACAGAGCTTCCCCCCTCTGGAAACACCAGCACAGCACCCAGCCAGCGGGCCCATACCTCCGTCCCCAGGACACGTCAATCAGCCGTGTGTCCACCACTACAGGGAACCCAGGCTAACCCCCCACCCCAACAACAACAGGGACCTGGGGGCAGTGGCAGTGGGCACAAGGTCCAGGGGACGGAGGCCCAGGAACACAGGGGGACTGGGAGGGCTGCTGTGCGACAGGCGACGGACAGGCCAAGGGAACCCACTCTCCACAAGGCCCTCTCCTCCATCATGGAAGCCTACCACCACTCCCAGGAGACGATGGCAACGGTACTGGCCAAGTTTCAGGAGACCCAGCACCTGCAGGAGGAACAGTATATGGGCTTCAGGGAGGAACTCAGAACCATCAGCTCCACCCTGGGCACCATCGTAGGGGTGGTGAAGAAAGTACTCAACACCAGGAGGGACACTGTGGCACTAAAAGAGGCCCCTGACACTAGCATGGACGATGAACTGCCCACCACCTTCACCGGCGCTAGTGGACAGGACGCCCCGCCACAGGACCACCACACCAGCACCCCACCCCCTGCAGAGGGAGAATCACCCCGCAAACGGTCCCTGAGATCCACGAACAAGACCCCCGCCAAGAAATGAGACCACCCTGATTGTCATCCTACTGTTCCACTTTGTCACCCTGTCCATACTTAAACTGCCCCAGCTCCACTTCCTATGCCCATATGGGCAATGTACCTGTGAGACTAATAGCCATGGACATTCCTCCGCCATCACCCCTCACCATTTTACTACCCCCTCCAATATTGAGCACTTAAATAAACACACTTAAAGCGCAAAACAATCTGGAGTCTGTCTGTGATTTCGAAATTGTGTATTAGCAATTACAGTGACAAAATGCTCTTTCAACTGTAATGTCAACATACCTATGTCACACAGCTCTAGTCCATGAGGAATCTAAGCAGATGTCACACAGTGGGACCCGCATCTGTGAAATCGTAAGGGAAAGTAACAACTCAGTGACCATACAATGGGTGAAAACGACAGACAATAGAGGGGCAGTAGTGTATAAGTACATGTAGTAGGCAGGGCTGTATTCTTACCTGTGTCTCACTGGAAATATTGCTGGATCACTGAGTCCCTGTTGTTCATGTCTTCTTCCTCTGCTTCCTTGTCTTCACTGTCCACAGGCTCCACAGCTGCCACAACACCGCCATCTGGACCATCCTCCTGCAGAAAAGGCACCTGTCGTCGCAAAGCCAAGTTGTGAAGTATACAGCAGGCCACGATGATCTGGCACACCTTCTTTGGTGAGTAGCATAGGGATCCACCTGTCATATGGAGGCACCGGAACCTGGCCTTCAGGAGCCCGAAGGTCCGCTCGTTCACCCTCCTTGTTCGCCCATGGGCCTCATTGTAGCGTTCCTCTGCCCTTGTCCTGGGATTCCTCACTGGGGTCAGTAGCCATGACAGGTTGGGGTACCCAGAGTCACCTGCAAATGGCGAGGGACAACTGCCAGACACGCACTAACCTGTAGGGATATCCCCAGACCCGGACAACCATTCCCATTGTCTTGCTTCCAGGTGCTCACCCAATAGCCACACACGGTGCCTCTGGATTTGACCCATCACATAAGGGATGCTGCTATTCCACAGGATGTAGGCATCATGCACTGAGCCAAGGAACATGGCATTCACATGGGAGATGTACTGGTCTGCCAAACATACCATCTGTACATTCATTGAATGATAACTCTTCAAGTTTCTGTAAATCTGTTCTCTCCTGTGGGGGGGACCAAAGCCACATGTGTCCCATCAATGGCACCTATGATGTTGGGGATATGTCCCAGGGCATAGAAATCACCTTTCACTGTAGACAAATTCTCCACCTGAGGGAAAACGATGTAGTTCCGCATGTGTTTCAGAAGGGCAGACAACACTCTGGACAACACATTGGAAAACATAGGCTGGGACATCCCTGATGCTATGGCCACTGTTGTTTGAAATGACCCACTTGCAAGGAAATGGAGCACTGACAGCACCTGCACTTGAGGGGGGATTCCTGTGGGATGGCGGATTGCTGACATCAGGGCTGGCTCCAACTGGGTTCACAGTTTCTAGATTGTGGCATGGTCAAGCCTGTATGTGATAATCACATGTCTTTCCTCCATTGTCGACAGGTCCACCAACGGTCGGTACACCGGAGGATGCCGCCATCTCCTCACATGTCCCAGCAGACAGTGCCTATGAAGGACAACAGCGAGCACAGAGTCAAACAACTCAGAGGTACGTACCCACAGTTTACACAGAACACCATTCATACACAAAAAGTGGCCTGTATGTGTGTTGAGTCTAGGCCTAGGTATGTGTGACGCAGTTGAAAATGAAGCCATGTGGGCCCCTGAAATAGCGGCTGCCTGACCTCTAAAGTGGGACAATGGGATGTGAGGTAACTGCGCTGGCGTTGTACACCGTCGCGGTAGGCGGTCGAAGACCGCGGCGCAATGCTGTATTGGTTAACATTGGCCCCTATGGGTCCCAGGAGCCAATGACGATGTACGCAGGCGGTGACGGTACGCACCGCCATGGATGTGACCGCCATTTTCTATCTGTTCAATCACTCGATACCTGATCTTCGACAGGAGAGGACCTACACTGCAAGTGCTGCTGTGACCTCGGTCTGGAAGAGACAATGGCTCGAGTGTCTGGGGAAAGGGCCCCTGCCTTCACATTGGAGGAGTTGGAGAAACTCGTGGACGGGGTCCTCCCCCAGTACACGCTACTCTACGGTCCTCCAGACAAACAGGTAAGTACACAGGGAGCATGATGTATGGGCTATGCCTGTGTGGAGAGGGCTGGATGTAAGAAGGAAGGGGGGAGAGTCCGGCGTGCATGAAACGACGGTGAATGCATGTGCCACATGGCAAGGGTAGGGATGGGGGCCAATCACTTTGACGGTGCAGTGGGTAATAACTTACTCTTCCCCCTGTACATTTCATTTAGGTCAGCGCCCACCAGATAAAACATATTTGGTGTGCTATCGCCAAGGACGTCCGGACCCTGGGGGTCTACCACAGACGGAGCCCACTGCCGGAAAAGATGGGAGGACATTCTCCGCTGGAGCAAGAAGTCGGCAGAGGCTCAGCTGGGGATGGCCTCCCAACGTGGGAGGGGTGCCCGTCGCACCATGACCCCCCTCATGTTCAGGATCCTGGCGGTGGCCTACCCGGAGTTGGATGGGCGCTTGAGGGCATCACAGCAGCAACAAGGGGGTAAGTACACTCTCATTCGGCTGACGTTGCGCGCAGTGGAGGGGTCTGGGTGGGGCAGGTGGGCTGTGGGTTTCCCTAGGCCAGGGCAAGTTCCGTAGGCAAGGTCCCTCTGTAAGGCAGGCCATGTGGCACCCCACCCCACCTCTGTAGAGTGAGAAGTACACCTAGTTATGCCCCTGTGACATCTATGTGTGCAGATGTCGTCCATAGCCTTGTAGGCCATTTCCCAGGAATTGAACAGTGGAGCACAGAGCGTGGCGTAGTGCAGGGGGCTTCTGTGTCTGTCGTGTCCGCCAACGGTAGCGGTAATGCATGCACTCAACATGTCTTTCTTCTGTTGTCCCCCCCCCTTTTTGTGGTCTCCCTGTTCTTGTGTGCATTAGCATCAACAGGCGGAGGAGCAGTGGCACCAGAGCACCAAGGGGCTGCATCCCACATGGACATGGAGGGCTGAACTACGGACTCGGGCTTCACCAGTGGGACAGAGGGCGAGGGGAGCTCCACGGTGGGGACAGGAGCTGTGACCAGTGACACGGACTCGTCCTTTGATGGGAGCTCCCTTGTGGTGGCGGCAACATCTGTGTCCCCCGCATCTACAGGTACAGCCGCCACCACCCCTTCCAGCACCGCCCTCTCAGCAGCCCCTCAGCCTTTGCCCCATGCCCGCTCACCCGGGAGGCTGGGCATCACCTTCGCCCCAGGCACCTCAGGCCCTGCCCCAGTCACCCCTGCTGCCCTCAGTGAAGAGGCCATTGACCTCATCAGGTCCCTCACTGTTGGGCAGTCTACCATTTTGAATGCCATCCAGGGTGTAGAAAGGCAGTTGCAACAAACAAATGCATTCCTGGAGGGCATTCATTCTGGTCAGGCGGCCCTTCAGCGAGCTTTTCAGACTCTGGCCTCAGCACTGATGGCAGCCATTGTCCCTGTGTCTAGCCTCCCCCCTCCAACTTCCTCCACGCCGACCCAATCCCTATACCTCAGCCTGTCCCAAGCACACCTACAGACCAGCATGCACACACGTCAACACACAAGGGAAGCTCAGGCAAACATAAGCACCACACATCCCACAGGCACTCAAGCAAGCATCACACTCATGCAGACACACCAACATCCACTGCCTTCACTGTGTCCCCCTCCTCCTCATCTCTCTCCTCCCTCCCTGTCTCGTCTACACTCACACCTGCATGCACTACCTCTACAGCCACTACGTCCCTCACACCCACCACCACACCCCGCTCACGTGCAGTCACCACCCCCACTACCATTCACACGTCCCCTGTGTCCTCTCCCAGTGTGTCTGTGACGCCACCTCCCAAGATACACAAACGCAGGCACACACCCACCCAACAGCCATCCACCTCACGACAGCCTCCAGCGCATGCACCTTCACCCAAAGTCAGCAAACGAACACCTCTTACAACCACCACCTCTTCCTCCACTCCCAAACCCCCTCCAGCTACCCGTCCCAGTGTGTCAAAAAAACTTTTCCTGTCCAACCTTGACTTCTTTCCCACACTTCCCCCACCCTGTCCGTCTCATATGTCCCGAACTAGTACCTCAGCCACAGCATCTCCGGGACCAGTGGTGCCTGTAGTCACCGGAATCTGGAGTGCACCGGCCACCAGGGCAGCCAGTGTGGCACGGAGCCACAGCACAGACAGTCCCCCACCTGTGAAGCATCAGAAGTTGGATAGTGCCCGGTGGGAGAGGGGGAAGACTCCAGCCACCAAAGCCGCTCCCAGGGGTCCCGGTGGGAGTCAGCTGTGACACCTTCCAAGGTGGGGAATGGCCACAAGAAACCCGGCAAGTCTGGGAAGAGCAGCACGGCGGAGAAGACCGGCATCATTCCCGCTGCCCAGGAGGCCACCTCCAGCACTAGCCCACCTGCCCAGGACAGGACCGCCAGCACCAGCCCAGCTGCCCAGGACAGGACCGCCAGCACCAGCCCACCTGCACAGGACAGGACCGCCAGCACCAGCCAAGCTGCCCAGGACAGGACCGCCAGCACCAGCCCAGCTGCCCAGGACAGGACCGCCAGCACCAGCCCAGCTGCCCAGGACAGGACCGCCAGCACCAGCCCACCTGCCCAGGACAGGACCGCCAGCACCAGTCCACCTGCCCAGGACAGGACCGCCAGCACCAGCCCAGATGCCCAGGACAGGACCGCCAGCACCAGCCCAGGTGCCCAGGACAGGACCGCCAGCACCAGCCCAGCTGCCCAGGACAGGACCGCCAGCACCAGCCCACCTGCCCAGGAGGCCACCACCAGCACAAGGCCAGCTGCCCAGGAGGCCACCGCCAGCACAGGCCAAGCTGCCCAGGAGGCCACTGCCAGCACAGGCCCAGCTGCCCAGGAGGCCACCGCCAGCACAGGCCCAGCTGCCCAGGAGGCCACCGGCAGCACAGGCCCAGCTGCCCAGGAGGCCACCACAAGCCCCGCTGGGCCATGAAGGACTGCCAGCAAAAGCCCCGCTGGGCCATGAAGGACCGCCAGCAAAAGCCCCACTGGGCCATGAAGGACCGCCAGCACAAGCCCCGCTGGGCCATGAAGGACCGCCAGCAAAAGCCCCGCTGGGCCATGAACGACCGCCAGCAGCTGAGTCCCTGCAATGGAGACCACCGCCTCAAGCACCGCTGCACAGGGCACCACCGTCTTAAGCACCGCTGAACAGGGCACCGCCGTCTCAAGCACCGCTGAACAGGGCATCGCCGTCTCAAGCACCGCTGAACAGGGCACCACCGTCTCAAGCACCGCTGAACAAGGCACCGCCGTCTCAAACACCGCTGAACAGGGCACTGCTGTCTCAAGCACCACTGGCCCATGAGCGGCAAGGGCACTGACGCAACTGAGTCCGTCACGGGGTGAATGATGCACTCAGGGCACAAAGCCCCCTCCAGAACCAGTGGAGACTGTCTTCCACTACCTCTGTCCTTAGCAGGATGAAGCACTCTGGGCACAAAGCCCCGTCCAGAACCAGTGGAGAAAAGCATCCACTACCTCTGTCCTTAGCAGGATGAAGCACTCTGGGCACAAAGCCCCCTCCAGAACCAGTGGAGAAAGGCATCCACGACCTCTAGCAGGATGAAGCACACTGGGCACAAAGCCCCCTCCAGAACCAGTGGAGAAACTCATCCACTACCTCTGTCCTTAGCAGGATGAAGCACTCTGGGCACAAAGCCCCCTCCAGAACCAGTGGAGAAAGGCATCCACTACCTCAGTCCTTAGCAGGATGAAGCACTCTGGGCACAAAGCCCCCTCCAGAACCAGTGGAGACTGTCATCCACTTGAGAGACTGTGGCTTTGCACTCCCGAGGATTGAACAGTGGGCAAACCACCCACTGTAGAGACTTCAGAGACTGTGGCTTTGCACTCCCCAGGATGGAACAGTGGGCAAGCCACCCACTGTAGAGACTTGAGAGACTGTGGCTTTGCACTCCCCAGGATTGAACAGTGGGCAAGCCACCCACTGTAGAGACTTGAGAGACTGCGGCTTTGCACTCCCCAGGATTGAACAGTGGGCAAGCCACCCACTGTAGAGACTTGAGAGACTGCGGCTTTGCACTCCCCAGGATTGAACAGTGGGCAAGCCACCCACTGTAGAGACTTGAGGGACTGCGGCTTTTCACTCCCCAGGATGGAACAGTGGGCAAGCCACCCACTGTAGAGACTTGAGAGACTGTGGCTTTGCACTCCCCAGGTTGGAACAGTGGGCATGTGGCCCCCTCATGGATTTGGCGTCGTGGACTCAAGCGGCTGAGGTGCTCCCCCTTTCCCTACCCCTGAGGTGCCTGTTTAGTTGCTCTCTGATGCCCCTGCAGTGTTCTCTCCGTCATGGTCGGAGATCTTGTGTGGGCCTTGCCCATACCGTGTGGTTCCAGTGTTCCACGGACTCTATTAGAGCACTACCTAATTTTCTATTATCTTTGCATTCTTCCAGGGGGTTTGGGGGGTGTAACTGTGATGTATTGATATGCATTAGTGTGTGTGTTGTAGTGGGTGAGGGTGGGGGTGTTGTGTGTGTATGTCCCTGTTTTTTCCCTCCCCCCTCCCCTGTGTCATAGGTGCAGTACTCACCGTGGCCTTCGCCGCCGGTGTTCGTGCTCCTGGTAGAGGAGCAGGAAGACTATTGCAGGTAGAATTTGGAGTTCCGGATCCATGGCATCCTGGTTCCTCGTGGGGTGTGTAGAGGTGAGCGTTTTTCCTTCGGTATTCCTGTTTCAACTGTGTTTTTATCCGCGGTGAATCCGCCCCGGAAAAGGTGGCGGATTGGCCTGTTGTGATACTGTGGGTGGTACATTGTCCTCCGCCTGTCTGTTGGCGGTGACCGCCAAGCTGTTTGTTTGTACCGCAGTGGCGGTCGGAGTGTTAAAGTGCCTGTCTTTGTTGGCGGTTTCCAGCCTCGGTCGCAATTGCAAATTATTTTCTGCCGGCCTGTTGGCGGTCTTACCGCCGCTTTATCACCGTCCACCAGGGTTGTAATGACCACCAAAGTCTTGCCCCAGACCCATTGTGTTCAAAACCTGCTAGGCATACTCCCATCACAGAGAATCCAATGCCTGCTGTACGTCTAAAAAGGTCAGGGCATAGGGATCATCATCCAATTCGCGGACATGCATCTACTATCACGCAGAGTTCCTGTGTGGTAGAAATCTTGATTGGTCTGTATGGACCAAACAGGGAAGATAGGGCAAAAGCCCTGCCGCTAATATGTTGGTAAAAAGTTTCTGGTCCATGTTAAGCATTGAGATTGGGTGGTATGAACCTGGCACAAGGGGATCTTTGCCAGGTTTCGGAATGAGTATAACATAGGCTTTGTGCATAGAGGGCATGAGGCATCCTTTCTGCAAAGCCTCATCATATGTGTGCAGTAATTTGTCTACCAGAGTTCCTTGGAACGTCTTATAGAATTCCACAGGAAATCCATCACCACCTGTATTTTGTCTGCCTTCAGGGCCGTTATTGGCTCCAGTAGTTCCTGGCGAGACAATGGGGCTCCCATCAAGTCTTTATCGTCTGAGGACAGGTTTGGAGGCATCAAGCCTCCCAGATAGTCAGGAAGGTTGTGTAACTCAGACTGGTCATGCAGTGAAGCATATAGGGCTTGAATATGAGCTTCAAAGACTTCATTGATGGCATGTTGAGTATGTACTACGCATCCCTGTGCCTTTCGGAGAGAAAATATTTGTGTGTGTGTGTGCTCTTTGTCCGAATCAGGTGGGCCTGTTTAACCCCTCCCATATAACACCTTCTCTTACCTCCGTGACAAATGTGTTTCTCCAGTCGATCTCATTTTTCATAGACCTTATGGCAATACCTGTCCCAATCCCCCAAGGCTTTTGAATCGGTAGCCAATGCCGCCTCCAGTTTCTCCTATGCAGCTCCTTGGTAAATCAAGTCACCTTCTAAAGTTTGGCAAATACCAACTGAGGAGGAGCACCACTTTCACGGTGTCCCATCCCCATCGCCTTGCTACCCGTACTTTCCCAATTATGATCAAAGTAGTCTGTCAATGCTTCCCCAAGGGTAGCCGGAATGCCTGATCTAATAGAGTTTCTGGTTGTAGTCTGGTTGTAGTCTCCACAACAGGATCCTCAACACAACATGCTCTAAGGTAGATGTGAGCAGCAAGGGACAGTGGTCAGAGATATATTGCGCCAAATAGTGTACATCCACCACTCTATGTATTGTCCCCTTCTGTGCAAAAAAAATAATCCAGCTGACTGTGGGGCATATTTACAAGCATCTTGCACCACCTTAGTACCACCATAGCATCATTCTTTTAATGCTAAGGTGGTTTTCTGCCGCACCATATTTACAAAAGTGGCGCAATGCTTGCATTGAACCACTTTGCAATCCCTTGTGCCATATTGAGCCTGCATCAGGCAGAATGTATGCAAGGGGGTGCTGCAGTGCAAGGAGGTCCGAAAAAATGGTGCAGTGAAATTTACAGCATTTCACAGCATCATTTTTTCTGTCATTTTTAATGCCTGCCATAGGAAAGTCCTCCTTTTTGCCAGGTCACCCCTAAACCTTTTGAAGAGATACAGGTGGTTACTGACTCTTCGCTGTGCCCTGGATAATGCTAACCACTCCCTGGGCTAGTTCTCTGTGTAAAGTGGGTATGCAAAATAGGCTAATTGTAATTGACTATGCCAACCTACCTATAAGTCCCTAGTACATGGTAGGGCATGTAGGTTTAAAGACCCCAGCATAGATAATTCCCACATAGGTGTACTGCTGTTGTGTCCAGTGTCTTTGAAAAGCAGGCCTATCTTGCTGACTGCTTTTAAATTAAAGTTAACCCCAAATTCGACTTTGCAATTACAAGTACTTCCAAGTCTTAAACTACCTTATTTTTACATATAAATCACCCCTAAGGTGTTCCCTAATACCCCTAGGGCTGGGTGTTATGTAACTATAAGCAGGGCCTTTACAAAACAGTTTTTAGAATCCCTGGTGATGGAAAAATAGCCAAATTTGTTTTGCCTCACTGTAGGGAATGGGCTCCATTGGCTAACATCGGGAGACTTTATTTTTAATTAATAAAGTCTCAAAAGGAGCTAAATATTTCAAGTTTGGTATCAAAATGTTTGTTATATGATATCCAACAACTTGCCATTGTTGAATTTAATATACATAACTCAGGGAAAGAGTTTTTCAACTCTACCTGAAAGTTGCCAACTTCAGCCCTGTAGTACCCTTCTCTGATTGGCCAGGCTCTGACAGAATGGCCAGGCTGTCTTGATGAGGTGTGAAGTGGCCTGGGCTGGGGACAAAGGAAGTGGCTTGGGGAGTTGATTTGCCTAAACAGATGGTGAAACAGGATAGGGGAGAGCAGCCAAACTGGACTTCAAAGGCAGGAAGGACATTTGGGGCAGCTCTGGACCTCTCCCATTTCCTGCAAATCCTAACAACCAGGTGCCCCCTTGATTAGATTAGGAGAGGGCAGGAAAGGGGTGTACTATGGAATTTTAGCCACACCAGTGGGTGGGCTCAGCCAGATCTAACCTCTGAGATTGAATATCTGCCATTTTGTATTTTTGACCAGAAAGGTGGTCATCTAAGAGGGTGGTGGTCTGCCTGTGATTGGCCAGTTGCCCCACCTTGATTTCCACCCAAGGAGCAAGGATACATATGGCAAAGCTGTACCCACACTTCAAATCTCTACAAGGAACAAGACAAGAAGATGAAGGACTGTCCTTCTGAACCCCTGACCTGCACCTGGATACTGCACTCTGCAGGACTGCTCCAGCTGCACACTTGGGCTTCACCACTAAAAGGATTTTGCCTGTCTTCTACTGCTTCAAGAAAGGCCTCCCTGTTTGCTACAGGTAGAAAATAGCTGATCAGAGTCCCCGTATCAAAGCCTGAAGAAACTGACCAGCGGACTACTGTGCAGTGGTCATTTTTGAGTTTGAGCCAGGTTCATTCTGGGAGTTAGAGTCCTAAGCCTCAAGAAGCAACTCTGAGCTTCTGGAACCTTGGGGTGAGTTGGGGACTCCTAAAGGGCCTTTAAAGACCTTCTAGAAGAAGATCCAGAAGTTTGGAGAAGATTGGAGAACTTTTTGAAAAAAAGCTCCATAAAGGGACCTACCTGAAAGCGTGAGTCAAGCCGGCTTACGTCAACCGCAACCTGGCCTGGCTTGCAGGTTTCCCCCAATACCTGTCCCTCTATCACTTCTGTAGTATCCAATACAGTCCCCCTAGAGAAGGGTTTCCTGAAGAAACAACACCAAAATGCCATCTCTCCATAGATAGGCGTAGACCCTGTTACATTTTGTCAGTCCCTGTAAATCTCTCAGATTCCAAGTTACCAGCCTATATTTGGTACTGAGGCAAGCCATTGTCCTCTAGAAGGAGTACCCAGTCTCTGCACATCAGAACATGCTGTGTGTTCCACTGATTGAAGCACCTCATTGATATGGAAGCTGCATCCCCCAACACAATAACCTTGAAGAACTGAAATACGACAAAAACACAACTATCAAAAAAAACCTTCATGCTCTTCAACCGCTCCCTGTCTCATCCACTGGCAGCATCTGCGACCCTCCCCCTTGACACAACCTTTGGTCGTACAGGACCTCAAATCCTGCCCCAGAAAACCCCACCCAATTTGCACCACTCAATTAGAACTGAGGTTGGGCTGTAGAAACTGTCCGGGTGACTACACTGCCCTGAGGTGGAAGCTCAAGATAGAACTCAACAACCCCTTATAGCTCCAACCCCATAGCCCTCCTGGAGTAGAGGTATAAAGTGCACTGAAATAATTTTTTTAACATATCCTAAGAAGTTTTTTTGTATGAGATTCACTCGCGAATAGGCGATCCCCCAAGATATAGCGAACCAATATGCTTCCATGCTGTGGGTCTATGTAATACCTGTAGCTTTGTGTATAAACCCATAAAAGCACAATATGACAATGTCCCCTCTTGTCTTCAACCCATCTCAGTACCATCACTTTGAGTCTCAGGGATCTGAATCAGCAGAGATCCGGGTTAGGCGTTTCAAGTGAAAGCAATGCTGACTGCAGTGTGCCATCGGGGGCCGCCAGGATTTGGTCCTGCCTCTCTGCTGCTGAAATCTCAGTTGGATGTTTTGCGTTCACTCGGTTCCACACTGAGTACCTCACACCACACTGTTTAGGCTTTCTTCCTTTGGATTACCAATGTTCATAGGCCAGGCCTAGTGACTCCAGCCAGTCCGCCGCTTCCTGTGGTGAGTTGAAGGTAGAGAACTTGCTTTCATGTTGAACCCAGAGACGGGCCTGTAACATTAAACTGTATTTTATGTTATGGTCAAATAGCCTCTTTTTTACGGCCAGGAAAGTATTTTTGAGAAATTGAGCTCTGGATAGATCTGAATCTGCTTGTCTTCAAATAGTGGGGGGTTGTGTATGTGGATATGTTGAAGGATAATGTCACGGTTTCTATAGTTGAATAGGCATGCAATAAGTGCTCTTGAGGGGACCCCCGGCCTTGGGGGCACCATCAGTGCCCTATGGGCTCATAATATAGAGAGGAAGTTGGAAAGACGCTTACATTTCAGAATGTTGGCAATCCAATCTTCCAGGAAAAGTTCCATGGAAGGCCCCCATACTCGCTCTGGAAACCCCAAAAGTCATAAAATATTTGTTTTAGAGCGGCCTTTCACATCCTCCATCTGATCCCCCATGTGGGTGATGCTGCATTTCAGACCGGACACCACTGCCTGCAGATCTTTAATCTCCCACTGTAGAGATGCCACATCTTCCTCAGTTGATGTCACTCTGTCCGCCACCTTGCAGAGGTCAAGCCAGAGGTGGTGAATCTCCATGGACATAGAGTACATCTTCATTTCGAGTGCCTGTCAGGAGCCTTGATGTTGAGGCACGGCCACTCATCTGAAAACCAGGGGCAATGACTGTTCTCCTGACCTTTTGAGACACCTCTCGGTGCTGCTGATTGCACCAGGAGCCCCAACAGCTGCCCAAAAAGGGAAAGGATTTGGAAAAAGAGAGAAAGTAACATTGCACTCCTTTTCACCAGGTCCAGCCGGGTGCGGTTCTTCGGGTTATGGAGGACTGTCAGTGGAGCCCCTGGAAGTTGCCTTTCTGTGATGAATTATGGTATTGGTGAAGCTATATGCTATTAAGAGATTGTTTCATAACATTCAATAAAGCATGCACTGGTCTCAATAAACAGCATTAAAAAAAAGCAATATACTGATCTCATTAACTTTGTCTAATTTGGTTATCAACAGCACATTCACCTGGTAATATTAGCAACTTAGCCCTCTCTTTTGTCTCACGGATTAATATATACAAAAGGTGACAAAATCTGAATGTCTCTGAACACATTAGGAAGTTCTGCAAGTCTCTTTCATGGAACTGCACTTTCACATTAGGTTTTCTATGGTAAACTATAACATAAAACGAGTTGCAATACCAAAAGCATTAAAACTCGCATATAGAGTATTCCTAGCACTGAATTGTATAATCACTATTAACATAAAATGAATTTCAGTACCAAAAGCAAGTAAACTCACACATAAGTAATCCTAGCACTGAATTGCATAATCACTATCAGTACAAAAACACACAAGCGGAGGATTGTGAAGTTCTGTCACAGTTCTCAGTTACAAAACAAAAGTTGTCAAGACCCACACACTAAGGCCCTCATTACAACCCTGGCGGTCGGTGTTAAAGCGGCGGTAATACCGCCCAACAGGCTGGCGGAAAAAAAATGGAATCACGACCATGGCGGAAACCGCCAAAATAGACAGCCACTTTAACACTCCGACTGCCACGGTGGTAGAAACAAACACCGCGGTGGTAACCGGCAACAGACAGGAGGAGAACAAAGTACCACCCACCCTATCACAACAGGCCTATACACCACCTTTTCCGGGGTGGAACAAAGGCTATCAAAAGCACGGCGGAAACAGTACACAGAAGGGAAAACACTCACCTATCGACACCCAACGAGGAACCAGGACGCCATGGAGCCCGAACTACAGGTGTTACCAAAGCTGCTCTTCCTTCTGCTCTATCAGAAGCAGGACAAATGCCGTCAATGACCACGGTGAGTACTGCACCTTCAACACAGGGGAGGGAAAAGAGAGTGACACACACACGTAACACGAAATACCCCCACCCCCACTCTCACCCACAACAACATACACACAAATACATGCAGCAACATTACATATACACCCCATCACCCCCTGGAAGAACGCAAGGACAAAATTAAATGATTGTAACAATTGTAATCATGAAAAATCTGATAGTCAAAATTCAAAATTCAGTATATACAAATCTGTACACCAACTACACAAGTCCGAATAGTGTACCAATCATTGTCCGTGGACCACTGGTCCCAAAATGCATGGGCCAAGCCCACACAAGATACCTGACTGGAAACGGAGATAACACTGCTGGGGCATCAGATCGAAAATAAACAGGCACCTCAGGGGGCTGGGGGGGCACCTCGGCCAGATGAACGCACAACGCCACTACTGCACAAGAGGGCTCCATGCCCATTACTGTATCCTGGGGAGTGCAAAGCCACAGTCTCTCAAGTCTCTCCAGTGGGTGGTTTGCCCACTGCTTTATCCTGGGGAGTGGAAAGCCACAGTCTCCCAAGTCTCTCCAGTGGGTGGTTTGCCCACTGCTTTATCCTGGGGAGTGAAAAGCCACAGTCTCTCAAGTGGATGTCATTCTCCACTGGTTCTGGCAGGGGCCTGGTGCCCAGAGTGCTTCATCCTGCCAAGGACTGAGGTAGTGGATGTCATTCTCCACTGGTTCTGGAGGGGGCCTGCTGCCCAGAGTGCTTCATCCTGCCAAAGACTGAGGTAGTGGAGGTATGTCTCCACTGGTTCTGAAGGGGGCCTGGTGCCCAGAGTGCTTCATCCTGCCAAGGACTGAGGTAGTGGATGTATGTCTCCACTGGTTCTGGAGGTGGCCTGGTGCCCAGAGTGTTCCACGTGCAGTGTGGCCGGTACCATTCCCTCGCCTGGGTGTGTGTGCCACGAGATTGCCGAGGAACAGGTAGCATGATATGCCATGGAGGCAGCGACATACCCCACACTGCTGCGGCATCGCCTACCACCTGCAGGTGCAAACAGTGATAGAAGTCATGCCTTATGGAAGCTGGCCAGGGTCCAGGAACTCTCCTCCAGCCTCGGACGACTGACCACTCGGGATGGTAGCCATGTCTGCGGTGGTGCCACTGTCTGAGCACGTCACGAGGCTGGTGGTGGTGCTTGCGTCGGTGTCTGTGGCGGCGGTGCTGACGGTGGTGCATGGGTCAGAACCTGCTGAAGGACACAGCAGGACGTCTCCTGCAGCCTCGGACGGCTGCCCACTGGGGAAGATGCTGGGGACTGTCGCTGAGTCTGTAGATGTGCCGGTGGCTGTGCAGGTGGCGGTGCAGGTGCCGGTGCAGGTGCCGGTGCTGGTGGAGGGGCAGCTTGCGGTGTTCGCCGCCGTACAGGTTGGTGTTGTCATGGACAGAAGGGGTGACACTGGTCCCTCAGTCGGTGCCACCGTACCCTGTCCTGACCTGCTCTTCTGCTTTTGTCCCTTCCCCATCTTTGATGGTGCCGCAGGTGTCTTGCCACTATCCCCTTTTGTTTTTGTGGAGCCCTAGGTGGCTGTAGGTGCAGCTTCTCCCTCTGGGATGTGGGCACCTTCTTCACCTTGGCAGGTGGCGTAATGCCCTCGCTACGTGGCACACTGGCAGCCCTAATGGGTGGCGCACTCGATGACCCCGCAGTTGCTGGCACCACTGTGCCTGGGGATTTGGTGGCTGAGGTGCTGAGCTGGGACCAGGAAAGCCTGGCCCTAGGGGAAGGACGGGGGGAGGTGAAAGGAAGAGGTCAAGTTTTGCCAAGAAAAGTTTTTTAGACACACTGGGACGGGAAGATGGAGTGGGTTTGGGAGTGGAGGAAGAGGTAGTGGTGGTAGGAGGTGTACGTCTGCTGAATTTGGGTGGAGGTGCATGGGCTGGAGGGGATGTGTGAATGGTAGTGGGGGTGGGGAGTGCACGTGAGCGGTGTATGGTGATGGCCGTGCTGGTGATGGAGGTAGTGGCTGAGGATGTAGTGCATGCAGGTGTGAGTGGAGACGAGACAGGGAGGGAGGAGGAGGACGTGGAGGATGGGGACACAGTGGAGGCAGTGGCTGTTGCTGTGTCTGCATGGGGATGGTGCTTGTGTGAGTGCTTGTGGGATGTGTGGTGCTTATGTTTGCCATGTCCACTCTTGTGTGTTGATGAGTGTGCATGCTGGTCTGATGGTGTCCTTGAAATAGGCTGAGGTACAGGGGATTAGGGCTGGGTAGTGAAAGTTGGAGAGGGTAGGCTGGACACAGGGACAATGGCTGCCATCAGTGCTGAGGCCAGAGCCTGAAATGCTCTCTGTTGCGCCGCCTGCCCAGAATGAATGCCCTCCAGGTATGCATTTGTTTGTTGCAAATGCCGCTCAACACCCTGGATGACATTCAAAATGGTAGATTGCCCAACAGTGAGGGATCTCAGGAGGTCAATAACCTCTTCAATGAGGGCAGCAGGGCTGACTGGGGCAGGGCCTGAGGTGCCTGGGGCAAAGGAGATGCCCACCCTCCTGGGTGAGTGGGCACGGGACACAGGGACAATGGCTGCCATCAGTGCTGAGGCCAGAGCCTGAAATGCTCTCTGTTGGGCCGCCTGCCCAGAATGAATGCCCTCCATGTATGCATTTGTTTGTTGCAAATGCCTCTCAACACCCTGGATGAGATTCAAAATGGTAGATTGCCCAACAGTGAGGGATCTCAGGAGGTCAATAGCCTCCTCACTGACGGCAGCAGGGCTGACTGGGGCAGGGCCTGAGGTGCCTGGGGCGAAGGAGATGCCCACCCTCCTGGGTGAGCGGGCACAGGACACACGCTAAGGGGCTGCTGGGAGGGCGGTCCTGGTAGGGGGGGTGGCGGCTACACCTGTTGATGCGGTGAATGCTCCTCTCCCCGTTGTGGAGCTCCCCTCGCCCTCCGTCCCACTGGTGGCTTCAGACTCCGTTGTTTCACCCTCCAGGGCCAAGTGGGTTGCAGCTCCCACCTGCTCTGGTGCCACTGCTCCTCCGTCTGATGATGCTATTGCACACAAGAACAGGGAGACAACAAAAAGGGGGGGAGGGCAGAAGAAAAACATGTTCAGTGCATGCAACACCACTACCGTTGGCGGACACAACACCTCAGCACTACCCCATGCACTAACAGTTGCTAGAAAATTCACATGCCCATGGGGTACGAGGCCTAAGCCCAATTTCTGCACACCTGGAAGTCACAGGAGCCTGACTAGGTGTAGATGGCTCTTACCACTAGTGGGGCTGAGGTGCCACATAGCCTGCCTCACAAGGGACCTTGCCTACCAAGTTTGCCCTGAGTCAGCTGAATGAGAGTGTACTCATCCCCTTGTGGCTGCTGTGATGCCCTCAAGCGCTCATCCAACTCCGGATAGGCCACTGCCAGGATCCGGTACACCAGGGGGTCATGGTGCAACGGGCACCCCTTCCCCGTTGGGAGGCCATCCCCAGCTGGGCCTCCGCCATCTTCTTGTTCCAGCGGAGCAGGTCCTCCCACCTTTACGGCAGTGGGCGCTCCGTCTGTGGTAGACCACCAGGGTCCAGACGTCCTTGGCGATGGCACACCAAGTACACTTCTTCTGGTGGGCGCTGACCTAGAGGAATGGTACAGGGGGAAAGGAAATTACTCACCCGTCCGGACTGTCATACTCATTGCCCACCAGTTCCCACCCATGCCCTGACGCACATACACTCACCATCCACACATGCAGGCCTCAGCCCCCCCATGTATCTTCCATCCACACTACTCAAAACAGGCATTGCCCATGCAGCATGCTCACAGTGTACTCACCTGTTTGTCTGGAGGACAGTACAGTTGCGTCTACTGGGAGGACCCCGTCCACTAGTTTCTCCAACTTCTCCGAAGTGAAGGCAGGGGTCCTTTCCCCAGACACTGTAGCCATCGTCGCTTCCAGACACAGGTCACAGCAGCACTTGCAGTGTAGGTCCTCTCCTGTTGAAGGTCAGGTATCAAGTGAGTGAACAGACAGAAGATGGCGGTCACGTCCGCAGCAGTACGTACCGTCACCGCCGGCGTACATCGTCATTGGCTCCTGGGACCCATAGGGCCCAATGTTAACCAATGCAGAATTGCGCCGCGGTCTTCGACCGCCCACCACTACGGTGTACAACTCCAGCACAGTTACCTCATTTCCTCTTGTCCCATCTTACAGGTCAGGCAGCTGCCATTTCAGGGGGCCACATGGGATGGTTAAAAACTGTGTCACACCTATCTGGGCCGGGAATACAAACAGATACCGGCACATTGAGGATTACAAACATTTCTGTAAATAAACCATTGTGATACCTCAGTGTTGGATGACTCTCTGCTCGCTGTTCCCCTCCATAGGGCACGTCTGCTGGGGCAGGTGATGAGATGGCAGCATCCTCTGGTGTACAGACCCCTGGTGGACCTGTCGACAATGGAAGAGAGACACATCATAATCACATAGAGACTTGATCGTGCAATAATCCTGGAACTGTGTGCCCAGTTGGAGCCAGACCTGATGTCAGCTATCTGCCATCCCACAGGAATACCCCCTCTGGTGCAGGTCCTGTCTGTACTCCATTTCTTGGCCAGTGGGTCTTTTCGAACAACAGTGGCCATGGCATCAGGGATGTCCCAGCCAATGTTCTCTAACGTGTTGTCCAGAGTGTTATCTGCCCTGCTGAAACACATGCGCAGCTACATCGTTTTCCCTCAGGTGGAGGATTTGCCCACAGTGAAAGGTGACTTCGATGCCCTGGGACATATCCCCAACATCATTGGTGCCATTGGTGGTACCCACGTGGCATTTGTACCCCCCCACATGAATAAAAAGGTGTACAGAAACCTGAAAAGCTACCATTTGATGAATGTGCAGATGGTGTGTTTGGCAGACCAGTGCATCTCCCCTGTTAATGCCACGTATCCTGGCTCTGTGCATGACGCTTACATTTTGAGGAATAGCAGCATCCCTTCTGTGATAGGGCAACTCCTGAGGCACCGTGTGTGGCTAATGGATGAGGCCAAGGTCCCAATACAGTTGACATAGGTGTCTGGTTATGGGGTTGTCCGTAAGGGTTAGTGTGTGTCTAACAGTTGTCCCTCGACATTTGCAGGTGACTCTGGTTACCCCAACCTGTCATGGCTACTGACCCCAGTGAGGAATCCCAGGACAAGAGCAGGGGAACGCTACAATGAGGCACATGAGTGAACTAGGAGGATTATAGAACGCACCTTCGGCCTCCTGAAGGCCGGATTCCGGTGCCTCCATCTGACAGGTGGATCTCTATACTACTCACCGAAGAAGGTGTGCCAGATAATCGTGGCCTGCTGTATGCTGCACAACCTGGCTTTGCGACGCTAGTTGCCTTTTCTGCAGGAGGATGGGCCAGATGGTGATCTTGTGGCAGCTGTGGAGCCTGTGGACAGTGAAGAAGAAGAGGCAGAAGAAGAGGATATCGACAAGCAAAACAACATCATCATGCAATACTTCCAGTGAGACACAGGTAAGAAGATGTAACTGCTTCCCACATCTCATACTATTGTCATTTTCACTCAGTGTATGGACACTGACTTGTCACTTTGACTTTCCATTTCACAGTTCTGGGTCCCACTTTGTGCCCTCTGCTATGCTGACTGCTGGCCTACAGCTGTGTTACATTGGTATGTGAACAAGTAAATTGACATTGCTATTTTCCATAGATATTGCAATTACACATTTGTGAAAGCACAGACTGACTCCAGATTGTTTTGTGATTGAAGTGTGTTTATTTCTGTGCAAATAAGTGGAGGGGGTTGCACAATGGGCTGGGGTGATGGTGGAGGAATGTCCATGGCAGAGTAGAGTCTATTTGTTTCACAGGTGCATTGTCCAAAGGGGCATGGGAAGTGGAGAAATGGCAGCTTAAGGTGGACAGGGTGACATAGTGGGACAGAAGGGAGACATTCAGGGGGGTCTTATTTCCTGGCAGGGGTCTTGGCAATGTTCTCTGTCTTGTTCCTGGATCTTAGGGACCGTTTGCGGGGTGGTTCTCCATCTGCAGGGGGTGGGGTGCTGGTGTCCTGTTGTTCCTGTGGCAGTGCCTCCTGTCCACTAGCGCCGGCGGAGGTGGAGGGCTGTTCATCGTCCAGGCTATTGTCAGGGGCCCGTTGGTGTGCCACTGTGTCCCTCCTGGTGTTGAGAAGGTCTGCCAGCACCCCTGCAATGGTGACCAGGGTGGTGTTGATGGACTTCAAGTCTTCCCTGATCCCCAGGTAGTGTTCCTCCTGCAGCCGCTGGGTCTCCTGAAACTTGGCCAGTACTGTGCCCATGGTCTCCTGGGAATGGTGGTAAGCTCCCATTATGTTGGAGAGTGCCTCGTGGAGAGTGGGTTCCCTGGGCCTGTCATGACCCTGTCGCACAGCAGTCCTCCCAGCTTCCCTGTTATCCTGTGCCTCTGTCCCCTGAACCGTGTGCCCACTGCCACTGCCCCCAGGTCCCTGATTGTCCTGTGTTAGTGGGGTTGCCTGGATTCCCTGTAGTGGTGGACACACTGCTGATTGACGTGTCCTGGGGACAGAGGGATGGGCCCCCTGGGTGGGTGCTGTGGTGGGGTTTGTTGAGAGGGGAGGTTCAGTGGTGGTTTGTGACTGTGTCAGGGGAACCGACTGTCCCGAGGTCCCTGATGGGCCGGGCTGGTCATCTTGATCCAGGCGTGCAGAGCTGCTGTCATCACCGTTGGCCTCTTCTGTGATGGGAATGGATATGTCTGGCACCTCCTGTCCGGTGACATTGGGTATGGGTCCTGTTGGGGTGTAAATGCATAGTTATTGTATCTGTGTTTGCCATCTTGTGCAATGGGTGAGTGACCCTCTACTCCTGTGCTTGCATTATTGCCGTGGCCCGTGTGTTATTGGTGGTTTTGGGGCATGAGTGAGTCTCTCTACTGGACATGCTTTGGTGATGGGTGTCCATGCATTGGTGTTACATGCAGGGCTTGGTTTTGGGATGTGTGGGTTGTGTTAGTGGGGTATCTGTGGGTTGTTGGGGTGATGGGTGTGATGGTAAGGGTGGCGGTATGTGATGGCATGCAGGTGGGGTGGGGGGGATAAAGTACTATAGGTTTGCCTTACCAGAGTCCAGTCCTCCTGCTACTCCTGTGAGGCCCTCAGGATGCATGATCGCCAAGACTTGCTCCTGCTGTGTTGCTAGTTGTCGGGAGGAGGTGGGGGTCCACCGCCAGTCCTCTGTACAGCAATCTGGTGTCTGGATACCACGAAATGAACTTTCCCCCGTAGGTCGTTCCACCTCTTCCTGATGTCATCCCGTGTTCTTGGATGCTGTCCCACTGCGTTAACCCTGTCGACAATTCTGCGCCATAGCTCCATCTTCCTTGCAGTGGATGTCTGCTGCACCTGTGATCCGAATAGCTGTGGCTCTACCCGGACGATTTCCTCCACCATGACCCTGAGCTCCTCCTCAGAGAATCTGGGGTGTCTTTGAGGTGCCATGATGTGGTGTGGGTGATGTGTGAGGTGATCTCGGTTATGATGTGTGAGGGGATGTTTTGGTGTGTGTTGTTTGATGTGCGTGGATGTTGTGTAAGTGATGGTGTTGTGTGTCTGTGGATGTTGGTGTTGTTTTCGGTAGTCTTTCTCTGTGGCCTTCTTTCAAATTTTTGATTGTAAGTGTTTGTGGGTGATATGGGTGTTTGCTTTAAATTGGATTGGGTGTGTGGGTGTGGTGTGTGTATGTGTATCAGGTGTGTGTATTTTGAATTGTCCAATGTGGTTGTGTTTTGCTAGTGTGTATGTATTTTGAGCGTGGCGGTGTGTACTGCCAATGGTTTACCGCGGTTGAATGACCGCCACGTTGATTCGTGGGTTGTGATAGTGTGGCCGTATTCTTGTTGGCGTGACGGTGTAGGTTTTGGTATTGCCAGTTTATCACTGACCTTTGGTGTGGCAGACTTGTGGGGTGTCTGTATTGTGGTGGATTCAGAGTTGTGGGCCGTAATACGTGTAGCGGAATTCCGTGGCTGCAGCGGTATGTTGGCGGTCTTCTGCATGGCGGAAAGCGGGATTTACCGCCAGGATTGTAATGAGGGCCTAAATCTGTTATTCAACCCTCATCAAGGCCCCACTCATAAATCATGTCTGTGTCCTTAAAAGAGGCCTTCAAAGTCTCAAGAAGTAAGTAGTAATCACTCTCAGTTTTCAGCTTTCACCATAAACAAAGCGACCAAAATAAATTCTACACAAACAGATTCCAGATAGCATGCATGTTGGTTCCAGAAGGTCTCTGCTGGGGCTCTTTGTGGCCAGCTGAGTCAGTGGGTGGGGCCTGGAGGGAATTCCAGAGTGCAGAGGACTTTCCTTGCCAGACAGGAAGAAAGCCAAGCCATGTGCACAGCAAGAGTATTTATAGCCAGCATGACTCAAGTCTTTAAAAAACACAAGGCAGCTGCTCCCTGAAGAACTAGGGGCGTGGTGGTTGTCTGGCAACCAATAAACAAGTGAACCTGACACATTCAGAAGCAGGAGGACTTGACACAGTCACATATGTCCAACAAGCATTGGTGAAAACAACTGTATAGTGGAACAATCATTGGTAACATCAAGTACATTGGCAACATCAATTCTGAAATGCAGACAGTACAATGACATTACAAGCAACCCAATGGTGCTACATGCACATGAGTACATGAGTAAAACAATGCCCCTGAGGATGTTGACAAATTAGGTAGAGTTGTTGGGTCTTGAGACTTGAATTGCTGCCAAAATCACCGTCATATCTGGTGTGCACACCGCAGGGCCTGTTGCCCGTCAGGGATCCCTTCCTATCTCGAGGGCCAGGGACTGTGTATTGTGTTATTGTATTAGTCTGGCACACCTTAGGTCTCTTGTCCTTCACCTTTTTGTTATTCTTTATTTATTTAATTATTTATTATAGTGTGCAGCGCGCCTATAAGTTTATGTCTCTGTGAGACTGGACAACTCCGTCAGCATGATCCACACAGCCCCTACAGGCCACCACAGTCTACCTCTGCCTGCCAACCAGTATTGAGGTAGGTGTCACCCTTCACCCCTCTAGTCAGAGAGGTCATCCAAGGTGCAGCCCAACTATCCTGCTATGCCAACAAGGGTCTTTGTAAAGATCCTGGCTGTGGCCCATGACACCACCCCCCAGCTCCAAAGGAAAGATTCAAGGTTTGATCGCCATACCTCTCCCAGTGGCAGATGTCCGATCATCATGGCGCCCCTGTCTGCCACAGTGTCTCAGTTACTCAGGTGTTGTAAGTGTAGTGGCCCTTCCCTCCACTCTGATCCCCAAAGGGCCCCCACAATCCTGAATTCTTCTTGAAACCCCCACCTGTGGGCTCCGCGATCTCAGGGCAGTCACTCACCAGTGTTTTTTTTAATGTTGTTAGGAGGCCTTCGTCCCCAACACTGCAGCATACCAGGAGGGGGGACGTTTGACCTCATTAGTCTGTTTCTTATTGTGCAGGACAGGAAGTCCCCAAGGGGGAAAGGGGAGGCCATCTCACCCCTTCTCACCCCTATGGCACTCCGTACTGCAAGGATGCCCGCAGACCTTCAGCCACTACTTGTCCTTGGGGTGGCTATGCCTCCCAAGAGCCAGCCTGCAGTATTGTAATTTAGAATTATAGTTTTTCCTTTCACTATAGTCATATTTATTATTATTATGTTATGTGTATTTTATGTATCTCTTTGTGTTTGTTGTACTTGGTATCTTCCATCTCTCCCCCTGGCTTGCTGACTCTTCTACTGTCCAGAAGGTTGGTATTGAGATTCTCTTCTCGACAGTTGGAGGTTGAGCAATGAGGTTTTATGAGTAGTTGGAGTTCCTATTCTGTTTATGAATACTTTCCTTTCTAGATTAAACCATCAAGAAGACAACCTTTGATGTGTGGACTGTGTTCTTAACTTGGCTACAACGTTACTTCACTTGGTGACGAGGATGGGATTGTCAGTCTATGTTGTGCTGTGCTTCCCAGAGGAACTCCAACTATTGTAAACTTAAAGGGCGTTTTTTTTTTCTTCAAAAGAGGTACTGTGTAGCTGCTCTGCTTTTCATTTTTATATTTTCTTAAAGCGTGGCTGTTGTTTTTAAATTTTCAGCGACTGTGTCACATTATTTTCTTTTTCCGACACGCGCGTCCTTTTTTTGCGTTAGCGTCGATGCGTTGCCTACCAGCCGCTACACGCATGTATTTTTGTTAGAGCGAGGGTGTCTTGAGCTCGCGTTAGCATTGCTGCGTTGCCTAGCAGCCGCTACACTCGTTTATTTTGTTGAGCGAGCGCGTCTTCACGCACGCCTCCGCCCTTCGCTGGCTCATTCGCATTATTCTTACACTTGCACGCGCGCCCCTTCACGCTCGCGTTGCTGTAACGATTTGCCAGCTGCCACACGAGTTTTGTTGAAGTTGCTTAGCAACACCTTTCTACTCGTGTCTCCTGGCTCTGGTATGTTTTTCTCGCGCCTGCTCCTGCTGTCCCAGCATAAATGTAACCAAAGGAAACACCTTAGACCTGGACAATTCTAATTGTCCTTTAATTTAATCAGTACCTCTTCACTTTTTTTTTGATACAGGCATTATTTTGTATCTCTCAATTTTCTTTCCCTTTTGCGTGTTTTTCTTTCATTTTTCTTTCCTTGCTTAAATCCATAGTAACACAAGTATGCAGAACATTTCTTCACCGCCTTTTTTTTTAACCGTCCCTGGTGAATCACCAATTCCATGGCCAAAATGGAAAAAAGTTTTTTTAACTTGCTTAAAAGTTTGTGGTAGCAATCTTTCTGCTGAAAGAAAAACATCTGTACTTCAGCATTGTTTGGGAGCCGAAGGGCAGGAAATTCTAGAGACTTTACCTGCAATCTCAAATTCTGTTGGAGCGGTAGGGGATGCACTGATGAATGAATTCGAGGAAACATTACTCAAGCTTGATAGACATTTCTTACCAAAAATTTCTATTATTCTTCAGAGATTCTATTTTGGAAAATGTAAACAGTCTGATGAAGAGTCTAATGAGGACTTTGTTACGAACCTTCGTAAACAAGCTGCGCTCTGCAATTTTGGAGAAAGCATTGAGGAACGTATTCGCGACCAATTTATGCTTGAGAGCAGGAGTGACAAAATCAGAGAAGCACTTTGGTCCAAAAGTGATCCGTCCTTGGAGGAAGTACTGCAAGTTGCCAAACAAATTGAACATTCTGACTCTTGGATTGAGACTTTGAAGAAATCGAAAAGTTCCAGCTCGGTTCATCAGTTAGATTCAAAACCTACATTTTGTTTCAATACCAAAAGCAAGACTAAAGTGGTTTGTTTTAGATGCGAGTCCCCAGCACATTTAGCGAACTGTAAAGAATGTCCAGCAATTACTGTAATTTGCAATAGGTGTGGCAAGAAGGGGCACTTTGCAAAATATTGTAAATCTACCAACAAAAGCAATGTGAAACTTAATGAAGTAGCATGTGATAATGACGACTGAGATTTTGTTTTACAAGTGATCAATGACGTTAACTGTGTCTCTGCTGTTTGTTGGGACTATCCGACTGATCTCGTCGTAGTCAATGGAACTCCCATTTCCAGGATGATGGACTCTGGTGCAAAATTATCTCTTGTCTCGAAAGGAGATTATAAGAAGTATTTTGATGGAAAAGTAAATCTCCAAGACCCAGATGTAACAACTTACTCCTATGGTGGGAAGCTCATAGAATTAAAAGTTTACTTTGATGCGTGTATCCAATTTAAAGGAAACACAACCTTTGGTAAAATCTATGTTCCAGTTGTTGGAGACACCATTTTGAGTTGGCCTCATCAGAAAGAACTGGGGATTATTTTAAATCCAAATACTGTACCTCAAGTGCTAGTACGGAAAGTGTCAGATCTGGAGCAGGATTTGTGGGTTGAATTTCCCGATGTCTTCAATTCTAGTGTTGGGTGTATCAAAAAATATAAACATCATATTGTGTTGAAGAGTAATGCTCAACCTGTTACCTGCAAGTTAAGAAATGTTCCTATCAGTTTCAGAGAGAAAGTGATGCTGGAACTTCAGAGACTGAAGGAAAATGGGATAATTGAAGAAGTGGAGGCAGCACAATGGATTGCTCCCATTGAGGTAGCAACTAAACGCTCTGGTGATGTAAGACTTTGTGTTGACCTTCGCAACCTTAATAAAGAAGTTATCGAAGATAGGTTTCCGTTACCAAACATTACAGAAATGATTAGTTCGTTGGGTAATGTGAAGTTCTTTCCTACTCTTGATCTAACTTCGGCGTATCATCAAGTGCAAATGACTGAAGATTCTAAATTACTCACTTCCTTCAATACGCCTTTTGGTGTTTATAAGTTCAACCGGATGCCGTTTGGTCTTTGTTCAGCAGCTGCAGTATTTCAAAGACTGATGAGTGAGATTTTGGGGGGGATGGATGGAGTTTGTTTTTTCCAGGATGATGTCCTTGTTTTCACAGATACCCAAGAAGAGCATGAAAAGAAAATAAGAGACGTACTTTGTATTTTTAGGTCTAAAGGTATAACTTTAAAGAAAGAGAAATGCAGGTTTTTACAGTCTGAAATTTCGTACTTAGGTCATGTTATTTCAAGCAGTGGAGTTAGACCAAAAAGTGATTTAGTACATTCCATTGTTAATTTGTCCACACCATAAAAAAAGAGTGACATTCAAGTGTTCTTAGGAATGGCTGAATTCTATGCCAGGTATATTCCCAATTTTGCAAAGAGGTCAAGTTCCAATAGGGACCTATTCAAGAAGAATGCTGAATTCTTGTGGACTAAGTTGTGCGAGATGGAATTTCAAGACTTGAAGAATGCATTATCTTCTGCCCAATCTCTTAGTAGTTTTCAGCCTGGATTGCCTTGTTATCTTATAACTGATGCTTCTGATAAAGCTGTGGGCTGTGTGTTAAAACAAGTGAAAGATAATCAGAATATCACTATTGCCTTTGCCTCACGTACCTTGCGTGGTGCAGAGTTTAAATATTCCACGATTGAGAAAGAAGTGTTAGCTATTTATTGGGCTATTAAAAAGTTCAGACAATTTCTTTGGGGTATACGTTTTGAAGTACACTCTGATCATAAACCCTTGCGAGAGATATTGAGAAAAAAGGCCTTGATAACGTTTCTCCTCGCATTTGCAATGAGGTGGTAGCTCTCCAAGATTTCCAGTTCATTGTTAAGTATGTCCCACGGTGTGACAACAAAAAAGCTGATTGCTTATCTAGGTTGAGTTCTGATGATATGACTGATGATGCTAATAGTACCTCGTGGTGGGCAGATGATGAAGTGAAAGTTTGTGTTATAACTGATGGGTGTGTTTTGGAACAGGAGTGGTTAGAAGGGATGGCTAAGGATGAGGAATTGTTGAAGGTCACAGATTTGCTTAAGTCTGGAAAATTGGGGAACAACAGTGATAGTTCTGTCCTGCCTTTTAAAAAAGTATGGACTGAATTGTCGATACACAATGGATTGTTGTTGAGGGGGTGTAGATTAGTACCTCCCTCTTGTCTACGTGAGCGTCTCCTTAATCTTTCCCATTCGGGTCATCAGGGGATTAGTAAAACTAAGGAAAGGATGAGGACCACATATTGGTGGCCTGATATGGACCTCGCTTTGGAAAGGAAAGTTAGAGAGTGTGTTGAATGTAGACTAGCTGATAAAACTTTGAAAATCAGGACTCAGCTAATGGTACTTAAAGACATTCCGAAAGAAGTTTGGGAGGAAGTTTCCATCGATATAATGAGGCATATTTCTTCTGGGTCTTATTCCAAGTATGTTGTCGTACTTATGGATATGTTACCTCGCTGGCCAGAGGTGTTAATCACCTCAGAGGTTACTTTAAGAATTGTAGTGAATTTTCTTACCAAGATCTTCAGCAGGGAAGGCAATCCCAAGGTCATTCTGTCAGACAATGAAGTTCAATTTACCTAAAAAATTATGTGTAATTTTCTTTCCTCTAGAGGAATAAGTCATAAGAAATGTACGCTGTATCATCCTAAGACGAATGGCATGGTGGACCATTTTAATAGAATGTTAAAGGAGACTATTCAGTTTGCTAAAATTATGGGAGTTCATTGGGACGAGTTAGTTGAGTCTAAGGTGAAAGAATACAGGTTTATCCCACATTCTAGTACAGGTCAGTCTCCTTTCATATTATTCAGGAAGCGTATTCCACATACCAAAGTTAATCCCCCATGGGTAAAAAAATATCTTGCATTTGATTTTGATAAGGAGGCTGCTAAGAGAGAAGCTATTGAAAAGGATAAATATCTTCAAAGCCAAAGAAAAGAAATGTATGATATTTGCAAATCTGTGAAGAAAAGTATTGTACAAGTGGGTGATAGCGTTAGAGTCAAGTTACTAGAGAGAACCAAATCTGATGTGTCATATTATAGCAGAATTCATCGAGTTGTAAAAGTGTTCCAGGGGGCAGTTAAACTTGATGATGGACGTATTTGGAATCTAAATAGAATTGTTATTCTGTAATTTGTTTTGCTTTTTTCTCCTTTTCTTTTCTGGGGAGGGGGATGGTGCAGTATTGTAGTTTAACATTATAGTTTTTCCTTTCACTATAGTCATATTTATTATTATTATGTTTTGTGTATTTTATGTATCTCTTTCTGTTTGTTGTACTTGGTATCTTCCATCCCTCCCCCTGGCTTGCTGACTCTTCTACTGTCCGGAAGGTTGGTATTGAGATTCTCTTCTCGAAAGTTGGAGGTTGAGCAGTGAGGGCTTAGGAGTAGTTGGAGTTCCTATTCTGTTTATGAATACTTTCTGGATTAAACCATCAAGAAGACAACCTTTGATGTGTGGACTGTGTTCTTCACTTGGATATAACGTTACTTCACAGGCCCACAAGTGTGTCCTCCCAAGGCCAGCCACAACCAACCATCACCTTCCCCATTCCGCTGCCAATATTGCAGCCAGGTCAAGGCAGCACTTCACCAGACCACAGTGTCTCACACAAGTGGGCCGGGCAAGGGGAATCTGCCTCACTGTGGCACCCCACAGATGGTGAGACGCAACAGGACATCACCCCATACGCCACAGCCTTCCAGCAAAATTTGAGCCAGCAGCTAGGGAGGCCCCGGGGGTCTATGAAGGCCTTGATTCCCGTCTTCCCCCACAGAGCGCTATGTCTTCGGGGATCCTCTTTTCCAAGGCCGGTCACTCCATCTGAGGTCTCCTCCTCCACATGGCGATCAGCTGGGTCAGTCCCAGGGACCAGGATTACATGCCACAACACCTATGGGTTTTCAGAGGGATATATGCATTCCTCTGTGGGTATTCAACTCCAGCAGAGCCCCAGAATTCGGGAGGATTTTGGTCTCAGCTTTGGGAACTTTGATTAGCCATGTCTATTCAGCCATCTTGGTTGGCCACACACCCCCTTGTGTAAATTGCTTGCTTTTAAAATGTAGGGTTGCGTGACTTGTCTGAATCCAAGATGGATTAGTTGTGTATTTTCATTTTTTATCTACCTTAGCTCTTTGGTTTTCAACACTCTTGCTAGTTAGCTAATTGGTCACTTTCAGAAAGTGTCAAAAAGAGTCTGAAAAGATATTTCAGCACCCACAAGGAAATATAGTTGTAACTATCTGAGTTCTGTGAACATATTTTCCTTGACTCGTAGCTCCAATACGTTGTACATGCTGGGGAGGGTCATGACAAACAATTACTCATCAATTATGCATTACATGGTATATAAAGAGGAACTGCTATAAGTGATGCACAAAATGAAAAACATATTAAATAATCAGCACAGCATAGGGGTGTTCTAATCATACAGCAATTGAAATAGAATAAGGTAATGCATTATTGCTTTTTGCTTTTGAAAACAATTTGTTTCTGTAAGTTGTTCAATACTTAATTTAAGCAAGCTATAACTGCATTTTACCAACAGAAAGCTGCATCGAATTATTTTCTTTTTTAATGATATTTCCATTTAGTTATTCATTTAATGATGGTACCTAAAACACATTTACAGATAAGGTGATTTATGGAGCATTCAGTCTGTTTGTTGGTTTGAATATCCTTGAACACAACAGCTAGCAGCAGTTCATCACATGTTGGAAATCACATTTCCTTGTATCGTTTTTTTTAAATCCTTGAACCCTAAGTGAATCAGGAATGAAAAAGAAAAATAGAAGATTTTACAACTGAACACCAAGCAATTATTCATTTTTATAGCTAAATCGTGACTAACCCTAATTGTGGCATTTCTCGACTTAAGAAATGTTTTAACATATGTAATACGAATGTGAGTCAATTCAGAGAATAGTAATCTTTTAATGTTTGAGGGTCATGTGAGTCATCTTTCTATATGCACACAAATGAGCTGTCATTGCTTGATTGGCTTTAATGGGAGCACATCGGTCAAGAATGCAGCCAGAAAACCTTTAATCAAATCAAAGGTACAGTGGGGAAGTGCATTGTGTTGTTAAGGAAACCTTGCATTTAAGTACTACCTGTCGGATCTTTTATGGTTTGCTGCAAAACATGTTTCTTTTCAAATATTCAAGAACATCTCAGCAAATTATCACACATAATACAAACAAATGCTCTCAGTACGAATATTACTTAGAACATTATTCAACAACATTTGTTAGATTATTAAGCACCTGAATTAGCATATCTAATCAAACAATTAAATGCAGTATTATCCTTTCTTGATTCACTGTTTTATCTGGATTAGATCTAGGTTTGAATAATGCTTGCCAGAGCCAAATAAATTCAAAGAATATCATTCAGCATGGCTGGGAGACAGCAGAAATGAATCTCTCCATAAAATCGGAATATATAACTGTTTTTCTTTAAAAACGTAATGAATGGAATAATAGTCAAAGACAGTCGCACTCTGCTTGTCTTGAGAACATTACCCTTGTTCCACAATAAAAATAAACAAGCATTTGCAGTGCAGCGGGTCTTGCATTTGCTCGAGTTAGAGCTATTAGCATTGTAAATTCCTAACAGGACATTTCTTGCCACATAAATAGAAGAAAAAAACTAGCGCAATCGAGCTATGTAAAACGCAGCACAATCGCGCTGTGTGGAAAAGGTAAAGATAAAGTAGTGCAGAAACCAAGCGAAAAACATCGAGCCTCATAAGTTTTCAGTAGTTGGCCACTGAGCTCGCAGAGGGCTAATCACAGGAAAAGGCATGACGTATGCATGCCTTTCATTAATGAAAGCAAGCGGATTTTAAACGGCAAGCCCACGAATCAATGAAAATAACAGGTGTGACATGGGCGTGGTTACAAGCCCAAAGAGAGATTACAACAGGGACGGAGCACTTGTGCGCTCACCTTTAAAAAATGTAAGGAGTATGGTCAAGAAGACTGATTTACAAATATTCAGAGTACTAAACTGTGATTGACTTAGTCTAACAACGGTGTACACATAACAGATATTTGTTCCTTTTCTTCAGAAATTTTAAGAAAAGCTTCCATTGGTGGCAACATTTTATATTTGAGCATCAGAGTCAATAATGAAGATAAAATATATTACAGAGATTATGTACAACTACAAAAACATGATTTCTTCACAGTTAGACACAATATGGAGAACATGAGCTTTCAATTTTGCTTCCAAATTTGAAGATACCTTATTCGGAAGGAAGAATTTTAGTTCCTCAACTTAGAGAGCATCTCTAAACCTTTGCTTTATATCAAAAGCACCCTTTGCATGCTGTTCTGTGAATAAAGTGGCGGTCAATACTCCTCTCACAGCAAGAACTCTATTTGGAAACAAGCTAACCTCCAAATGTATAATTAGGGAGAGCATTAGTTTTAATCCCTTTCCATTTAGGCATCTAGAAGATATTCTGTAAGGCCTAGATAGAGTGGGGATTTGTTTTCTCAAGCAAGTGATAGTTTATGGCTTGTATTTAACAGTGTTTCTCTACTTGAAGATTGTTCACCAACTGTAGTATAGTTAAATCATTTTCAGCAATCAGGTCAAAAGTGGGGGTGGGTGCAGGGTTGCAAAGCTTTCCTATATTTTTCGCAAAAATACAATTATTCCACACATATTTTACAGGTTTTTGCATGTGGCTTTTCTTTTCACACTCGAATTGTAACACCAGTGGTTTGCAAACATCCATCCCATTTTAAAATCATGAGTAAAAGAGCTTTAGCCAGTGGTGGCTCTTCCGCTATGGCGAAGGAGCGTCGCTTCCCCCTCCCCCACAAGCAGCAACTGCTGCAAATCCTTTAACAATGAAAGAATAATAAACAAAGTTTATTATCATTTCATTGTTAAAGGGGCAGGGCATTGGGGATGACAGAGACGAGGGGAGTGCACTGTGCACTCTCCTCCGTGCGCATGTATGTTTGGCTGACTGTCTTGGGCCTGCCAAACACACATGTGCAGTAGGCTCTCTCCAGCCCAGCACTGTGCTGCCGGGCTGGAGAGAGCTGGCACAGGCTCCCAGCCAATCCTAATGCTGCTCTGGGCTTTGCTTTCAGCCTACTGAGGAAATGGAGGAGCGTCAGTGAAGCACGGCGTGCAGGTAAGTTTATTTATTTATTTTTTTCAAATATATTATTATTTCCCAGCCTGCCACCCACTGGCTCCCCCCGCTCACCACCTGGCCCCCTGTAACACCCGCGAGCCGTGACTGGTTTTAGCAGTAACTCAGAAGAAAGGTCTACATCTATTTTCACTATGTGAATACTGCCTGTTTGTAAGGAAAAACTTTGTGAGAAATAGTAAAAAGGGAAAGGTCCACAATGTATTAGTAGGCAAAGAATTCGGTATTCGCTTCCTTCAAGCCATAAAGTGGATAATTGGCCTGGTCATTGAGTTTCGCTCTAATCAGAACATTTTATCTTGTTTATCTAGCAATAAACTCCTATGGGGCTCATTTTCAAGCCCCTTGGACCGCTGTAGCGTCATTTCTTTTTGGTACGGCGGCACAAACAGTTCCCCACACCACACCACATTTACAAATTGGCGCAATGAGACCATTGGGCCAGTTTGTAAAGGCTTGCCCCACATTATACCTGCGCCAGGTATAATGCATGCAAGGTAGGGGTTTCCCCGCAAAAAGGGCCGCAGAAATGGCACAGTGAAATCCCCAAGATTTCACTGTGCCATTCTGTGCCATCACAGCTTATTTTTTTTAATGCCTGCTCAGGACAGGCAGTAAAGAAGTGACTCTGTGCTGTTTTCTATAGGGCCCCCGCCCCCCAGCATTGCTGGATTAGTGTCAAAACTTTGACTCTAGCCCATCAATGCTACGGTTTAGCGCCACAACTGCGTCAGAATTTCAGACGTAGGTGTGGACCGGTACGCCATGGAGCACTGTACTGTAACTACTGCGCTGCCACGGCGTCGTTAGAGGGGCGCAGGGCAGCGCAAGAAAACTGGCGCACCAATCACGATGCACCAGTTTCTTGTAAATGAAGCCCTATGAGGGAACAGTTTACATCTCTTGAACAATTAGATTTTGAATGGGACCGGGATTTGTCATCACCATTAAAGGCAAAAATGCCTTTCCTTTCCAAAGTCTATAAAATAAATTTTAATTCGAACTGTTTTTCCAGTGGGATTTAAGATTCTTAACATAATAAAAATATCAAACGCGATAGGCACTACATAGTTGCTAATGTTAAATATTGCTCGGACTTTAAACGGGAATCGTTCATGGGAGAAACACAAATTTTATCTCACAAGGTCAATGAGTCAGTACTCAGAAACCTTTGCAATTCAATTTATTAAACAAAATGAAAAAAGCATGAACAAACGTCAAAATCAACCCTTCCCTTTCACACAGCAGCAGGCTTCAAACATAAACCTAAAAGCACAAAGACACAGCTCATGCATAAATCAGCCGCACAATAACCAACTTAGCAAGAAAAGCAATGGAGCCCAAAAGAATAACTTAAAGTAAGGATTACCTCTGCACTAATCAATGGACTTGTTAATCAATGGATTATCACTTCACTATCTTGCTTAGCACAACAAAGCAATATGAAAACCCTGACCTTTATAAATAACTGAGATAATTGTGTCTAGGTGTATAATATCTGTAAAAAAATTAGAGTGAAATAGGACAGTCGCTGTTTTGCTTTGAACAATTTTTATAGTGAATAAAACATTTTCTTAGCATTACAACAAAAGCCCAGACGGGGACTCTTACACTGTAGAATAAAATTGAACACATTTCCAGTTTGACAATGTAGAAAATTCAAGGTGACAGTTCTCATACAAATTCACAATGCTCAGGGCCGGCCCTGCGACAATCTTTTTGGCGCCCTCTCATTGACCTCCAGTGCCCTTCATATCACCATAGCCCCTCTCTGACATACATTTCACTTTTTTGTAGCGCTGCTCATAGTTCACTCACACTCCCTACTGTGATCTGCACGGTTATTCTTTGCAAGAGGCACAGTAACCCTATGTACTACTTTCGAATGAGCCAAAACTCCGCTTATATAGCAGAGAACTCTGCAGATAAAAAGATAGGCCATGCTCTCTTTTTATGTGCTGGGTACTCTGCCCCTTCCCATACTGCGGAATCCCCTCAGTCGTAATGTGACTATTAAATCGTAGTTATGAATACCGAAAAAGGGTAAACTTAAGCAAACGTGTGTTTACCATTCACATTTGGGAATCAGGCCCACTGTGTGTAACTCTGTCTTCCTTGGACATTTGGGGAGAAGAGGTTTTCCTGACAAAAGACTTAGGGCCAGATAGTCTAAAAAGTGGCACAGCGCAGTGCTGCGCCAACATTTGCAGTGCTGCATCGCTTTAGAAATGCAGGGATTTACAGTATTTACTCAAATATGGCGCACCCCTGTTTTTCCCTAGTGCTGAATTTAGCTGCCAGCGCCAATGCAGGCATCCTTGCACCATAGTGCAAGGGTGTCTACATTGAGAGGATTGATTTTTTTATGTGCAGGAAGGTGTCCTTTTGTGCACATAAACAATCTACAATGGCAATTTAGCACTTCTCTGTGTACTGCAGAATGCAGCACACATAGAAGTACCAAACTGTCATTGATTATGTGCATGAAGATGTCCCTTCCTCCACATAAACAATCATTCATGGCCTTTTGCTCCTTGTTTATGTTCTGCAGAATGCATCACACATGGAAAAAGCAAAAACAAGGAGAAATGACAGTATTCCTTCTCGTTGTGCCATGCTTTAGTTTTTGACTCTGCCACAGATTTCAGACTTATTGTATATTTGGGGCAGCATCAAAAGAAATGGGTGTTGCGGTGGAACGCCCGCAGCAACACTCATTGCACGCCACTCTGACTCAGCAAACTGTGTCGGAAGGATTCATATTTACAAAAAGCGGGTTAGTGCTGCCTTGTAAATGTGGTGCACTGCACAGTGTAGGAAGCTGGCCTGGTTTGTAGTGGGTACCAAAGGTACTTACACCTTATACTAGGTCCAATTATCCCTTATTAGTGAAATGTATTCAGTGTCTAGAAGCCAGGGTGTCTAGAGGTAGCTGTAGGCAGAGCAGCCAAGGGTGAACTAGGAGAAATGCAAAGCTCTTGCAATACCACTGTAGTCACAGAGTACTCACACACATGAAAGACAATACTCAGTGTTACAAAACTAAAGGTACTTTATTTTAGTGACACAAGGCCAAAACTACTTTGGAGGCTATACTTCCTTAGGAGGTAAGCAAATCACACAACATATACACTAGTAACCAAAAACAGGTAAGTATACAGTTGAAAAACAGTGCAAATAGTGAAAATCACAATAGGTTGCAATGGGCCTGGGGGAAACACAAACCATATACTTAAATAGTGGAATGCGAAAGTCGGTTTCCCACCTAGGCAAGTGAAGTGTGTAGAGGGACACTGGGAGTGTAAGAAAATACCAAAGGTAATTAAAATACCCCACCCCAGAGCCCAGGAAAGCACGAGTAAAACACAGCAAGTTTCCTAAAACACACTAGAAATCGTGATTGAAGATAGTGCAAAAACCAGAAGAGATTGCAAGACACCAATGATGGATTCCTGGTCCTGAAGACCCGTGGAAGAAGGGGACCAAGTCCAAAAGGCCCTGAAGAGTCAAGGGAGAACAGGAGCCCCTGCTAACCCGAATGAAGGTGCAAAAGAAGTCCCACCAGTGAGAAGACAAAGTCAGTATTGCACCAAAGAAGATAGATGTGGGTTCCTAGTTGGTGCAGAAGATACCCCACGCTGGATGGATAAGCAGTATGGTTTGGGTCGCTGGATTCCACCAACAAGCCTTGGTAAACACAAAGCTTGCGTTTAGCATAAAATGGCGCTGCCCTGGACAAGGAGGGACCTGGTGCTCTCTACCCAGGAGGGAGAGATAGAGGGGGCTTTCAGCAACTCAGAAAGCCCTCAAAAGACCAAACAGCACACACAAGAGTCCCACAGCACGGGGACAAAGAAGGTGCAAATGGAGACCCACACAGCACGACACAAAGGATTCCCACGCCACTAGAGAGCCACTCAGGAAGCTGTGTGTCGCAGGATGGAGGGCTGGGGGCCTAAGCTGTGCTGTGCATGAAGAACCTCTTGGAAGGTCGCACACAAACCATGGCAACTGCAAGTCACATGTTGCACGGGGGCACTGTCTTGTGGGGGGAGGCATGCTCTTACCTCCACCAAAGTTGGACAGCTGGACGTTGGGACTGAAAAAGTTACTTTAGTCCACCTCCCATGTTGCTGGATCCATGCCTGTCATCTGGAGAGGGGACCCAAGCCACCGTTCATCGCTGCAGAGAGATGCCCGCTGAAGCAGGGAAGTGACTACATCACTCCATGGGAGATTCCTTTGGTTCTTCTGATGCAGGCTGAAGACAGGCAGTCCTCAGAGGATGCACGACCTGGAAACTGTTGTAGTTGCTGGCAGGAGCTGAAGTTACAATGTTGCAGCAGTCATCTTTGCTTCTTTGTTGCAGTTTTGTAGAGTTCCTGGAGCAGTCAGCGGTTGATCCGCCTGTAGAAGATGAAGTAAAAGATGCAGAGGATTCCTGCTGGAGTCTTGAAATCGAAATCTGAAGAAACACCTAGAAGAGAGACCCTAAATAACCCTGAGAGGGGGATTGGTCACCTAACCAGATAAGGTGGTGGGGTCTCTGATGTCACCTGCTGGCACTGGCCACTCAGAAGCTCCCAGAGTGCCCCACTACCTTAGAATCCAAGATGGCAAAACCCGGGGACACTCTGGAGGAGCTCTGGGCACCACCCCTTGGGTGGTGATGGACCCCCCTTTTCCTTTGTTCAGTTTTGCACCAGAGCAGGGACTGGGGTCCCTTAACCGGTGGAAACAGGATTATGCAAGGAGGGCACCATAGGTGCCCTTCAAAGCATTTCCAGAGGCTCTGGGAGGATACCCCTCCCATGCCTGTAACACCTATTTCCAAAGGGAGAGTGTGTAACACCCCTCTACTAAAGGAAATGCATTGTTCAGCCCTCCTGGGATTGGGCTGCTCAAGCCCCAGGATAGCAGAAGCGTGACTGTGAGGTGGCACAGCTGGGGCTGCCTGGAAAACCTCAGAAGGCTGATATGGCAGTACTAGGGGTCCACGGTGGGGCCCTCAGAGTGCATGGGATTGTGCAACCAATACTGGAATCAGTATTGGGGTACAATTCCTAGTTGTTAGACACCTTACATGGCCATATGTGGAGTTACCATCGTGAAGCTGTACATAGGTATTGACCTATGTCCAGTGCACACTTAAAATGGTGTCCCCACACTCACGAAGTCTGGGAAAAAGGGCCTGGATGACATGGGGGCACCTCTGCTAGTGCAGGGGTGTCCTCACACACAGGTACTTGGCACCCAGCCTTCATTGTCTGAAGGCCTGACATAGAGGTGACTTCTAAGTGACCCAGTGCAGTGTAAATGGCTGTGAAAAAGTGCATGCACTATTTCACACAGGCTGCGATGGCAGTCCTGTAGAAGCCTTTGCGTGGGCTCCTTATGGGTGGCAAAAGAAATTCTGCAGCCAATAGGGATCCCCTGGAACCCCAATGCCCTATGTACCTAGGTATCATTTACTAGGGACTTATAAGGGGGGTCCAGCATGCCAATTTGGAGTCAAATACTGGGTTACCAGTATGTAAGGACAAATTTGGATCCAGAGAGAGCATAAGCACTGGGGTCCTGGTTAGCAGGATCCCAGTGACACAGTAAAGCATCCAGACAAACAGGCCAAAAATGGGGGTAACCTTGCTAGAAAGAGGCTACTTTCTCACACACAGCGCCACCGAGAACATCACAAAACGAGCCTTGTAAATCTGACACTAACAGATCTTGGCAAAGGAGTTAGCACGACTGTATGCCAATCAGCCAAAATGTCTTGCATGAGTTGTCACCAAGCATGAATTTTCCTTTTGGGATATGAGTGCATTGGCAAAACTTACACCTTTGATCAGCTGGAAAGGAAGCTATGCCAGTCTTGGGACAAAGGAAGTTCTGTTGCTACAACGTTGAAAGTGAGTTTTGGAGAGCAGGACTTGGTCTCAGAGTTTTGTAAATGTTATGCTCGAAATCGTAGAGGGAAAATGGCTAAAATGGCCATTTACACTGAGCCAGACATGACCCCAGTGGCCTCTGGTGGCTTTGTGGTATGGGGATTTAGGTGTGATATATTTCCTTCTGCCCCCCAGTGTATGCCCACGAATCTGCCGTGATTTCTTTGATAAGAGGACAATGTATGTATTGTGTAATACTATATTCTGGATGCGTTGTCTCATTGTGCCTTTTTTCAAGTCAAGTGTTTTCAAATTGTTGAGTGGCGCACCCCTTCATTTTAAAACACCTCCATATTTTTGTACTGCTATTTAAACTTTGGCATTACAGTCTGATGCCAAATAGTCCAAAATTGTATTTCCCATATTAATCTCTGCCACTCACTTTAATCTCACTAACCTGAAAAAAATAATAGATTTATATGGAGAGTAACGTTTAATCCTCACAGCTACTAAGTTTATTAATAACTAATTAAAGTTGCAGATGTGGACCATGGTGAAAATCTTCGATTTATTTTCATTTCTTGAGAATAGAAATTCATAGAATCTCCTAGGGATATAGATGATTTACATAGTTAGAGGTCTTTTTTCTGACATTTCCAGTGCTAGTCGAACATTGAAATTTTGTCTCCAGCTACAGGGTCGCTGTGTCTTTACATATATCAATGAAGAGAACAGAAACTGCCAGCTTTCATAGGAAACATGTTAATTCTGTGACTTTATGTTTCCATTATTGCACTTTTTCATTAAAAGGAGCTTGTGTTGTTGGTACTCCATCAGTGTGGAACTGGCTTTCTGGCTTATATCACTGTTATTCAGTTGCACTATCATTACCTAGTGGTGGTCGCCACAAAGTAGTTATAAGTAGGACCGTGTTTCTGTCAAAAAAACGTTTTTTTGACTTGCCTCTATCTTTGGCACAGTTTGACAAATCTTCATGAAGTTTTCCCAAAAAAGTGCCCTGGTGATTCTTGTTGCACATGGACATTTTTGGTGTGATCCATCAAGTAGGGGCCAAGAAAATGAGGGGGGTCAAAAAATTGCGTTTCCCATGATAATTCTGATAGGACCTTTAGACACGACTACAGCCAGAACCCTTGGATGGAATGACACATAATTTTGCAGAAAGCTAGCTTTCGGTACGCATATTATGCTTTCGCTTGTCTGGTGTAAACTTGTTCAATAGTTTTTTAGATATTAAAGGGAAAATAAATTTGTATACCTACGGAAACAGATCATTCACAAATAAATTGCAAAAATTCCTGAATTTTCACAAATGCACGTGCAGATAAAAGTGCTGTAATTTGCTGATCACAATCTGAGAAAGTTGCAGTCACCATTTTATGTTATCGGTGAGGGTCCAAAGGGCTGAAAAGTAAAATGATGAGTGGTATAAGGGGTCAGGGTGGATGTACTCTGACCCAAGGCGTGTGATATAGGGGTGTTTTAGGGTCAAATTATGGGATTAAAATTATTTTACTTCATTATGCTCAAAATTTGCAAATATCCTCAAATATTCACGGATATTCTTGAATGCTTGAGGATATTCGAGGATATTCGAGACTATGCAAAAAAACTTTTTTTAATCACAAACTCATTCATACACTAATACATTATAATAAATTATTACATATATGCACTCAGAGACTCATGTGCCCACTCACACACCCACTCAGACACTCATGCACCCACTCAGACCCGCTGTTAGACTAATACACCCACTTTCAGACCCACTCAGACATTCACGCACCCACTCACAGATCCACTGACAGAGACAGGCCCTCAGGCCAACCTCGGCTGCGCACGGCCAAAGGCGGTGCGTGGCGTGGGGTTGAGTGGTTATAAGGGCATGAATGCAGGGCCTGGTGGCAGGCCAGACCCAGCAACTACCCTGTCATGCACAGGTGAAGGCTGTGTGCGGCAGGAGTTGGAAAAATGTATAGTAATTAAAATTACTGTACATTAAAAAACCATGGAAATTCACTGAAAAAAACAAAGGTTACAGGGACGTTATAGTTGGGCTCTGAATTTACCTGTACAAAACCATTCAAATTCAGCAGGTATAGTTAGAGTTATTTCAAGTAACTATAACTCACACCTTAACCCCTTCTGTGCCCAGGACGTAATGGTTACGTCCTGAGGTACAGTGCGCGTGTGCCCAGGACGTAACCATTACGTCCTGGGCACAGAGCCCAGAGGGAGCGCTAGCGCTACCTCTGTGGGGATCCCCCCCACCCCCCCAAGGCAGAGATGGAAGGGGAAGCCCTTCCCCTTCCACCCCAACCCCCCCACACCCCCTGTGACGTCAGCGCACAATCGCGCGCTGACAATCACAGAGGCCTCCTCCCATCGCACTGGAAGCTCAGCTTCCAGCGTGATCGGAACAGAAATGCAAAGCATTTCTCTTCCAATGACGTGGAGGAGGCCAGAGAGGCTTCAAAGGGAAGGAAATGAATTTCCTTCTCTTTGAAGTCTCTCTGAGCATTTCAAAAGCCGGATTGTAAAGCAATCCGGCTTTTGAAATGCCCACTAGACACCAGGGATTTCTTTAACAAAAAGAAATTGGCATGAGGGAGCGACCCCTTGGGCAAGGGTCGCTCCCAGGGGGGGCTTTTTTTTTTAAGGCCTTTTCTGCCCCCCCCCTGGGGCAGATCAGCCTATTATTAGGCCGATCTGCCCCCGGGGGGGGGGGCACAAACCTTTAGGCACCAGGGATCATGTTTTTTTTTTTCAGAGATGGGGAGCGACCCATTAGGCAAGGGTCGCTCCCCTGGGGATCAAATTGTATTTAGACCATTTCTGCCCCCCTTGGGGGCAGATCGGACGATTTTTGTTAGGCCAATCTGCCCCCATGGGGGCAGAAAACACTTAGGCACCAGGGATTGGTGTGTGTGTGTGCGTGTGTTTTCTTTAGGGGGGCAGCCCCTTGGGTAAGGGTCGCTCCCCATGGGGGCACATTGTTGTTGGCCACATCTGCCCCCCATTGGGGGCAGATAGGCCTATTTTTGGAAGGCCCATCTGTCCCCAAGGGGGGGGGGCAGGAGCCCACCAGAGGCCTGGAAGTTTTTTTTTTTAAATAAGAGGGTGAGGGTATGGCCATACCCCTACTCCAAATAAATGGGGCCAAAGTTGTTCTGCCCACCAGTGGGCAGATGGGGCAATTACCCCTGATCCACCCCCCGGGGCAGAAAGTCTACTATATGCCAGGGAATTTAAAAAAATAAAATAATATTGGGGTGGTGGCTACCAACCAGTATGGTCCTGGTTATGCCCCCACCTCAACTGAAGGGAGTAACAGTCTTTCAGCTCTCCCCCGCACTCTAAAACATCTTATCCCAAAGCAAGCAAGAAGACATTTGATTATTTTGGGTTTTAGTTTTACATTTGGGCCATGAGAACTTGGCTTACTCTCAAAATCGTCCCACTTGGAATGGTGAGGGCTGCACTTTATGGACTTTGAAATGCTGCCATGTAGAAAAATACACAAGACCTAAACACATCTGAAAACTAAACATCTGGGAGATTCCAGGGTGGTGGGTTTCACATGCACCCCGCACCACTTTTGTACCCACAATCCCCTGCAAACCTCCAACTTTGCTGGAAATCACACATTTTTCCCACATTTTGGTGATGGAACCTTCCGGAATCTGCAGGAACCCACAAAATTCCTACCACCCAGCATTGTCTCATCTATACCGATAAAAATTCTGCTGCACTTGTCAGCCTAAAAATGTTTTTTTGCAAACTGCCCTTTTGGACCCCCTTTGTTCCCCCTCAATATCGACATGTTTTTGGCTCTTCCCTTTCACAAGCACTTGGCCCACCTACACAAATGAGGTATAATTTTTACCGGGAGACTGAAGGGAACATTGGGTGGTATGAAATGTGCCCCATTGCGGTGATCCCACACAGAAATGTGGGAAGATTTTATTTTTTAGCTAAATTTGAGGTTTGCTGAGTATTCTGGGTAAGAAAACATTGGGGGATCCATGCAAGTCACACCTCACTGGACTCCCTCGGGTGTCTAGTTTTCAGAAATGTCAGGGTTTGGTAGGTTTCCCTAGAAGGCTGCTGAGCCCAGGACCAAAAACGCAGGTGCCCCCCTGCAAAAACACGTAGTTTTGTATTTGATAATTTTGATGTGTCCAGATAGTGTTTTGGGGCATTTCCTTTCGTGGGCGCTAGGCCTACCCACACAAGTGAGGTACTATTTCTATCAGGAGACTTGGGGGAACGCTGGGTGGAAGGAAATTTGTGGCTCCTCTCAGATTCCAGAACTTTCTGTCACCGAAATGATAGGAAAAAGTGTTTTTTTGGCAACATTTTGAGGTTTGCAAAGGATTCTGGGTAACAGAACCTGGTCAGAGCCCCACAAGTCACCCCATCTTGGATTCCCCTAGGTGTCTAGTTTTAAAAATGCACTGGTTTGCTAGGTTTCCCCAGGTGCCGGCTGAGCTAGAGGCCGAAATCCACAGGTAGGCACTTTGTAAAAAACACCTCTGTTTTCTGTGAAAAAATGTGATGTGTCCACGTTGTGTTTTGAGCCATTTCCTTTCGTGGGCGCTAGGCCTACCCACACAAGTGAGGTACTATTTTTATCGGGAGACTTAGGGGAACACAGAATAGCAAAACATGTGTTATTGCCCTTGTCTTTCACTACATTTTTTCCATCCAAATGTAAGGCAGTGTGTAAAAAAGACCTCTATTTGAGAAATGCCCTGTAATTCACATGCTAGTATGGGCACCCCGGAATTCAGAGATGTGCAAATAACCACTGCTTCTCAACACCTTTTCTTGTGGCCATTTTGGAAATACAAAGGTTTTCTTGATATCTATTTTTCACTTTTTATATTTCAGCAAATGAATTGCTATATACCGGTATAGAATAAAAACCCATTGCAAGGTGCAGCTCATTTATTGGCTCTGGGTACCTAGAGTTCTTGATGAACCTACAAGCCCTATATATTCCCGCAACCAGAAGAGTCCAGCTGACGTAACAGTATATTGCTTTCAAAAATCTGACATCGCAGGAAAAAGTTACAGAGTAAAACGTGGAGAAAAATGGCTGTTTTTTCACCTCAATTTCAATATTTATTTATTTCAGCTGTTATTTTCTGTAGGAAACACTTGTAGGAGCTACACAAATGACCCCTTGTTGAATTTTGATTTTTTTCTACTTTTCAGAAATGTTTAGATTTCTGGGATCCAGCATTGGTTTCTCACCCATTTTGGTCACTAACTGAAGGAGGCTAAAAGCACGAAAAATAGTACAAATGGGGTATGTCCCAGTAAAATGTCAACATTGTATTGAAAAATGGGGTTTTCCAATTCAAATCTGCCTGTTCCTGAAAGCTGGGAAGATGGTGATCTTGCCACCGCAACTTTGTTGATGCCATTATCAGGGAAAAAAACACAAGCTGCCTTCTGCAGCCCTGTTTTCCAATTTAAAAAAAAAAAAAAAAAAAATTCACTGTATTTTGGCTAATTTCTTGGTCCCCTTCAGGGGAACCCACAAAGTCTGGGTACCTCTAGAATACCTAGGATGTTGGAAAAAAAAGGACGCAAATTTGGTGTTGGTAGCTTATGTGAACAAAAAGTTATGAGGGCCTAATCGCGAACTGCCCCAAATAGCCAAAAAAAGGCTCGCCACAGGAGGGGGAAAAGGCCTGGCAGCGAAGGGGTTAAGGTAACTATAACTTGCACCTTCGCCATGCCCAGCTAATTACTCCACATATTATATCAGTGATGACATCTTGTATGGCATCTTTGATATTATCGCTGCAACATTTACACTAAAATTATTGGTAAGAAAACTGTGCATGGCAAGGGCGTGAGTTATAGGTACCTTAGGGAGCGAATTATAGTTACTTGAATTAACTCTAACTGCTGTATTTCTATAGTTTTGTACGAGTAAATTCAGAACCTAACTATAAGGTCCGTGTAACTTTTTTATTTTCAGTGAATCAACAATAAATACTTTCTGGGATTTTACCAACACTCAAAGTTGAAAGTGTCTCCACCATCTTGCACAACAAATGGAGGCCAGTTGGGTTTTAAAAATGAAAAACCTAGTGGTATGTTTCTATGTTCTTTTGATAATTTTTCTTTACAAATCAACCCATGAAAAACCATGCACAATTATACAGCAAATCCTAAAACTCAAAACATTTAAAGGTGAACATCCACCCCTTTCACCCAACCATGTTCCTCAACCAACTAATCTAAACTGCAAATTAATTGAATTAAAATACCAACAAATAGCATGTATTTCAGACAAAAATACATAAATTCTTAGTTCCACTATGCAACATCAAGATTATCTAGTATTTCATGATAGGCGGTATTACATTGTACGTCCATCAAAAAGTGTTATTTCATAATTTGAGCTATTAAAATCTGCAATTGTGATGTTGCAAATGAACAGTGAAATATACAGCTACAATTATGCAATTATGGAAAAGAAAGATATGAAAGACTGTTAGACCTTTCAGGCTTAGATAGTCTCCCTCGAAACGTTTTGCCTTCACCCCTCATATTTTTCTGACTTAGGTTTGGTTGGCCTTAGGACTCTGTGCTCTTTATCTCTGCTAACCAGTGCTGAAGTGTGTGTGATCACTCCCTAAAACATTAAAAAACTGGCTTACACCAGATTGGCGTATTGAATTTACACATAAGTCCCTCATAAAGTGGTGTATCATGTATCCATTGGTGGTAAATTAAATGCTACTAGTAGGCCTGCAGTGCTTATTCTGCCACCACCTAATTATGCCCTTAAAACATGTCCCGGGCCTGTTATTGAAGCCTGTTGACAGTTTTAAACTGCTAGTTTGACTTGGCAATATAACTAGGCATAGGCAGAACTTGTGGAATTTTGCTCTGTGAAATTCGACAGAGTGCCCAAAAAAACTCTATGAGATTACATGAAACTCCCTATGTGGGTGGAAGTGCTTGTCCACCTGTTCGTGCTGCATTTTTATATGTTAGTAGCACGATCTTCCTTTCCATGCAGCAAAATTAACACAAATGGCACTTGATTTCCTGTGTTCTGTCTGTGCATGGTGCTGGGCCTTTCTCTATTCAACCTAAATGTTTCCAATCCTCCCCTATCCAATCATTCCCCCCTCATGTATCTTTATTTTAGTGTGTGTCTTTGTGTATTATACATTTTTGTCTTTTTTTATATTCCATGACTTTTTTGTATTTTTATGTTTTTCCTTTACTTCCTTAGTTCTGCCTTTCTTCTTCTACCAATTCCTTCCTTTTCCTATTTCTTCTTTTTTTTCCACATCCAGAACAATGGCTGCACTTTTATATGTGCAGTGCCACCTCCCCTCTATACTGGCAGCAGGGGGCAGGCCTGAGAGGGGTTATGCACTGCAGAAGCATCAGCTGCTGTGGGACAGGGTGTGCTGGTGTGTGCTTTGGAGCCCTGGGGTCCAGTGCACCCAACAGCAGTTGACACACCACTGGGCTGATATTCCTGACGGGGGCAGAACCTGCTCAACCTGCTGGGCCTTGAGGTTGTGGGGCTTGGTGAGTACTATTTATTTATAGTGTTCTACAATGCTGATATTTTTTTTCAAATGGAATGCTGCTCATACTCATAGGTAAGTTAATTTTAAATTAAAAATATTATGTGACACAGTTTGAGCTAGCCAGGTGGTCGGCGCTACTTAATCGTACTTGCTAGCACTCAGTTGGGCTGATTACTTAAGAAGTCATGTAGACTCCTCCATAGTGTTATTAAGATAGTGGTAGTACTAACATCAGTGAGTTAGTGTTCTCTGTGCCTATGTAGCTTGTATAGTCCTGAGCAATCTCACAGTGATGTGTAATATGCATCTATCCATTAACAAAAGGGGAAATGAGTTGCCCCATCAAAGGTGGTTGAGAATGAAACAAGAAGCAAAGATCATTTGTTGCAATGCATTAGTAGCTCCAACTGTAGTTTAGGTTTAGGAAATTTGGAATAGGCCCTAGTTTAGGAAATTAGGCACAGGTCAACTTGGTACTCGTAATATAGATGATCTGTTTTAGAAAAATACAATGTTTCTGTGTTTGCCTTTGCCTGTCAAAATATTTTTGGAGATATTAACTGTATCACTAATCTATCTTTTTATCTTCTTTATTCCTGACATAGGCACCCAAGGGCAAGAAGAGGGCTACAGAGGCAGGTCAGGGAGTAGGGGTTGCCACCACCATGCCGCGGCAGGTGAAAGTACTACCATCACCAGTGTTGTGGCTGACTGATCTTCTGGTCCCAATAAGTTCTTCTTATTATTATTTCCCTAGCATTTACCTTTTCTCATTTAAAATATTTCTTCCTTTTTTTTTACTGTCTAATTGTTTTCAACTCCTCTTCGTTCTATCTAAAGTTTGTTAAATGCTTGCTTTCCGTGCATTATCCTATTTTTTTCTGTCTTTCATGTTTCTGTAGCTGACCTTTCTTCTGCTTTGTAAGTAAGTTTCCCTCTCTCCTTGTGTATCTTGTGAACTGGTACTGTAAGACTAAGAAAACTGATTTTAGGACAGGTACTCTACAGGGAAGATTGCATGCCCAAGTAAGCTATTCTATACATGTTTGTTGAAAAGGCTATTATTTTGCTTGCTCATACTCTGCAAACAGTACAATGAGAGAGTGCCATGGTCGTGCTGAACCCCCCCAATGTAGTGTTGTATGTCTTATCATTCATTTATACAGTAACATTTTTTAATGACAGTACAGCATTGCTGGTTGGCTTAACTACCTAGCTTTTTTAACATTGTCAACCAATAAAGTGTCCAAAGTGATAATTTTGAAAGAGGATACTGCTAGCTAAACTATAGAGATGTATTGCAGTTGTATTTTGTTAAAGAAAATAATAAGATGAGGCATATCTGGCATCAAAAATATAAAATCTTTTCTCTAGCTGCATAAACCATAATGTCGGGGCCAGCAGCAGAGCCAGTGAAGCATACCCTACTGCTGTTGGAGGGGAGTCGCGGCAGGGACAGGTGCTGGTAAGTCACATTGCTTACTTAATAGCAATTATTAATATACTCACTGCAAGGGTATCGTGAATCCCCCACTTTAGCAGGAACAGCAGGGGTTGAGTTCTTAATGGCCTCTTCCATCTACAACTCAGCAGATAAAAGCTCATAATGTACACTAAAAGTGTTGGGTTGATGAAAAAGGGAAAGAAGGATGGAAGGTTAAAATGATGGGTGAAATGTGATATGAGTGAAAGGAAGCATGGCTGAGTGAAAGGATGCATAGATGGGAAATAGGATGCATGGGTGTGTGAAAGGATGGATAAAAGGGTGTATAGGTGAAAAGATTCCTAGTTGGGTGAAAGGATGTATGGGTGAAAGGATGCTCTGGTGGATTAAAGGATAGGTGAAAGTATGGATTGGTGAATGGATGGATGAATGGATGGACTGGAATAGTGAAAGACTGGATGAGAGAATGTAAAGCTTAAATAGTAGGTATCAAAGGGTGAACAGGACAATGAAAGGATGAATGGATATTTGTTTGGATGAAGATTCAAAAGGGAGCTCTTCTGGAGAGGTCCTACTTTGTTTGCATGGTTTCATAAAAGCTTTGGTTCAAATTAGGGGATATTTTAATTTTCTGTCTACTCCCTTGATGAACTCTATTTGTTAAGTGAGGCATATGTGCATCCCACTCATCACTATTCATCACCTCCCTGCTCATGGTATTTTACCACCAATGACCTAACTGTTTGCCAACCATGCCCTAACTGTCTGCAAACTGAAAAGAAGGCGTGTTCCCCTTCCTTCACAGTGCCCACTCAGTTGCCTCATCTACTATCACTATACTCCTTTATTCTTTCCTAAGTTCTCTCCCAGCCTACCAAAAAATAAAAAAATCTGTTTTTGGCATGTGATTCATGCACTTCATGGCTTTTAAAACGGATTGATGCCTGTTCACTTTGTTTCCCTTTCAACAGTTGTCACCTACAGTGACTGACTAAGCAAACACTTAGGCAGGAGATGATGATCAGTGGCACCCAATATTCTATAGCAAAACCTCTTCATACCCGGCCTAAACCCTCTAACTTACCCTGCAGTAGAGTAAGTTAAGTTTCCTTTCTTTACTGCCAAGGGAATTTATTTCTTGGAAATAATTTATGGTGGAGGTTGAGGCCAAGGAGTATAGTGTGACTAAGTGCCTGATTTTTAGTTTTGGGGATTGAATACTCTAAGACAAACATGACAAATAAAATCTATATATCCTGTTCCTTTCCCTGTACTCCAGTGCATCATATTTTCTGCCATCTACTTACAGTAGACAGGATATACATGACATGTAAGTCAATCACTTGATTAGGTTTTAAAAATGTCAACCATAAAAACAAATAAATATATATCACATCACATAGCAATCACAATTATTGTTAGAAAAAGTCACTACCAGAATTACAGTGGTAATAAAATGAAAAGAGAATTGCAATAAACCACCAAATTTGACACCTCAAGACCACAAATTAAAAAAATTACATTCAAGATTTCATTTCTCAGTTAAAATTTCAATAGTGATAGAAACTTATAAAAACAATTACAATAGATTAACACTATTCCTCCAGGTTATGGCTCCCTTTAAAAAAGATCCTAACCCCCGACACACTAACACATCAGAAATCATGCGCAACCACAAAAAGGCTGGGCGATATTGCACAAAACCCCTTTCCCTCAGCTGTGGGAGTAAAAAAACGACATCTAAAAGGTGCATAAAAATCACAGAACAAAGTAAAGTGAATTAAGATCTGTAAGAATACACCATCACACGGGCAAAATTGTATAGAATTTCGATCAAACTGTCCTAACGGAAAACACAAAATACTTCTAAATAAATACCCCTAAATGAAATCACGAAATGAGAGTCCTTTCCCATACAATTCTTATCTCCAGGAGGTACGCCTCTGGGCTGACCCCCATCTTTAGCATTATAAAATACCTTACTGATTTTTTCCTTAATTCTTCCGCCTCCCTTTTGGCCCCTGAGATTTTGAAGAAAATCTCCTATGCCCAGCGTTTATCAAAACATGTTAAACCCTCTGGTGCATCAAACATATCTGGCCTCCCAAGTGCAGTAGCTACTTTTCTCATGTAAGCCAACCAGGGAATATCCCTCACATGATCACATAACATACAATCCCGCAGGATTTCCCTGTTTAGGGAAGCAAACTCATTTGTCCAAATGGAAATCTACAGCAGAAAAGGAACAATCTTAATGGCATCTTCTATGAAATCCAGTTGTGGTGTTTTGGTCAACCCCTAACAACCTTCTACAAAAACAATTTTCCTCTATCACAGGGGCCCTATTTTCCGTATAGCCCTGGAAGAAATTTGCACCTGTATACTTCAAGCAGGGGCTTAATAGGTTTTTTCCCACCCTTGCAGCAAACTCAAAGGTGGCAGCTACTGTAACATTAAAAAGCATCCCTCTCCTAGAGATACAAGATTTCCAGGTGCCCTTTTCATCAAAATATACCCCTAAATAGGGGAATTCCTGAACCTTGCTAATTACTTGATCATTGATCTTCAGCCCTCCCACCCTACTCAGAGGTTTGCCATACACCATAAAATGTGATTTGCTACAATTTATCTCTAGATCTAAGGCAGACATAAAAATTTCATACGCTTTGACCGCCTCACCGAGTCCATTCATAGTGCGAGGATCCTTACATCTTTCTCCTAAGAAATCATACAGCCCATTTGTATATAGAATAAAAAGGGTAGGAGCCAAAATATACCCCTGTCGTACACCCCTATTAACCTCAAATGAGTCTGTGTATTCCCCATTCGGCCCACACCTCACATTTGCATTTATCCCTAGATGGAGATAACAAAGCAGCTCCACGATTTGGGAATCCATACCCAACCAGGTTAACCTTTCCCACAGCTTGCTCCAATTTACCTTATCAAAGGTGCACTAGAGATCCATAAAAGCAAGATACAATGTTCCCCTCTTTGCTTGTGTATATTTGCCAATCAGCATGAGCAGATTTAAACATTGCTCTTGGGTACCAAGCCCTTCCCTAAAACCATACTGCACCCTGCTCAGGATTTCATTTTCAGACATCCAATCCTCAATACGCCTTAAAATAATTTGTCCCAAAATTTTTGCTGAGGAAACGAGGAGTGAGATTAGGTGGTATGACTTTGGGTCATTTCGATTGCCCTTTTTGTAGACAGGTACAATACTTGCCGATCTCCAGGTAGTGGGAATTCCTGCACTAACTGCTGCGTTGAGAACATTGAGCAGAATAGGTGCCCACAACTGAGGACAGTATTTATATAGATCCATCGGGATAGTATCATGACATGTGTGACATAGTATCATTATTATTTATCTGTTCTTTGGAGTCAGGGCAGAATTGAAAGACATTTGGACAAGACCATGGAAATTGGAATTAAAGCAAGATGATTGGCCATTACAGCTGCCCCAGCTGCAGACTGCAGAGAATATCAAAGTATTTGAAGCACTAGCTAGCATGCCTCCATTAATGTAGGACAACAATAATACTTACACTACATAGTCCATAATTCCTTACTCATTAATGAGAGGAGATGTATTTTTTTCACAGAAAGGCGGTCATACCACCGAATGACCGCACCACGGTCAAAAGACGGCGGCGGCCATTCTGGCTTTCCCGCTGGGCCGGCGGGCGACCGCCAAAAGGCCGCCCGCCGGCCCAGCGGGAAAGCCCCAGCAACGATGAAGCCGGCTCCGAATGGCACCCGTCGCGATTTTCAGTGTCTGCTTTGCAGACACTGAAAATCATTATGGGGCCCTGTGAGGGGGCCCCTGCACTGCCCATGCCAGTGGCATGGGCAGTGCAGGGGCCCCCAGGGGCCCCACGACACCCGTTCCTGCCATCCTGTTCCTGGCGGTATTTACCGCCAGGACCAGGATGGCGGGAATGGGGTCAGAATCCCCATGGCGGTGCTGCAAGCAGCGCCGCCATGGCGGATTCCTTGGGCCAGGGGTAAACCGGCGGGAAAACGCTGGTTGCCCTTTTCTGACCGCGGCTTTACCGCTGCGGTCAGAATGGCCCTGAAAGCACCGCCAGCCTGTTGGCGGTGCTTCCGCGGTCCCCGGCCCTGGCGGTCATGGACCGCCATTGTCAGAATGACCCCCAAAGTGTCTGTTTAATTTTTTTACTAGGAAATCCTTTAAAAAAACGTTTTTTTTTTTCTGGTGTGCAGTTATTCTGCTTTAATTCCTTTCAGGCAATCAGTGCATTTATGTGAGGCATTTGTGGGCAAAAAATGGCCCTGTGAATTGTAATCACATCAAATGTCAATGCTTCTAGGGGGCAAGCAATGTACTGCTATTACATGGATTCTGTTTGGAACCAGAACTATGTTTGGGATCAGAAGACATCAGAATGTAGGAACTGAGTGACCAGATCACATCAGTAGCTATGGGCCCAAATCCGACTAGCTCACAGTGTCTCACCTGCCGTCCTAACCTTCCCAGAGTAACAAGTGAATTGGCAACATAGAACACAACACTCTAGTCCCTAAGGGAAAAGGGGAAATAGAGTACTGCCTTCCGCTTTTCACTCATGTATGTCCATAATAAACAGAATAAGGACACAAGGAAAGTTTACAATACTTATTGAAACTATCCCGCTCTATTATGAAGCAAATGTGCTGCAATTAGAAAACATATACAACTAAGCAAAGTAATCAACATTAAGAGCAAACTGTATACAACGAAAAGCCCTAACATGGTAAATGATATATCTTTCTAAGCCTACCATCACTATGTGAGAACAAGGATATATCAGTGATCTCTTGGATTAGCCCTGGATTCCATACCTGGTGTTTTGTAGTTAGGTGTTCTGCATCGTAAGTGTAAACTCAGTTTACCCAAGGCTGGGGCATCCGTTCCATGACCTGTCCCTCTGGAAAAATCCTCCTCTCAGTTTTCTAAAAGGCATGTCTAGGTTTACATGATAAGAGGTGTTGCGGTGGAAAACAGTAGCTGTGCTCTTGTGTTCCGTCTAAAATGTTAGGTGCTATTGCTGACCGATCACATGTAAACAGTTCACCGTGTTGTTTGACCTTATACAAAATGTTCAGACTGAATCCTGAGACAAACTAAACAACAAATAACATGTGCAGTGTATTTCTAAAATAAGATTGTGTCACAACAACAAATGTGTGATATGTAACTGTGCAAAGCAAAGGCAGCCTAAAATGGGTGCTATTCAGAACTTAGGGAGAACCAAAGTAGGTCCAGCAGGGAACTGACTACACCACTACTGTACAACTACACAATTTTAAACAATAGTTTGCACAGAGTATTGGTTGCATTTTGCCTTTTACTTCATTGTTCCTTTCTTGATGTAGCTGCTCCTGCTGCTCCACCACCTACATTGGAGGAGATAGCAGCCCAGCTGTGGCAGCAGAGGATGGATGCCATCTGGGTAGAGTAGCAGTGGTTGGTGGTTCTGGAGGAGGTGGTGACTGAGGCACCTGACAATGTCACAGGCTCCAGTTTTTCCACCCAGCTCCCATTGCCTACAACCACCTGACAACAACATTGCCAGCTCTGTCGGCAGCCAGCAGTCACCCTTAGATTAACAACTGCTGACCCCCTCCTGCTCAGACCATCCTGCAGCAGCTGGTGCATCTAAGCCTTCAGATGGCATGCCTGGGCAAAACCAGGACGGCCTCCAGAACCACATAGACAACACACTCTTCTAGCCCTTTTTTGTTTTTTCTTATAATAGAAGGGACTTTTGCGGGTAGAGAGGCTGGGGATAGGGAAGAGACCAGGAGTTTTTACTATTTTGTACTAGTTTTTGTGGACATTGATTTTTTTTTGGACATTAGTTGGAGACAGGGAGATTTGTTTGGAGAGAGAGGTGGGTCTGGTGTCGGTAGAAAGGGTGGGTTTTACACTTTTTATGTATATTATTATAAATAAAGAGAAACATTATACTTTTGTTCTAATACTTTATGCACTTCTGCTTTTCATGCAGCCTGTTTGTAAATTCTGCTTACCAAAGTGCATGTACAGTTAGACATAGTTAGTTATACCCATGTAACTAACTATATTCTGTAACTATATTATTGACCATTAGTGGTGTAGAGCATGCTGCCATTGCCTATGTTGCCTACAACAGCCTGGATTAACAAGGAAAATGAAAGCACATGTCTGCACTGAAATAGAAGTTAACATCTAACTAAATGAGTTTACTTTACTCCATAGTGCCCTTACCTGAGTAGATGAAGCAATGGTGGCTACCTCTCTCAGTCTTCCAAAACTTACTGCAGGGTTTCCCAAGGTGCCTTCTTAAAGGTGGTGGTAGTAGTGGCAGACTAATACGCTAACAGGGAAGTCATCACATTCAAGCAAGATCCCACTACATCTAGGTGAGCTCCAACAGTAGGATTAATCAAAAGGATTATCCATCACAAGTTACTAAATTGAAAGTAAAACACACAGTTAGTGAGTTATATATTTTTATCATAGCTTCACATAGTCTGATACCAGGCTACTACTACCATGATACAACAAAGAAAAGAATACCTGATATGATATAAAAAAATAACAATAGTAATTGAATCTGTTCAGGGCAATGGTGAGCTCATATATAATTAAAAGTAAAGTTATGAAATCCTCGAGTCTGTAGAAGTGGCGTCAGAGTCAAGAGTGAAGTCAACAAGGTTAAGCACTTATGCAACACAAGGCCTGAATGATTATGTTGATGAATTATGTTCTACATCTAAAATATGGATCACTTTTATGTGTGGGTGGGTAAGTGGGGCTGCCATGGGCGATTGCTCAGGTAATAGAAGATCCCACAGTGATTGGGGTCGCTTTCACCACTTCCACCCCACCAAGTGTGTGATCTGTTTATGGTGTAAATTAAGCTGCACCTTAATAATTCACACCGCCGGGGAAAGAGGGTTAGGGTTTTGATGAATAGATGGGGAAGGGGATTTGACGAAAGGTATGGCAAAGACAAACACTACACAACAACAGTATTCATTAGGGCAATGTGCAGCACATCATCATCAATCTGTTGTGGACAGAAATGAAGGAATGGATATGACACAATTCAATTAAATGCATTGCAAGCAGTCATCAGCATTTGAGTACCAAGTTATTATTAGATATCATGTTCTGCCATCTATGTTTGAAATTATGGTGGAGTGAAGTCAACCCACCAAGTTCTAAAAATTATGATGGTTAATAGGAAAATTATGCTGTATTGCCAAATTGGGTGGTGCATCTGAATTCTTCTCTGAATGACTGTAACTCATTGGTGCCTGACTGAACCAGTCCAGTAAGATAAGCAGGAGTGCTATGGAGCTTTTGCATTTCATGCAGGAGAAGAGAAGGCCTGTGGATTGTAAACATAAATAATATTGTAAAAATCAAGGAAAAGAACAGAAGGTAAGTTTTATGAGGAGTATACCAAGAAGACTCAGAGGCAAAGCAAGACCATAGACTGCAGCAATTATTTCTTTAATTTTATGACTCATGTCATGTGCGATTGATTCGCTGAGGGTGAGAGCAACCACTTACTTTACAACCAACCACTGAAACCATAGCTGCATATATTGGGCTGATCAGTCTCAAAACTGTCATCATGATGATGATGACGCAACTTATAGCGTGCTCAGCTACTCATAAGAGTGTATTAGTGCGTACCTGCAGATCAGCTCAATATGCAAAACCAACCCTAACTCTGCATAAATAGCCAGGTCTTAAATGTCCTTTCATAAATTGCAGTATTACTGAAAGCTTGAAACTCCAAAGGGAGCTTATTCCATTCCTGTGCACCTTGATAATCCAGGGAACTGCCATGGGTCCCGGCGTGGCAAATTTGAGGAATGGTAGCTAATAGTTTGTTCGCTGATCTCAGATTTTTCTGATGGTTATAAAAACTGAACCTGTCTCTGAGGTAGCCAGCTCAAGACTGGTGCAAGGCACCATGTACCAGAACCAGAGCTTTGAATACAATTATTTTTTTGATAGGGAGTCAGTGCAGAACTCGTAACAGGGGAGACAGCCATGTTCTAAGTGTCAGGTTCAAATATAGGCGGGCTGCAGTGTTTTGAATTACTTGGAGTCTGTTAAGTTGCTGTTCTGTTATTCCAAGATACAAGGCATTACCTTGTCCAATCTAGCAGTAATTAAGGCCTAGATCACCAACTTTTTTGCTGGAAACATAAGTGTAGAAATGTTCGCAGGGAGCACAATACCCCAATGCATATCCCAACTACTGCATTAATTTGATTTTTGAAGGATAGCCTGTCATCAAATTTGAACCACAAGTTCTTTACTGCAACTTCTTGGTGGCCTGGGAGGGAGGCATCCTATGGCCAAAAGGTTTTCCAGGGTTTTGGTGCTGTATTGCCAAAAAACTCATTTTGATTTTATCCGCATTGCATTCCCACTGGTGGTTAGCCGGACACTGGAAAACGGTGGACAGACAGCATTTAATTTGCTCCTCTGATAGTTTGTCTCCCTTACCCCAAGAGAACAGCAGTTATGTATTATTGGCGCAAGACATAATTTCAGCAAATACCCAAATGAGTGAGATACAGGTTAAACAAGGTGGGGCTCAAGGCCGAGCCCTGGGGAACTCCAACCATTAGTTCACATGATTTTGATGAATAAGATATGATCTATCATCATAACATTTATCCAAATGTGTAAATCACATAATGATGTGGCATTACAAGTCTGGCCCCAGTAACAAGCAACAATCCCCCTGACCACAGTCACATAAGGGGCATTTCACATTTGAGTCACCAGTGAAGCACACACACCCAGCAGCATTTCCAAAATTATACACCTCTGTCTAGCCCACAGGGAGAAGTAGACCTCAGAGTCATCATCATCATGGTTTCAATTTGAAATCCATAACTTCATGTTTCTGGCTGTTGAGATAGCCCCACCCTGAGTCCTTCCATCCTCCTTTTTACTACAAGTAACAAATGAATCTATCCCCATCTGACCCAAGCAAGATGGACCTGTAGTGCTGTTGAAGAACAGGAAGAGAAACCAAATTTGAGTATTTAGTGTAGATTAACGTGTTAACTACTGACTGGTCTGGTCTCTGAAGAATCAGAAAAAAGGAGTGGACCCTGCAAGTAAATTTCGCTAAGTGTGAAAGGGCCAATCACCTTCAAGAAAAAAGGACCACCCATTAGGTCCCAAGCATTGCAAATCATTGAAATCAAGATTACAAATTAGTTCAAAACCCTCCCTTACTGTCTGCCACCACATCAGTTATCACTCATAATCTTTCAAAAATATATCATCACTCATTGGTGCAATAGCATCATCCAATCATAGTGGTAGGCACACTATTGTATCTCCTCTTTGATGCAAGAAACATATTGGAATTTGGACAGCCCTGCTAGGTGATGAAGAAAAGAAGGATAGGCATGGGAGGGAGTCAGGTATTGTCTCCAATGGCCTTAAGAGAATGGCGAGGCTTCTGCACTTCACACAGGTTCATCTCTCACAAGCGTACCATTTTCTGAGGAAAACCGAAGTTCAGTTATGTAATGAGCAGGACCTCCCATTGTACTAAATCGAAGGCCTCTTCAGCATCGAGCATGATAATAGCTGCCTTTGTGGTAATATTGGAAAAATAGTTATTAGTCTGTAACAAGAAATTAGTGTTGGGTGACATCAACTTAGCAGCCAAATAAACACCTTGGTTTAGATGGGCCAAAATTTGTGCAGGTGGGCTCACCTGGCTGTGATGATTTTGGTGAAGACTTTGTAGTTGCTATTTAGCAGGCTAATTGGGTAATAATAGCCTGGGTTTTGGGGAGCTTATCTGTTTTCAGGAAACAAATAATCACAGTTCCTGTAAATGAACTGAGTAACTCACACCATTCAAGAATCCCATTGAAGAGAATGATAAAAAATGTATCCTTTTAGTTTTTGAATACCTTGTAGATTTCAGCCGATAGGCCATCATACCCACAGGTTTTAGCATTAGGGAAAGATTTTATTGCATCTTGTAATTCCGCCCAAGAAATAGGTGCTTTGGCAGTAGCTTGTAGCTCACTAGATAGAGCCTGTAACTGAATGGAATGCAAATATTCCTCAACATGTTCAGGAGAAGAACTCTTAGTTAAAGCGTATAACCTTGTATAGAAGCCAAGGAAAACTTTTCCTATGAAATTTGATTGAGTTGCCACTCGGCTCTCTGCTTCATCAAAGATTGCTTTGATAACCTCATTATTCCCTTTTCTCTTAACTGACCATGCCAAAAAGCACCCTATGTACTTGATCTCCTCATATTAATTTTGGGAACAAGTGTTTTGAGGGACAATTTCCCTAGACATGTTATCAGCTTTTAATTTTTGGTGTGTTTGTTGGACAATGGTTTTAGTAATGAGTGTTTGGGCCTTAGAGTGAGTGAGCATGGGTGGACTGAGTTCATAGTGTAGAGCCACAGTCTGTTTACTCCTACATTTATTCATTTGCACTCTGTAAGAAATCACTTTGCCCAGTAAAACTGCTTTATACTCCCCCAGACTGAAATAGAGAAAGCTGAGCCTACATTTCTTTTGAAAAATTCATTTATAACAGATTACATAATCATAACCAAGCTTTCATCTGTTAATAATGATCTGTCAAGGCATGAACAAGACCGTTCAAGCCCCTGATCTATCAGTAATATCTCAAACGTGAGCAACTGAATGGTTCAAAAAGGGGCTCGATAATATACCTAAATCAATTCTGCTCCACAGATGGGTGATCAAAAAGAATTCACTTCTTGAGGCAGAGTTATAACGTTTCAAGAAACACATATATTCTCCCTGTTGAGTGTGAACAACCACCATGGATCCACTGAAGTGAAATCTCTGCACCATTTAGTCAACAAACACAATGACCTCTGCTGGTTTTGCTGCTGCTTCTTACATGAGCAATCAGTTTAATATAATGGATAATGTTAAAAACTCCCCCAATACTGTGAGCCCCTCGAGGCATTGCATAAGATTGCAGGCTTCACTAAGAGAGTAATCATCTTCTTCAATAGAACCATAATAACTAAAAAGGTGGATGAGCTATTCACTGAACCTCAGGCTCACCAAAATACACCTTGCCCTAGGATCTCTTACCACCTGCTGCACCTCACAAACTAGATCTTGTGAAGGCAGGACCTCCACCCCCCCCTTTACTGCAGTGCTAGCCGATGCATAATAAGCATGTGAAATGAATCCAGGGACACTCAGTTGTTTAGCTGAAGCTTTGAGATGGGTCTCTTGAAAGAGAATAATCTGTACTTTTGATGACTTGAGCCATGCCAAAATGGATCTAAATTTGGAATACTATGTATGCCATTAGTGTTATAGGGTACAGTCCTCAAGCACCTGTACTCCATGATTTCAAAATTAATCGGAAGCTTGATCCACCTTCCCCGAGACCTTCTATAGCCCCACATGGTGGAAAGATTCCTACCTCAATGCATCAATTGAAAATTTGAAAAGAAAAAAACTTTTGGACTTTTCTACCTGAATTTTTCTGACCTGCAGTGACCCTAACCCTGCCCCAGTCACTCCTACCACAGGAGCCACACCCACCATGGGCCCCCCTCTCCTTGAACACCTTTCCTCTGTATGAGTTCTCTGATATGGCACTTGGGTGATTAACACTGTGGATGATTGGAGGCAGTCCTGACTGCTGAATCGCCTTACCATCATGCCAAGGTGGCTTGCAAAATAGAGAGTTGCACCTGAACTAAGACAAATGTGTGAATCTGAAGGCATATTGAAAATACAGAGGTAGGTTTCACACAACTGCCCCAGTCACCCTTGCCCAACCCCCCTGCATTAGACTTTTAGGTCGTTTGTAGAAACACCTTGGCCTGTTCCATAGTTTGAATGATACAAGGTTGGCCTTTGTAGAGGACTTTCAATTTTGACTGTTGGAAAACCATGCTGGAGCCCTTTGACTCTTAAAGATGGCTATATTTAACTTGGACTCTTTGTGGCACCGTGATGTGGATAAAGACATATCCCCAAAAAAATCTAAAAGAATAATTGTCTGGGTATGATCTGCTTTATCCCTTATTGCATTGGTCAGAATCCATTCTTTTATTTGAAAATTGCCAAAGTTCACCAGGATAGCTTGTGGGTGTTTGGAGTTGGGGGACTGGAACTCCGAAACACAGAGAGCCTGTGAAATAGTGAGGTCCACATCCTTGATTGCTATGTCGGGAATCACATGCTTAATAATTAGATCTGAGATGAACTTGGTGACAATCTGGCCATTCTCTTGGCCCTTGAAGACCTTAACAAATTGCAGGTTGGAACAGCGAGAAGTGTTTTTGACATCTTAGAGTTTCAGGTGTAATGAGGTAAGTTCAGATTGAAGTTTTAAAGTTAAAGTCAAAAAGTCTTGGTTGTTCTTAAAATCTTCAACATCAGACACTCGTTGCTCGAGGTACTTGACCCGTGAAGTGAGTAGCTGGATGTTAGCGTTGATCTGCTCCACCTGGCCACATGTCTCCTGGTGTGCCTTCTCTTCTGAGATTTACATCTCCTTGATTTCACCCAATATTTGCTATAAAATATAAAATTGCTTTAGTTGGCAGGGATTGCACCATATGAGGCAAAGGCATTAGGTCTGTGGCAGAAAGCTGGGCCTGTAGGAGATTCGGGTCCAAGATTGTCTTATCACCTTTCCCACAGGGAGTTTCCACAACATTGAGAGGGGCTGTATTCTCCGTAGGGTTGACTGGAGCTGCTGAGGTTGGTTCTGGTCATGAGTCAATGCGGTTTTCCACAACTTCACCAGTATCCTCTGTTATAGTCTGATCAGCCACTAGGTTGACCTTCTCCCTCAGTGATTTAAAGCCAGGGACAGTTAATAGCATAATAGCAGTGCCAAATGAGGATGTGTGGGGTATGCTGGCAGGGACAAAGGGTCCAGATTCAGAGGATGGCTGAAGAACAAAATTTGAGGTAGGAGTTGCAGGGAACCTCAATGAGGCAGCAGGAAGCTGTTGATCTCTGGCCATTAGCAAATCTTATCATGCCAATACACCAATGAGTTTTGATCCACATAGACTTCTTTTGGGTCATTTAGATGTTCCTAAAACATCCTCTGAATGGTCATTGGTGTATCCACTTGCTCAACCTATCTTGCCTTTGTCTGTGCACTGGATTTAAGACCTGCAACTTGAAAACCAAGCCAATGCAGAGGTTGGGACAGAATCATCAGTTCCTGTTGTTGCCACTTTTAATATTGCTGATGTTGGCTGCTGTGAGACAACGAGAATGCCCTCTCTGGAAGTTGAAGGTGGCATCCTAGAACTTTCGTCCAGGAGTAGGACTCTAATTTTCTGCCCTTTTTCTTCCAGGTCTCTGCCTTGCTCAGCAGTCCACACCTTGTACTCTGAAACATCTCCTACTGAAATAGTAATGAAAGTTTCCAGTATTCTTTTGTACAGTGGATCAGGTATTATGGCACAGATAAACACTTTGGACAACACAGTGTTTCTTTTCAGCCTCGTATTAACAGGCAAGTGATGGATTAAGCTCTCCATTAAAGCTTGCATTTCCTTATTTTTGTTCTCACTTGTGAACCTTTGCAAGACCTTTTTTAACTGGTTCTGTAGCAGATGCAATAACGGGATAGCTTGGCCCATCATACTGTCCTCCTTGCTGACTTCCCATGGGAAAACCTCAAAACAAAGTAGCCCCTGGGTCAGGCATTCGACTAGGCCCCATGTGTGCACATCCATGGTCATGTTTTTCCCAATTGCATCCCCACCTCTTTAAATGACATAGTCATTGATCTGTTTGTACTTCTCAAGCAGACATTGCACCATGTAATAGGTTGGCACCTCCTGTATAAAGGATTTAACTGTTACTCTATTAGCATGCTAAATGATCATCAACTGCTTCCAGGCTTTAAAAGAATGGCTGAAATGAGTTCAGAGTCTCCTGAAGATGGCCAGTATGTTGCTGACTATGTCTTCCTTTTTGAGTCAGTCCTTCACAACCAAGTTGATGCATTGTGCCACACACATTACCCTGAACTAGCCACAATCTGCCATAGCCTTAACTGTACTGCCATTGTCTGTGGGAACAAATCCCATTCTGAGACCTCTAGGTCTCAGCCATTCAAACACCTTGCTGTTAAAGTCTTCCAAGTTGTTTGAGACTGTATAGAATTTCTTCATGTCAAACATGGCTAGTGTTGCATGCCGTTGAATTAAAAGTGTCTTCAACACTGAGACCTGTATACAGTTGTTGCCTAACCTCTTTAAAAAGAGATCCAGTGTGCAGTGGTAAACATGTAATCACTTAGTTGACAACTGATCCACATGTCTGTTGTCAGGTAGATAGTGTTGTCCAACCAATTGCAGCACATCGTGTTGGAGCACTGGAACAGCAACTCTGGCAAAATAGGTCTGACTGGGAACCATCCATTTTGGGCAGATAGCCACCACACATTCAAGAAATCCCACAGCTTCCACAAAAGAAAAAGGGAGGAGGTTCAGAGCTTTCATTTTTGCCAGCTACCCATTGTACAAACCTGCCATTGGGTGATTGCACTCCAAGGGCCCCTCCTGCCTAAGCATGCCAATAATAGTAGCCTGGGTTTTATTCTTATCTAGAGCCACTGACTCAGGCAACATCTGAGAAGAGGGAGGTGGTAGACACAATGTGTGTCTTGGGGCAGTCACTGTTTGCTGTGGTGTCTTTATCTGACTCTTGTGCCACTTCAAGGTTGCTGAGGCGGATGATACTGGTGCACTGCTGGGGTCAGGGATGCTTTGCGTAGAGATGTCACCCTCTTCTTTTTCATTCCCTTCACCGCCCACCCTGATCAGACGTGATTCCCTGCTCTCCTCACCTTTACCACCACCACCTGCAGCAATGATTTTATGGTGCTTCTCCCACTAGATTGCGTGACGTTTTTTTCCATGGGCCATTTGGCCTCTGGTACGATAGTGTGATCCAGGTTTACCTCAAAGAACACTTGTGTGGAAAATGGAGCATATTGCAATGTCATCCTCCTTCTTGCTAATCGTAAAGACGTCCCAAACTGGGGAGGAAAACTTTTTTAGTGTGCCAATGCCAATGCATGAAGAGCAAATGGAGGTAGATGGGTGTGTTGATGATTGCCTCTTTGCTTTGTACATTTTCATTGAGGTAGAGGTGGATGCAGGCCTCAGCGGGGAGCTTAGAAATATTGGAGGTAATGGTGGTAGTGCTACCAGTGCCACATTACTCGGAGCAGGATGAATAGGGGGGTAATATGGGTCTCCACTGTGCCAGCTTCCATGACAATGACTGCTTTGTCATCCTCCTCATCTCCTTCCATAATTCTAAGGCTTTCAGGAGCTATCTTTTTCCCTTGCCTCTCCTGGTGTGCCTCGGACTCAGCCAGGGTCCAATACATGTTCAGATCATCAGAAGGGGGCTTGGAGAAGATGGTGGAATAACCTTTCTTTTTCTTTCTGGAGATTTAAAAGCCAATGTTTCAAAAAGAGTTGGTTCTTGCTTAGCAGGAAGCTTAACCTCCTCTTCTGCTCCTACTTCAGGAAGATCTGCTACTGCTGGTTGTGGCTGCTGTCCACTTTTCTCAGTTTCCTGCAATGATTGGTTACTACTTTGGGAAAGAGAAAAATCCAATTCAACATCACTGTTCATCGGCATCATCATGACTGCAGTGGCTGCCTCGCTGACAGACGTGGACTTGGGCTTAGGTTGGAGTGGTGCGGCTAACGTTGGAGTGCTGTTTCCAGCTTGCTTCCTGGAGGCTGGTGTTTCATGCACAATTTTTCTGAAAAACCTTTTGGCCAGCATGCCAATGGTGGAAAGCTGCTTCTTCTCACTGACCACTTGATTGGCAGCACCTTTCTTTGGGGGCCATCTTGAAGATCTCAGTTGGCAGCGGAACTAAGCTGCATACGCAGAAGAGATTGAAGGGCTTATGCCACGTGTTGTGTAGGCATGTCACTTTGTACCAGCCTTCTTTCTGGCAGTACTCTGGGTGATGTCTCTTGTGCACCAAAAAGCAAAAAAACAAGAAAAACATTTTGTGATATGAGGCATTGTTGCAGTTTGAATTAGTACAGACAAAGATAATATAGCTTAGTGGAGTGTGTTACTAAAGATGTTATCCTAAATAAGTAGGACCTATATCCATTCTAAAGTAAAAACATACCACTGTACATAGTATTTAATTTCTAATCAGGATACAGATGTAACTTTATGTGCATCTGTTGTAAAGGAGACACCTGTGGCATTCAGGGAGGTCCAGGGGGAAATGGAATAATCCTTAAAAAATGAATGAGGCTGGTGTGTGTGCACCTACTATGGCAAGCAGGGGATCCAGGGAAATATGGAAAAATATTTAAAAAAATAATGCTCTTGTGCGGCTGTACGCCTATGGTAAGCAGGGGGTCAATGAATGGAGGCAAAATGCAAAAAAAGTTAAACAAATAAAAACAATTACAAACAATTAAAAAATACAATAAAAAATATTAAAAAATAAAAAATAATTTAAATAAATAAATACAAATTAATTGCTGATGTACTACAGGACTATGAGAAACCTATTGGGAGGCAAGGAGGTGCAGGTGAAAAATGCAAAAAAATGCTTATGATATAAAACACCGTTCATCATAATCATAAAGTGATTACACACACCATGCAATTCACAGGATGTGAAAGTATGTCCTTCGCTATTACGCTCAACCCTATATTCATGTTTTCAGGGGCCCTGGTGTATCGTTCCCCAGGTACACCGGAATTTTTTTTTAATTCTGTGCCAGAACTCATTGGGGATTTAGTGTGCATAAAACCCAATTTCACACTATTGGGTGACTTTAACATTCATGCGGAGGATTTAAATAATTCCTCTGCTAGATCCCTCATAATGGACATGGAAGCACTTGACCTAGTACAACTGATACAGGGTCCCATACATGCAAAGGGTCATACCATCGACTTAGTTTTTTCAAATCTTACTGGTTTGAGTTCATCCCCCCTGATTGCACTGGCCTGGTCCGACCACTTTCTGATAACTTTTAATCTAGCAACTTTGAGTTCTTAAAGTGATTCCCATAATATAGCTCTTCCTTGCCGTCTATGGCATAACCTTAAGACAAAGGCCTGGATTAGCACTCTGGAGAGGCTGAAACCTCCCATTAGGGACAATACCTTGGACATGCTTGACTCATTTAATAATTGGATCACCAATAGTTTGGACGTGCAGATACCCTGCTCCACCAAAACCAGATTACATAGGAGTAAAGGTGCTCCATGGTTTTCCCCTCATCTTCAACTTCTCAAAAAAGAATGTAAGAAATCAGAAAGAATTTGGCGTAAATCCTATGATGACTCTCTGAAACAAGCATATAGAAGAGCCATTAGGACTTATCACGCTGAGATTAAACTGGCTCAATCCACGTACTATGCCACTAAAATTAAGTTAGCTTCAAACTCCCTGAAGGAGATTTTTTAGATTTTCAAGGAAATCTCCCTGCCACCACAGAATGGACCCTCATTAGAGGCCTCTCAAGAGCATAGCAATAACCTGGCACTCTTTTTTCAACAAAAGGTGCTAGACATTTATTCGACTCTGCCCAAGGTGGCAGATCAGTCCCCGGGGGTAAAGGCACAGCAATTAGTTTGTGCCAACACCCTGAGGAATTCCCTCTAATTTCAGAAGATACGGTATTGCAATCCCTTATGACCTTGAAGTCAGGTTCCCCTCTAGATCCAGCCCCTCCATCCGTGCTAGCATTAGGTGCCCCTGCTATTGTACCTTTCATGACTATGCTGCTCAACTCCTCCCTGGTAGGGAGTACAGTGCCTGATCAATGGAAACACGCCATTGTTAAACCTCTTCTAAAAAGAACGAACCTAGGCGTCTCCCTGCTCAGCAATTGTAGACCGATATCTCTTCTGCCGGTGCTGTTTAAAATAATTGAAAAGCATGTGAATGCCCAACTGTCACAATTCTTAGAGGACAACAATATTCAACATCCCTCTCAGATGGGTTTTAGACCTAATCATAGTACAGAGTCAGCACTGATCCTAGTCACAGAAGAGGCCAAAAGACGTATGGATCAGGGATTAACTACAGCAATCATCCTGCTTGATCTCAGTGCAGCATTTGATACAGTGGACTTCGACATACTATTGGAAAGAATTTGAGACATAGGAATTTGAGACATAGGAATTGAGACATAGGAATTTGAGACATAGGAATTGAGACGTTCCTGAAGGGAAGATCTTACCAGGTCCTGGATAGGTCATATTTCTCAGTACCAGTGAAAAATAATTGTGGAGTAACCCGGGGGACCTCTCTAAGTCCCATTCTATTTAACATTTATGTGTTACCCTTAGTTGAAGTTGTTAAGCCTTTTGGGCTGTCCCTGGTGTCATGTGCGGATGACACACAGCTGGTTGTATCATTATCTATGAATTCCAGTGCAAATGACTACAAGCAGTCGCAGTATGGATGTCCCAAAGCAGGCTTAAGCTTAATGATAACAAGACTGAGATTATGGTACTCGGTCACAAGGCACAGGAGAAATCGAAGTACACCATCCAGGAAGAATTGGGCAACCTTCCACCCCCTAAAGAACGCATTAAGAGCCTGGGAGTCTAGATGGTTCCGCAGCTTACCATGGCCTGTCAGGCCAATAAGGTCTCTGCAACTGCCTTTGGCCTGCTTAGACTTCTCAGGAAGGTCTTCAGAATCCTCCCTTTTGAAGCCAAAAGACTTATAATACAGGCCGTGATTAGTTTGCGCCTTGACTATGGGAATGCTCTATACATTGGTTCTCCCATGTAACCGATTCAGAAGCTGCAGGTGGTACAGAACGCCTCTGCTCAGATGCTCCTAGACATCCCAAGGTACGAATCGGTGAAGTCATCTATCTCCTCCCTCCACTGGCTCCCCGTTGCACGACGGATAGAATTTAAAGTCCTTTGTTACTTCCACAAAGCCCTGTATAATAGAGGTTCATCTTTGCTAAGGACTTTAGCCTCCTGCTACACTCCTTCGAGATATCTTAGATCCTTCACTGCCTTCCTAGCAAGGGTCCCCAGAGTTAGAAAGACTAGATGTGGTGGAAGGTCCCTAAGGTATCGGGGAGCTAAGCTATGGAACTCCCTTCCTCTCTGCATTCTTCTTACCAGAAATGAACTAGCCTTCTGGAAGGCTTTGAAAACATGGTTGTTCAAAGCATAACTCTCATGGGGGTCTAGGTTGTCTCAATATCAGTGCTGGGAGGCCTACAGGTAGCCATGCACTTTATAAATCAATATAACATAACATAATACACATACACTACAATGATCCTCAAGCATATTTTTTAACTGAGCAGAGAAAATATTTTTAAAAAGCCATAGGCCTCACCTATCTCCCTAAGCAATGGCTTTGAAAACTGGAGTAAAGGGAGGCTTGAAAAAAAGACCACTACATGGTCAACCAACAACAGAGGCAAGGAGGCATGGAGAACAAAGAACACATGCAAGGTTATGGCAAAAGCACACTGACTGCATAGATAAAATTGCTGCCGGCCACATGGTCAACCAACAACAGCAATCAAGCTGGCATTGCCACAACAAAGAACACATGCGGGCCTGTGGCAAAGCATACTGGCTGGCTATACAAAATGGCAGCCGGTCACATGAACAACCAACAACAGCAAGCAATGAGACATGGCCCCAACAAAGAACACATGCAGGCTTGTGGCAAAAGCACACTGGTTGACTAGTGGCTACAAAAAATGGTTGCCAACCACATGGTCAACCAACCAACAACAGAAAACAATGTGACATAGGGAAGAAAGAAAACATGCAGGCCTATGACAAAAGCACAAAAACTGGCTGCAAAAAAAGGTCGCTGGTCACAGGCCAAACAGCAACAGCAATCAAGGAGGCATGGCCACAAAAAAGAACACATTCAGGCCTATGGCAAAAGCACATTGCCTGGCTGCACAAAATGGCCACCACCTCGTGGTCAAACAACAAGAGCAAGCAAGGAGGCATGGAGAACAAAGAACGCATGCAAACCTATGGCAAAAACAGACTGACTGCCTGCACAGAATTGTCACTGCCACATGGTCAACCAATAACAGCAAGCAAAGAGGAATAACCCCAACAAAGAATACATGCAGGCCAATGACAAAAGCACACTAGCTGGCTACACAAAATGGCTACCAGTCACATGGTCAACCAACAAGCAAGGAGGTATGGAAAACAAAGAACACATTCAGGCCTATGGACGCTGACTCCATAAAATGGCCCTTGGCCACATGACATCAAAAACAAAGACACATGGTGGCCTATGGCAAACTAACTGATACACACAGTAGCCGGACAAAAGAGGCATGGTAACACCGCAGAAAACACCTCCATTAATTCAGCAATGCAAAAACAAAAATTAACTGAGCTCTAAAATTTTTACAAAATACATCCTCCCAATGCATCAAATATATCCCTACCTAAACACTTTTTGCAACAAAAAAAAAATACAAAAAACCCCCACATTTTTTACTTAATCCAATGCCATCTCTGCCCTAAATTATGTTTTAATTTAAACAGCATATATCACAGAAACAGTTCTGTCATGCATTGATGGCTAGTACTGGGCCTACTGGCCATATGGCCGATTGGCAGATTAGGCCACATAGTAAAATAAATAAATATTGCAAATGTAACAAACATGGAGAAAATTTACTAAACTGTGCAACAATTTTCCTTTACAAAAGATGAAAAATGAAATGCAGAAAATTGACTAGGCTGCTACTGAAACGCCAGGCCTCCCACCACAATCCCAATCAAATTTGAAAAGTGAATAAAAGTACAAATAAATACTGGTGCATGCCCTCTCAAACAAACAATACCTTTTATACAATAGTTTTTGAACTTACTTGTGATATCACAAAAACAAGAGGCCTGATTTAGATATCGGGGACAGGTTACTCTGTCACAATGATGATGGATATCCCGCCCACCAAAAATAAATCTAATTATTTCTTATGGGATTTAGATTTTGGTGGATGGGATATCTGTCATCATTGTAACGGAGTAAGCTGTCCGTCAAAATCTAAATTAGGCCCAAAGTCCTTAACAAAATCCTTAATCAGATGAAGTATATGCAGCTGACAGAGAGAGTGATCCCTCCACCTTGAAATCTAAGTGCAAAGTGACCAGGAGATGGACAAAGCATTTGGGAGAGGCTGCTGGACAGGAACAGAAATTTAGAGTCTATGGGGCACTTCCTTCCTGTTGAAAAAAGTAAAGTTAAAAAAAGGCTTCTTGAGTAGAGTGTTAACTTATAAATGCCTTTTGAGTAGAGTTAGCTGCTTCCTGAGTAGAGAATCTGCTTGTGGTGCAGCTGCAGTCACTTGCACTCACCAGCATCATGAAAAAGGTTCAAGGAGGCACTGTCGTGGCCGGAAGCTGCACTAGCAGTGTGAAATCAGGGTCATCATCACCACCCTCGCACCCGACATCGTCTTCCTCACCGAGACCTGGCTCAACCCTACATACACCCTAGACTTTGCCACAGCTGTCCCCAGAAGATAACAAATCACTCACCAGGCCCACGCCAACAAACCAGGAGGAGGAACAGCCATCATCCACAAAGAGACCATAGATTGTACCACTGACAACACCACCACCCTCATGGAGCATCTCAACTTCAAGCTCCACATGGGCGGCAGAACAACCATCACATACTGACCCCAAGGCCCACACTCCAGCTTCTGCAACACCATTGTAGACTTCATTGCACCCCTGGCCTTAGACTCCAAATACTACATCTTCCTCGGTGATCCTAATTTACACATTGACAACCCCAATGACAACAACACTGCACACCTCCTAGAGACATTATAGGCAGCCTTGGATTGACCTAGACTGTCCATGACCCTACACACACTGCAGGACGCACACTGGACCCCATTTTCACCTCCAGCAACCGCATCAAATACAGCCATGTCACAGAACTCACATGGACTGATCATTCCATCACCCACTTCAGCATCTTCAACCCCTGCACCTCCAACCCCAAGATGATCAGCGCCCCCACCAGAGGTGGAACAAAATATTAGATACCAGCTGGGAGGATGCCATAAACACCTCCAACGCCGCTGCCACCACCAATCTTGAACAGGGAATTAAATACATCAATCTCTGGATCATCAATTGTGCCAGCAGCATCGTCCCCAAGAAGAGCAACATCCAGAGCATATCCACCAAAAAAAGCCAGCTGGTACACCCAAGAACTCGGAACAATGAAACAAGACAGCAAACAGCTGGAGAGAAGGTGGCTTGCCAACAAGGATACCTCTGACAGAGCAGTCTTCAAGACCTAAGCTCAAACTCTACCACTGCCTGCTGAGGGCAACAAAGAAGACAGCCCTTGCCATACGCATCAAAACCAGCACCAACAACACCAAGGAACCTTTCAACATTGTTAAGGAATTCTCCAACCCAGCTGCCAGTGAAAACAAAATCACACCCTCACAGGAGCTGTGCGACAACCTCACCTACTTCTTCCATGACAAAATCACATTCATATACAGAAACTTTGCACCCCATCCCACAGCTACAGATATGCCACCACTGTAACCAAAACCAACCACTCACTAACCACCTGAAACATCTTCTCCACCCAGGACATCACCTCCACCATGAAATTCATTCACTCAGGAGCTCCCACAGACCCACGCCTGCACCACATCTTTAACCTTGGACACCAAAGGGTCAGCCAGTAACACAACACCCTCCTTCAACCCCTCTATCACCACTGCAACATTTCCCAATACCTGCCAAAGTCAGACCACGACTCAAAAAACCCTCCACCAATCCCAGAGAACCTAAAAACTACCTGCCAATCTCTCTTCTCCCATTCCCAGCAAAGGCATTGGAAAAGATCATCAACAAGCAACTCACATCATATCTGGAGAAGAACCAGGTACTCGATGCCTCCCAATTCGGCTTTCACAGCAATCACAGAACAGAAACTGCTGAGATCACAGCCACCGATGACATACGAACCATTCTTGACCAAGGAGAAACAGCAGCTTTGATCCTACTCGACCTCTAAGCAGCCTTCAACACCATATTCGAACACATGCTGATCAAAAAACTCCACCACATTGGCATCAAAGGGGACACGCTGAAATGGATCACCTCCTTCCTCACCGGAAAAACCCAGAAAATCCGCCTGTCACCTTTCACCTCTGAACCCAAGGATATCACCTGGAGTGTCCCCAAAGGCTCATCCTTCAGCCCCATGCTCTTCAAAGCATATATGACCCCGCTGGCCAACATCATCAGATCGCATATTCTCAATACAGTTTCCTATGCAGATGACACCCAACTCATCCTCTCACTCACCAACGACCCCTCCACCACTGGAACTATCTTCTACCGATGCATGACAAGTGTTACTGACTGGATGAAGAACTGCCTGCAGCTGAATACAGACAAAACTGAAGTACTGATCTTTGACAACAGCAGCAACACATGGAATGACTCCTAGTGGCCATCAGACTTAGGACCTGCACCCACTCCCTCTGACCATGCCAGAAACCTCAGACTCATCATTGACAACAAGCTCACCGTGATATCACAGATCAATGCTTTCTCCTCTACCTGCTTCCTCAATTTACGAATGCTCTCTAAGATCTTCAAGTGGCTAACCCTACACACCATGATACAGATTCTCATCACTGGCTGACCGGACTATGGCAATGCCCTCTCCAAAGGAGTCGCCACTCACCTCCTATGTAAACTTCAGACCATTTAGAACACCACAGCTAGACTTATCCTCTTCCTTCCCCAATGATCCCACATCACACCCTACCTCAGGCAATTTAATTGGCTCCCCGTACAGAAGAGATGCCAATTCACACTGCTGACCGATGCAGACAAGGCTCTACAAAACCAAGGACCAGGGTACATTAACCACTTCATGAACTTCCACCACTTTCCTTTGACTTGCCCGTACTCCCCACTTCTCCAAAGGCATAAGTGAAGGACTCTCCATCTCTCACATCACAGCAAAAACCTGGAACATCATCCCAATGCACCTCCCAACCACAGATCATAATTTATTGATTGAAATCTTGTGCCCAAAAAGTATAATGCTGCTTTTTCAGAGCGCACCAAAGCAAGTCTCATGCGAGCTAATGAAAAAAGAATTCCATGGTAAAATTTAGTGGGAACTCTGCATTGCATGCATAGTGCAGTTACGGGAATTCCCCCAACTTCGCAAACGGAGTGAATTTTTTCACTCAGCTCTGAAAGTAACTCCATTTGCCAAGCCTTTTTATTACATATAAGTCATTCTTAAATTAGGTCCAGATAGCCCACTGGGCAGCATGTATTGTAATTACATTTTGGGCATGTACTTTTAGCCATCCTCGTAGTGGACAACTCATAAATCAATTTTTCAGTACTCTGAGGCCTACCTCTCCTATAAGGTAACTTTGGGTTCACCTATTGAATTTTAAAAAAGTGGTAAACTTTGATTGGGGAGCAGGTTGGAAAGCAATGTCTGGTTTCTGAGTAACTGTAATTTAGAAACATTTTTATTAATAAAGTCAGATTTTAAGTCACAATTCTGAAAATGCCACTTTCAGAAAGTTATTATTTCCTTGTCTTTACAATTTAGGGCCTGCAACATGTTCCTGGGTCACATGATTAGGTGTAGTTGACAATTGGCCTTTCTGTATTCCTTTCAGACAGCCACACAATATATCAACTAGGTGTGCTTAAATGGACCATCCCACGCAGAATGGGGAGTAAACCAGTGCACAGCCCTACAAAAGATTGTGCCTCAGCTAGCACACAATTAATTCAACCTAGCCTTGCATGCCTGCAGACAGACTCAGAGCAGCGCAGGGAGGCAGATAATTCTAGACACTTCTGTATGGGGAAGACTCTAGACATTTCTCCATCTTCAAAGTGGCCACCAAGTATAAAAATGGATCCTCAGACCCGCTCTTTAATTCACTCCTAGACTTGCTGAAGAATTATTGGAGGACTGCCTGCTGCTGTGGCCTGCTGTGTACTTCAGAGGACTGCTTTGCCCCACCAAGAAGGATTGTTCAGCCACCTGAAGCCTGCTTGTGCCTTCAGAAGTCTGCCCTGCTGCTTGAGACCTCCTCTTCTACTTGAATCCAGGACTACCAGAGTGACTCCATTGGCTAGTTGGAAGGCCTCCTTATCAGAGCCTCAGTAACAGAAAAGGCTCCAACCATCTGAAACCTGCATGTGGACCCAGCCTGAGTTAGTCCTGACCCTCCAAGCAGTGCCCCTCAGTCCAGGACCCTTGGAAGTGATACTAAAATTGTTGAGATACCCCAGATCCAACCAAAAGGTACTATGAAACTCAAAAGAGACTAGGACCTAGCTGCAAGCTGATTTACCCATGATGAATCTCTGGCCAGCTAGTATTTTTTCAGCTGCAGCAAATTCTGTTCAGCGGGTCCTCGCCAAAGGGGTATCTGACCTCTTAGAGCACGTGTAGGCTGCAGCCTGCAGCTTCTTTCTGTTAGAGATGTTCAACTTCCAAAAAAGAGACTAAGTCAGAATGTAGGAATTAGAATCCTCACTACGACTTCATCCAGCAGCTCCCTGATTATGACACCTGTCCTCAGACACCGCTGGCTGCCTTGCCCCAATAAACCTTAACATCTTGGACATTTTTCATAAAAATTTGTTTTAAGTCTGAAAGGAAGGGGAAATTGGGCCCAGTCCACTTGATGTATCCAGCCCGTTCTCTATCTCTGTAGGCCATAACTTTCACCTTTGCCCCAGTCTGGCATGATTAGATGTCTGTGGTGTGTCCCTTGATCTTATTGACACTATTTTTCACTTTAAACGTCACAAAATCATAACTTGGGTTCTGCTGATTGAATTTTTGTTGTTTTGATGTCAAATAATCTATTAGAATGTACTCTATTTGTTCAAAATATGTATATGATTTTTCTTGTGTTGAGTTTTCATGTTATTACTGTTTGCTTTACAAATTGCCTCTATATTAAGCCTGACTGCCTTTGTGCCAAGCTAGCAGATGCTTAAAGATGCATTAATTTAGTGTCTTTTTGTGGTGCACCCTGACAAGGATTGTGACTGTTGCTTGATTTGGGCTACACCCCGCCCCCTCAACCAATAACCTAATTTCTCACATTGGTGCTCAGTGGTGGAATCCATTACTTTTGTTGGTGCGGTGCCATATACTGAATTATGCACATTCCTGTCACAAATAATTTGATACAATTTTGTTTTTTTTGTCCGTCACCCCTAATTACCCATTTTTGCTTTACAAAACTCACCTCATTCTACCCCTCTGCACCTGTGATCCTACCTGCAAGGATGGAGTTTAAGTTCTGTAACCTGAAGAAGTACACTGCAGCTGCGCTAAGATGATTCTGTAAGGAGAGGGCCTTCCAGCCTAGAGGAGCTCCAAGAAGAATGAGCTTAAGAAGTCTCTCAGGGCCTATGAGAATCCCCCCCCCAGTGGCTGGACACAGCAGAGGATGATGATGAGGCTATGGGGGGTAAGATGAGGATGTGGGAACAGGCTCTAAGCTGTAGCATTCAGAGAAGGAGTACAACTCACCTTTAAGAATGGAGACTCTTCACAGGTCAAAGAGGAGGATGCTTTCTGTGGTCTGTCCCCAGAGGAGCTGGAGGGCAGAAAGGCTGAGAGAGAGCTCAAACAGGAAAGGGCCAAGTTAAATTTTGGAGGAAGCCAAGGAGAAGGCTGCTGCAAAGATGGCCTTTGAAGAGAATAAGCTGGCCTTAGAGTAAAGGAGAATGGCCTGCGACAGCCACAAACACCCAAACTAATGTTGGGTAGATTTCTTAGATTATCTCAGCAAGGCACTGAGTTTCTGAGTGAGGGGCAGCGAAGTCAATGACTATATTGGGCTGCACAATCTGACTCTGAGAGAGCAGATGCCTAATATTTGTTGTACATGCCTACCTAGTGGTATATACGCTCACTGACCTCCAGGGAGCTTGCTAAGAAGGCAGATTTCTGGGTCAATACTATAATGTCCACAGGAAGGCATCGGGGAACTCCCAAAAGACTAACCACAAGAAAAAATAGGTTTGGAAATATTAACTATGAAAGGTTTATCAACAAGCTCATTGTGTGTTACAGGTCTGAACACACAAAAGCTGATTTGTAGTGCTCCAAAAGGGCACAGACTCTCACTGGTTGGCAGACCCAAGATCATCAGTGTAGCGCTTGGTGAGGAGACGGCCCCAATTTGTATAGCAAGAACAGCTCAGATTACTCTAGTGTCCCTAGGTGACAAGTAGATGGTGCCCAAAGCCCACATCCCTTCCCATACTTCAAAGTATAGGCCGTGGGTTGCCATCAGTGGGCACAGGCATAGACCATGAGTGACACAGGAGCCAGTATGACTATGGTAACCTGTCATCTGGTGTCCTCACAGCAGGTGACATCCAATACACTCCACTAGGTTGTAGTAGCAGAAAAACCTTATAGTCACTTTACAGTGGATCTGTTTCCCTTTAAATGGGGAGTCTCAGGTTCTCTTAAGGAAGCTGTGAGCCCTACCATGCCTGTGGATTGCCTGTTAGGCAATAAATTACAGTTCACTGCCAGGAAGGAAGTGGAGCTCAGGTCACACCAGGAGATGTTAAGGTTGCCTGAGCAGGTCTGTATGACCACAGATTCCATGGCTGACCAAAGGGAGACCAAAGGAAGCCTAGGAAACTGGCCCAAGCAACTTCCAAGAGAGGGAAGGGCAAGAAGCTTGGGAAGCCAGCTCCTAAAACTCTCATATAACAGGTTAGTGAGGCACCCTAGGAGGCTGTCTTAGAACCTACAAGGAGGACATTGCTGCCCTGGAAGACCTGCTTGAGCTTGTTGGATAACAAGTTGAGGGTGGGCCTTGCATGGAGGAGTTTTGCAAGACAACAAAAGAGTGCACAACCCTAGAATGCTTGAGATGCAAGCTGAAGACCAGGCAACTGGTGACAACTCTGAAGATCACTTTATGTATTTAGAGAATGACCACCTGTATAGTGTGCCTATGGCATCTGTGCATGGGCCAATGTCTATGTTTGTAGTCACCTAGTATTACAGGGTCTTACTCCTGAGATTGGCTCATGATATACCCCTAGCAGGACATCTGGGGGGGACAAGACCTTTGCAAGGCTTGTCTCCCACTTTTTTTGGCACTGGATGAAGACAGCCTCAGATACATTCTGCAGGGCATGCTCCACCTGCTAGGCCAGTGGTAAAACCAGGAAAAACCTCAAGGCTCCCCTGAATCCCTTAACTGTCTTTGACAGTCCCTTGAAAGGATGGGCATGAACATTGTTGAATCCTTGGACCCCAAAACTTCCTGAGGCAACAGCTTCATTCTAGTTTTGGTGATCCATGTGACTAGATACCCAGAGGCTATCCCTCTGAGTTCTGTAACTGCAACTTGAGTGGCTAAAACCTTGATGGGGATTTTTGCCCGAGTGCGGTTCCCTAAGAAATTGGTGTCTGACAGGGGCACCAGCTTCAAGTTAGCCTACATGAAGTCCAGGTGGGAAGATTGTGTGGGGTAATATACAAGTTCTTCACACCATATCATCTTCAAACCAATGGGTTAGTTAAAAAATTCAACAAGAACCTGAAAGGCATGACTATGGGCCTATCTGTCCTCATGAGGTAGAAGTTGGGCATCCTCTTACCAGACCTGCTTTTTGCCTACAGGGAGGCCCATTTTAACTCCTCCATGGATACCCTGTTAGGAGACCTTTCAGTGTGGAATAGGAAGGGTGGGGGCAGCTCCCAAGATGTCCTCCAAGATTTGTTTAGTTACATGCTACCATTCAGAAGCCTGATGTAAACATTCTGGAAGAAGGCTTCTGAATATTTAGATGCCAGACAGGAGGTCATGAAACTTTGGTACAGCCAGGAGGCCATGCTGGTAGAGTTTAAGCCTGGCCAGAAAGTGTGGATAATGGAGCCAGTGGAGCCCAGGGGCCTCCAAGACCATTGGATAGGGTCTTATGAGGTGAAGGAGAGAAAGGAGGAAGCCACTAACTTAGTAGACGTCAAGAACCACAGAAACCCTTTAAGGGTACTCCATGTAAACTGCCTCAAACTACACTATGAGAGGATTGAGGTCACCGTGCTCATGGTGACAGATAATGAAGTGGAAGAGGTGAGTGAGCCTCTAACTGACCTCCTATCCTCTAAAAAGAAATATGTGTCAGTAGGAGTTGTCAATCTATCTGATACCCTGAGCAGCAGAAGGACTGCCACCAGTTCATGGGACAGTTGCCTACCTGTTCTCCTTCACTCCTGGGCTCAATCACCTGTGTACCCATAACACATATACTAGAGACAGTAGGGCCCTTATTATGACATTGGCGGTAAGTGCCACTTACCGCCATGCTGACTGCAACCAACATACCGCAACTGCGGGGCTATACTGCTGCATGTGTTATGACCCACACATTGAAATCCGCCACTATACAGACACACACACAAGTCCGCCAGCCCAAAGGTCAGTGATGAAATGGCGGTACCAAAACCCACACCGTTACGCCAACAGAAATACGCCCGAAGCATCATGACCCACAAATCACCGCGGCGGACATTCAACTGCGGTAAACCATTGGCGGTACAGACGGCCGTACTCAAAATACACACACACTAACAAAACAACACTATATTGGACAATTCAAACTACACACACCTGACACACATACACACACCACACCCACACACCCATACCAATATAAAATATACATACACACTACCCACAACCCTTTAGGAAAAAAAAAAATTGACAACTGAGAGAGAGACAAGCCAGGAGCACCCACTGAATCAGAGCCACAAAACACCATCACCCATACACCATCCACGCACCTCACAGCACACACCCCAACACATCACCTCACACACCCTCACACACACCACTCACACTACACCCATGGCACCACATAGACACCCCAGGTTCTCAGAGGAGGAGCTAATGGTCATGGTGGAGGACATTATCCTCGTAGAGCCATAGCTATTTGTAGCACAGGTGCAGCGGACGTCCATTGCTAGGAAGATGGAGCTATGGTGGAGAGTCGTGGACAGGGTCAATGCCGTGGGACAGCACCCAAGAACAATGGATGACATCAGGAAGAGGTGGAATGACCTACGGGGGAAAGTGCGTTCCGTGGTAGCACCAGATAGCTGTACAGAGGACTGGTGGTGGACCCCCACCTCCTCTCCCACAACTACAACATGGGAGGAGCAAGTCTTGGCGATCATGCATCCTGAGGGCCTGGCAGGAGTAGCAGGAGGACTGGACTCTGGTAAGTCAAATCATTACTACTTTATCCCCCCCACCTGCATGCCATCACAAACTCCTACCCCTACCCTCACCCCCATCACTCCACCACCTCACATATACCCCCCATCACAACCCACCCATCCCAATACCAAGTCCTGCATGCTACACCAATGCAAGGACCCCCATCACAGACCTGCATGGACACCCATCACCACAGCATGTACACTAGTGGCAATCATTTAGCCAACCAAATCATAACTCACACAATCCACAGCTGCCTTGGTAATAACAACCATAGAGGGAAACATACCCATGCACAAGATGTCACACGCAGAAACAATAACACTGCATTTACATCCCCACAGGACCCCCACACACAGTTACTGGAGAAGAGGTGCCTGCATCATCCAGTCCCCCATAGAAGAGGCCCACAGTGATGACAGCAGCTCTGCACACTTGGATCAGGATGACCAACCTGGCACATCAGGGACCTCTGGACAGTTGGTGACTTAGCCACATTCCCAAACCCCCACAGAGCTTTCCCCCTCAGGAAACACCACCACAGCACCCACACAGCGGGCCCATCCCTCTGTCCCTAGAACACGTCAATCAGCAGTGTGTCCACCACTACAGGGACCCCAGGCAACCCCACAAACACAGGACGATCAGGGACCTGGGGTCAGTGGCAGTGGGCACACGGTTCAGGGGACAGAGGCACAGGACAACAGGGAAGCTGGGAGGGCTGCTGTGCGACAGGGGGAGGACAGGCCCAGGGAACCCACTCTCCACAAGGCACTCACCAACATCCTGGGAGCATACCACCATTCCCAGGAGACCATGGGCCAGATACTGGCCAAGCTGCAGGAGACCCAGCGGCAGCAGGAGGGACAGTACCTGGGGATCAGGGAGGACATTAAAGACATCCACGCCACCCTGGTCACCTTTGCAGGGGTGCTGGCAGACATGGCCAACACCATGAGGGAGGCAGTGGCACAACAATAGGCCCCTGACACTAGCCACACCGATGAACAGCCCTCCACCCCTGCTGATGCTAGTGGACAGGAGACCCTGCCACTGGAACAAAAGGCCACCAGCACCCCACCCCCTGCAGAAGGAGAATCACCATGCAAAAGGTCCCTGCGATCCAAGCAGAAGCCGGAGAACATTGCCAAGACCCCCACCAGGAAATAAGACTCCCCTGAATGTCACCCTTGTGTCTCACTCTGTTACCCTGTCCACCTTGAACTTCCATAGCTCCACTTCCTATGCCCCCTTGGACAATGCACCTGTGACACAAATTTACTGGAACTTTACCCTGTACATTCCTCCACCATCAACCCAGCCCATTGCAATACCACCTACACTTCTTATCACAGAAATAAACACCCTTGGAACTAATACAAGTAAAGAGTCTGTCAATTGATTGAAATATGTATTAGTATAACACGCTGTAAACATTCCAAATCAAATGTACAGTTACATATACATAGGTATGACCTGTAGTGGGCAGCAGTAAACACACCAGGAGCCAGAGTGGGGCACAGATATCTGAAAATGGAGATGCCAAAGGGCACAGTAAGTGTCCATAGAAATCAGAAAATCAGGCTGCCATGTAAAATGTCCAACACAAAACTGCAATGGAAGGTGAAGTTACAGTGTCCTACCTGTGTGTCACAGGAAGTACTATTGAATTATAGTAGTTCTCTTGTCCACATCCTCTTCCTCTGCCTCCTCTTTGTCACTGTCTCCAGCCTCATCCTCCTGCAGAAAAGGCACCTGACGTCTCAAGGCCAGGTTGTGCAACATGCATCATGCAACGATGATCTGGCACACCTTCTTGGGTGAGTAGTACAGGGATCCACCCTTCAGATAGAGGCACCTGAATCTGGCCTTCAGGAGGCCAAAGGTTCTCTCAATGATCCTCCTTGTTCGCCCATGTGCCTCATTGTAACGTTCCTCTGCCCTTGTCCTGGCAGTCCTCACTGGGGTCAGTAGCCATGAAAGGTTGGGGTAACCAGAGTCACCTGCAAATATCGAGGGATACCTGTTAGCCAGACACTCACCCTTTGGGCCAACCCCACACCCATATACCTACATCAACTGTGTGGGGACCATGGGCTCACCTATTAGCCACACCTGGTGCCTCTGGAGTTGAGACATCACATATGGGATGCTGCTATTCCTCAAGATAAAGGCATCATGCACAGAGCCAGGATACTTTGCATTGACATGGGAGAAGTACTGGTCCACCAAACACACCATCTGCACATTCAGAGAGCTCTTTAAACTTCTGAACACCTGTTCATTTCTCCAGGGGGGGACAAAGGCAATATGTGTACCATCAATAGCAGCAATTATGTTGGGGATATGTCCCATTGAATAGAAGGCAGCCTTCACTGTGGCCAAATACTCCACCTGGGGGGTATACGATGTAGCAGCGCATGTGTTTCATCAGGGCAGACAACACTCTGGTCAGCACGCTTGAGAACATAGGCTGTGACATCCCTGATGCCATGGCCACTGTTGCTTGGAAGGAACCACTTGCCAAGAAATGGAGCACTGACAGGACCTGCACTAGAGGGGGGATATCTGTGGGGTGGCGGATAGCTGAAATCAGGTCTGGCTCCAATTGGGCACACAGGTCTTGGATTGTGGCCCCATCAAGTCTGTAGGTTAGGATAATGTGCCTGTTCTCCATTGTCGCCAGGTCCACCAGGGGTCTGTACACAGGGGTATGTCTCCATCTCCTATTCATCCTCAGCGGTTGAACTCTATGGTGAAAACGGTGAGCAAATGGTCATATTCAAACATATACTCAGATTAATATCCTTTTCGTTTTTTACAGAAACAGTATGTGAATGTGTAGGTCCATTGATGTGCCTATGTCTGCTGTGACACATTAAGGAGCCATGGCCCGTACCCCCCTGAAATAACGGCCGTCTGACATGTGAGTAGGGACAAGTGGAAATGAGGTAATTCCGCTGGCGTTGTGCACCGTTGCGGGAGGCGGTCGACGACCACCGTGCAACACCACATTGGCTATCATTGAAGCCTACGGGTTCCAGGAGCCAATGGTGATGTATGCCGGCCGTGACAGTACATACCGCCGCGGACGAGACCGCCATTTTCTATCTGTTCACTCACTTGCTACCTGACCTTCAACAGGAGAGGACCTACACTGCAAGTACTGCTATGACCTGTGTGTGGAAGTGACCTTGACTCGAGTGTCTGGGGAAAGGGGCCCCTGCCTTCACTTCCGAGGAGTTGGAGAGACTAGTGGATGGGGTCCTACCCCAGTACAGTTTTCTTTATGGTCCTCCAGACCAACAGGTGAGTACATTGTGAGCATGATGCGTGGGGCATGAATGTATGGAGTGCTGTGTGTGTAAGCCTCATGTAGAGGGGGGCTGAGGGGTCCTGGTCAGAGTGCTGAATGTATGGTGGTCACTGTATGTGCATAAGGGAATGGGAGGGATATGGTGGGCCATGAGAATAACAGTCCAGACTGTATTAATACTACCTTTTCTGCTGTATCTTTTTCTGCAGGTCAGCGCCCATCAGGAAAAGGGTATTTGCTGTGCCATCGCCAAGGAGGTGCGGACCCTGGGGGTCTTTGACAGGGGGAGCACCCACTGGCATAAATAGTGGGAGGAACTGCACAGCTGGGCAAGGAAGACGGAGGACGCCCAGCTGGGGCTGGCCTCCCAACAAGGAAGAGGTGCCCGTCGTACCCTGACCCCCCTGATTTTCCGCATCCTGGCGGTGGCCTATTCGGAGTTGAATGGGCGCTTGAAGGCATCGCAGCAGCCACAAGGGGGTGAGTACAGATTCAAAATCATGACTTTGCATGCGTTAAGGTATTACCTGGGTGGGGGATGTGGGCTGTGGGTGCCCCTAGGCCAGGGCGAACATGGCAGGGTAGGTTCCATGATGGGCAAGCTCAGATGCACTTCAACCCCAATAGTGGGCATCTACTACTGGGCAGGGTCCTGTGGGTTTCAGGTGTGCAGCTAATGGCGTTAGGCATTGTACCCTCTGGCCTGGTGACTAGCATTGTAACTGGTAGTGCATGGCCTAGTGCAAAGGGCTGTTCCCTGTGAGTTGTGTACGCCAACGGTAGTGTTGTTGCTGGCATTGACCAAGTGTATCCTCTGTCTCCCCCCCCCTTTTGTTTTGTCACCCTGTCCTTATGTGTATCAGCATCATCTGGCGGAGGAGCAGAGGCACCAGCGATGGAGGGAGCTGCATCCCACATGGGCCTGGAGGCCGAATCCACCAACGGTGAGGGCACCAGTGGGACGGAGGGGAGCACCACGGCGGAGACAGGAGGGGACAGTACCGACAGCGACTCCTCCGATGGAAGCTCCCTGGTGGTGGCGGACACGTCTGTGCCCACCCCAACTACAGGTACAGCCCCCACCCCGGTACCAGCACCGCCCTCCCAGCAGTCCCTCAGCGAGTTTCCTGTGCCCGCTCCTTAGGAGGGTGGGCAGCTCCTTAGCCCCAGGCACCTCAGGCCCTGCCCCAGTCAGCCCTGCTGCCCTCAGTGAGGAGGGTATTGACCTCCTGAGATCCCTCTCTGTTGGGAAGTCAACCACACTGAATGCCATCCAGGGTCTATCAGGGCATTTGCAACAAACAAATGCATACCTGGAGGGCAATCACTCTGGCGTGGCAGCCCAACAGAGAGCATTCCAGGCTCTGATGGCAGCCATTGTCCCTGTCTCCAGCCTCCCCCCTCCAACTTCCTCTATCCAGTCCCAATCCCCTCAACCCCAGCCTATACCAAGCACACCTTCAGACCTGCATGCACACAAATCAACACACAGAAGTGGCTCAGGCAAACACAAGTACCACATTTCATCCCACAGGCACCCACACAAGCACAATCCAGATGCAGACACACCAACATCCACTGTATTCACTGTGTCCCCCTCCTCCTCATCGTCCACCGCCCTCCCAGTAGCGTCTCCACTCACACCTACATGCACTACATCCTCATCCACTACCTCCATCACCAGCACACCTTTCACAACACAACCCTCACTGGCAGTCACCACCCACACATCCATGCACACGTCCCCTGTGTCCTCTCCCACTGTGTCTGTGACCCCTCCTCCCAAAGTACACAAACGCAAGCACTAAGACTCCCAACAGCCATCCACCTCACAACAGCATCCAGCCCATAGCCCATGAACCTGCACCCAAACACAGCAGACAGACACCTCCTACAACCACTCCCTCTTACTCCACTCCCAAACCTTCACCCTCTTCCCGCCCCAGTGTGCCTAAGAAGCTTTTCCTCGCCACCCTTGACCTATTCCCTGCCCCTCCCCCATCCTTCACTTCGGGTCAGGGTGGTGTAGTGAAAATAGGTAGGTTTGACCACTGACTTCGTGTTTCACCACTGTGCATATTAGTTGTTCAGTGTTCACTAGTTACAGATTACATTTTGTATTCAGTTTTGCTGCCTATTGGCTTTATCGTGGCTTTAGACATTGCACTTGAGACATTGCTGATGAGCTGTGTTTTTCCACATGGTAAACTAAGCTTGTGTTCTTCGTATTTTCTCTTACCAAACACGATAGCATGATAAGGAAGCACATATTTTCTGTTCTTCTTCAGTGCAGGGAACAGGTTGGCCTTGGAAGTGGAGCCTTGAAAAGTTGGCCAATTTTCAAAGTTTTTCTTCCAACTCTAACCTAAAGTAGCCAGCATATTTTGAATATTTCTATCTGAGAGGGGAGGGCCCTTCAGAAGGCTTTTTCCATGATTGTTTAAGCTATAAAGAGGTGTCCCTGCTCATTAGCGAGGGGAATTTCCGAGACCTGGGTCAGGATTGGACGTCAAAAGCCTGACACAGATACTTTTCCTGTGAGGTTGGATATGTCTTTCTCGCAGTTGAACAGGCGTCATCAACTTGCTGGCATGAGAAAGATGAAGAACTTGGCAGGCCCTACAGTGATGAATTTTGACTTTATCCTTTGTTTTGCAATTATGCTATATGCTATGCAAAGGTCAGCCTGACAGACACTGTTCATTTTCATGTCAGGCAGTCAGGAGCTAGACATGTGCTATTTGCACAGACTCCTGGCTGTCTGAGCTGATTTTTGCTGGGCTGAAGAAGTCACAGCCCTGTGGGCGTGACCTCATCAGCTAGCAAAGGTGCCTGGAGGCCCCACCCCTATTGACGTGGTGGAATGTCACTGATTGCTTCGAACCCAGGCACTTCAGTTTTCAGCCCTAAGCACCCAGGACTGAATGTCAATCGGTGACACCTCATCGCAGAGTGGGGGCGGGCCAGCAGTCTTACTGACCTGGTCCCACTCTGTGATGAGTTAGGGCTGCTGCCTTCCCTCATTGGCTGACCTTATGTTAGCCATTGAGGGAAGGCAGCAGTCCCAAACCTCCTGGGGCCTCTGAGTCACAACACAATCCAAATTATCCTGTGCTCACCCCCTGGTAGCTTGGCACAGAGCAGACAGGCTTAACTTAGAAGGCAATCTGTAAAGTATTTGTACAATAGCTCATATAGTAACATGGTAAAAAAACACAAAAATACACTACACAGGTTTAGAACAATAGATAGTATGTATCTGAATAAAATAAGGTCAAAACAACAAAAATCCAATAAGCTCAAGTTGAAATATCAGTTTTTAAAGGTTTAAAATAGCCCCAAACCTTAGGAATCAATGGTTGTATCTTTGTATCACACAGAACCTGGGATGCATCAGAAATATCAATGCACGGGGACTACAAAGGAGGAGATGTGTGGAAAAATAAAGTGCTGCATTGGATTTTTCGTCACACACAGACAATGCATCTTTTTTTTCTGGTCTGCAAGGTGATGTTTGGAATTTCAGGAGCTCAGCCTTGGTTTCTTACTGTGATACAGTGATATTTTTACACCCAGGAATGATACGTTGAAAATCCTTGACACCCTGGTAGAAGGAGAAGGTGGGGCATCGATCCGGTGGGTGATGCAGTGAAATTTCAGCCACAAGGCGGTTTCTGTGTCGATTTCCGGTTGTGGGTCCAGTGTTGCTTTGTTCTGGTCAGCGGTGCACTGATTTTCCAGCCATGAGGCAGGCATTGCATCAATTTCTGCGGGCGTTGCATCGACTTTCCGATGTATGAGGATTTCCTGGAGAGGTGAAGTCTTTGTTGGCACTGAGACTTCAGAAACAGGAGGCAAGTTCAATCCAAGCCCTTGGAGAGCACTTTAGTAGGAAGGCAAAGTCCCTCCAGCAGTATCAGGAGCATCAGGCAGCAGAGCAACAAGCAGGAAAGCAGTCCTTCACCAAAGGAGTGCAGATGAGTCCTTTGGGGAGCCAGGTAGTCTCTCTGACAGAATCCAGGTGTAGGTCAAGAAGTGTCGGATTTGGTGGGGTACGGGACCCAGTTTATATAACCAAAAATGCCCTTGAAGTGGGGGAAAACTTCAAAGAGTGGTTTTGAAGTGCACAAGTTCCCCTTTCAGCCCAGCCCTGTCTGCAAATATCCCTGTGTAAGGGTTTTCAGTCCTTTGTGTGAGGCCTGGACAGGGCCACTGAAATGTAAGAAGACCTCTTCCACTCTTCCTGCCCAATGAAACCCATTCATGTATGCAGATGAATGCAGATATGATTGACAGGCCTGTGTTTATGGCTGTGTGGGTGGAATGCACAAGAGGAGCAACCAGCACAGACCAGGCGTGGATTGGAGACAGGCTGTAAGGCACAGATGGAAGTAGGTGCAGAGAAATGCCCACTTTCTAAAAGTGGCATTTCTAAAACAGTAATATTCAATCCAACTTCACCAGTAAGCAGTATTTTCTATTATCATTCTGGCCATACTAAACATGACAGGGCCTCTCCTTCTAGATCAGAATCTACCCCTAAAATGTATATAAGGGCAGTTATAATGCTAGTCTATGAGAGGAGCAGGCCTCACAGTAGTGGAAAATTAATTTATGAGTTATTCACTACCAGGACATTTAAAACACATAAGTACATGTCCTGCCTTTTACCTTCATAGCACCCTGCCCTATGGGTTACCAATGGCCTACCTTAAGGGTGACTTATATGTAGATAAATTAATATGCCAGTTGGGTAGGCACCAATGTTACCATGTTTAGGCAAGAGAGCATATGCACTTTAGCACTGGACAGCAGTGGTAAAGTGTGCAGAGTCTTAAAACCAGCAAAAACAGTGTCAGAAAAATGGATGGAGGAAGGCAAAAAGTTGGGGAATGACCACCCAAAGCTGTCAGGTCTAACACAGGCTCATCCATTAAAGCTAATCTTATTGATTATTTATTTATAATGACCATATTTGGTAGAAATATGTGTTTTTTGTTGGCTGATTTACATGGCTATCACATTCAATGAGGCAGTGGCTGCATTTGCTTGAGCGCTTACACAACTTTCTTTTTGTGTTAAATTAAGTCTACTTGTGCATTTTTCTAGTGTGTATATCAGTATTTTTAATATATAAAGTAATCAAAACAATTTTGATATGGTGGTACTATGACAAGCAAGATGATATTGGTGAAATAGGATGACAAATTTAAATTTTGTACATTTTGAATAATTTAAAGGTGAATGTTTGAATTTCAAAATCACTGCACTCACAAATTACAAAGTATTCCACTTCACATGAGGTGAAATTTGCAGTAAGAAAATATCTTTAATAAAAAAAGCAGAAGGACCGTAGTCAATAGAGAGTCAAAGTGATTTTTATGTAATTGTAGGGTACAAGTTTTAATATGGCACATTTCTCTACCATGGGCAGTGCCTCCATATGCATCTCAATTGCACTTGATGCTGACTTCAGGTTTCTGAGAAATGTTTTCAGTGGTTGTTTCTTCCACGCTTCCTCCTATCTGTGCCAGCAGGGATAACAAATACTGCTATTTTTTTCCTTATAAAATGAAAAAGCATTGATAAATAAGAAACAGTGCTCACAAAATGTTCCTCTACCAAGTCAGAATTAAGAAATATTTAATTCAGCCATTTTAGAAGGATGCTGCACACATTGTGGAGGACACATCATTTCAACAATCGCCTGGTAGAAGGACTGAGAGCGACTTCCACCTGGTAAATCATCTGCACGCTATTGTACTTTATGCCAGTTTGAAACTTTCCTGGAGGCACAGAGGTACTGACACCACCCAATCATATTTGTTTACCTGTTCCTTGCAGATGGTATTGAAGAGATTGCAAGTATCACTGGAGGAACATGTGGGCCAAATTGTATTAAATGTGTTCAAGACAGGACTCTGGAGGTTTCTGCTATCTGATTCTAGATGAAGATAACAGCATATTTACAGCTCTGGATGAAGGTGATTTTAGTCCCCATAGAATTGATTTATAGGAGGTACTTATCCAAATCCACATGGGGGATTGTTCCACTTGTTGGCCATGATCCCTGCTGTGACAGCTAGAGAATGACTAAGGAGTTTGCACAGTAGGAAAAATAAATCTGTGGAAAATCAAATATGTCCCTCTTCTTTAGGAGTAAAGCACTCAAAAACTATCCATACCATAGTTGACTAATATGGCACTGCACATGAAACTAATGATATAGCCACAAAACATGTGTGTTGGACCATTTTGCATGGTCATCCCCAAACTTTTTGCCTTCTTACTCCTATTTTTTCTGACCTCTTGTTGTTATCTCTAGGACTCTGAGCACTTTCTCACTGCTGATCAGTGCTAAAGTCCAGGTGCTCTCCCTCTAAAGTTGGTATGATTGGCGTACACCTAATTGGCACACTTAATTTACCTTAACAGTCCCTTGTGCAGTGGAATCAGGATACCCAGGGCCTGTAAATTAAATGCTACTAGTGGGTCTGCAGCAATGCTTGTGCCACCCACAGAAGTAGCCTTTCAAACCTGTTTCACGCCTGCAATCCATAGGTTTACTGCCACAGGGATCTGGCATTTAAATTTACTTGCCAGGTCTGGAACTCCCCTTTGAATGCATAAGTCACCCCTAAGATAGGTCCTAGCTAGCCCTATGGCAGGGTGCTGTGTATGTAGAAGGCAGGACATGTGCCTGGTTGTGTGGCCTGTCCTGGGAGTGACAAACAGCTTATTTAGTTTCTCCCTGCTGCGAGTACTGCCTTGCATATAGGATTGCATTGGAATGACTTATGACTAGGGCGTATTGTCTGATCTATGAGGGGTAGGATAGGCATGTTTGGGATGGCTGTAGGCATGTTTGGTATTGTTGTAAAGGTAGTGAGAAATGCTGCTTGCTGGTGTAGTTCAACTTTTTATTACCATTATAGAAATGCCATTGCTAGAAAGTGAGCATTTCTCTGTGGTTATGACTCTGGTGTTTTGGAGCTTGACTCCAATCCACGTCTGGGGCAGAGTGACAGCTGGGCTTTGTGCACACTTTTCAGAAAGCCTGTACACAGGGAGGGTGGATGTGTCACAGAGATGCCTCTGCATATTGAATGGTCTTCCTAGGCTGAGAGAAGGGGAGGCGGGCACATCTGCATTTGTAAAGGCTGTGCCCTGGCTTCACACAAGGGGCTAGTTTACCCCTAACTGATGTTTGGAGCCTGTGCTGGAGGAGAGAGATGGCAATCCTAGAACCTGTTGGAGCTGGTTGGAACCTCTTCTCCCCCTCTTTGTAAGTGTTGTACAAAACTGAGTATAAGCACAGGTGTTTTTCCCCATACTGAGACACAAGAAGAGACACTGGACTGGACACAGAATGCTGCTGGAGGGACTCACCAGGAATCGCCTTGGACTGCTGCTGTTCCGCTGAACTGTGACCTGCTGAGTCACTAGGAGGAACTGCCTGACTGAACTCCCTTGTGCTGGCCTGTTGTCTTGGGCCCTACCGCCCTGTGACCCATTTTTTATGTCTCCAGGGACTGTGTGCTGAGGCCCATGTTTCCCTGCAGCTTTCCTTGTCTCCCAGCGCTGGAGAGTGCTGCAAATGGGTAGGACCACAGCGCAGCAAGAACGTTCTGCCCATTTCTACTCTTGCAAAAGGAAAGTGCTGTGAGTGTAGTGCCCCTTCAGTGTGGAAAGAGCGCTTTATGTATTAGGGCTGAGGAGCTCAGGACAAGCGCCCAGCTGACAGGCCTGTCTTCACCTCCATGCAGGAGAATCTGTGTCCCCTGATGCATGATCACCGCCGCGGCCCGGTTGAGTTGTTATGAGCTGCCAGCCGAGGCGCGCTCCTGAAAGTGCCCTGGGGCATTTGCAAAAGCTGCTTTCTGGCAGCCCATCACCGCCGTGGCCTGGACAGGTAACACAGACTGCACATCTAAGGTTCCCTCAGCAGGAGGATGCCTGCCAGTTGGGCATGAGGGAGAAGACCCCTGCTGGCCCGGAGGCTATCCTGGGAGAAGGAGAACAGCCTCCATAAACAAAATCCGACCCTATTTTTTATCGGCAGCGGCCCCTTCCCCCTGTCTTGCTGCTGCTGTAAGTGGGACGCCCACGGAGGGCTTTCCCTGGGTCACATACCTTTGGGGAGCATCAGGAACCTCAGTGGCAGGACGGGAAGTGGAATACTCGTCGGAGGACCCGTCCCTGCTGAGCTTCTGGGGGCCGTATTTCTTGATGTAGGCACACAGCAGGATTGGCACCCTACAGACTTTATCCCCCTACCCTTAAAAGGAGCACAGGAGTGCCTGCATTTTACCAGATATGTTGTGATACAACCCCTCATGGAAAGGCCGTGCAAATAGACGGTGCTTAGGGAGTTGCACCTTCTGTGTATTTGGGATAACATCCTAGCTTTCATGTCAATGTTTTTCCCATGATATGTGCGGTCATGATGGTACATTTATGACAATGTCCTGGCATTTTGGGGTAATATATGTTTATTAGGACAGGCGCACTGGTGGTAATGTGTTTATTATGACTTATGCATTTATGGTGACATGTTTTCATGACTTGCCATGTGTTCTCTGATATTCCTCTGATGGGCATTTTATGATGGTATTATGACATGTGCATTCTTTTAGTAATGTTTACCTGACAACTGCTTATGTAGCAGGATAACCAATAACCTATATGTTTTATGGTACTATTGCTGGCTACTGCATATTAATAGTACTGTGTAATGTTCTGACAACTGTTGGGATAGCAGGGTATTACTGACGTGTTTGGGCTAATGATGCTGTGTACAATACAGTTTATTTTTATATAACTTGGTGTTGTGTTTCCTTTGTGGAGGTGGATAGTGCGTTGCATGTGTTGTGTGTGTTGTGTGTATTGTGCAATTGTTTTACACATTGCCTCTGTTGATAGGCCTGAATGCTCGTGCCAGGCTACGAAGGAGTGAGCAGGGGTTATCTTGGGTGTGAAACTCCCTCGTCCTGACTAGAGTGGGTGGGTTCTTCCTGGCATAGGTGCATACCCTAGCCAACCAGAAACCCAATTTCTAACAATGTGCACTCAAGTAAAGTGGCAGCTAGCAGCATACAAATCTGGATGGGTGAATATTTAAAGCACTCACAGGCACTGGTAAAAACAAAACAGCAGTGCCCTTGGCCGAGCACCAAAGTTCTTATTCGTGGTCCCTTTTAGACAGTGTTTATAATGGGCTATGACTGAGAGCTCTGGAGTTAAGTGATGCACCTAGTCGTTTGAAATATTTTTTTACAGGCAACTAGTGACATCAGTGTACAGCTGTCTATCCCAATAGCTTCTGTCACAGCCTGACGAAAGCTGAAGTGTATCAGCACTTGCATTTTCTCTTTATCCAGACAAGTGACCAGAGGAAGCCCGCACCCTAATGAGCAGCATTCACTCCAGAGCCCCTACAGACACCTGTCCTCACCACATTTTCAACAAAGCCAACACCTCCATTGCACCCGAGCTCCACCACACCCTCAACTGCTCCAAAGATACAGCCACCTTCCCAGAGGACTCGAGTTACTCTGAGATACACCCACTCTTGAAGAAACCCACAGCTGACCTTCTGGACCTTAAGAATCATGCCCCATTTCCCTGCTGCCTTTCCCAGCCAAAGTCATTGAAAAGGCTATCAACACTCTGCTCCGCAAGCACATCAAGCAAAACAGTATCCTGGACTTCTCCCACTAGGGTTTCAGGAGCAACTACAGCACGGAGACTGCCCACCTTGCCACAACAGGTGACATCTACTCACTCCTCAACCACAGCTACACAGAATCCCTCATCCTACTGGACCTATCACCTGCCTTTGACATGGTTTCACTCCTCACCCTCTACTCCAGCATCTGCGGAAAGGCCCTATAATGGATGCATTCCTACCTGTCTGGCAGAACCCACCAAGTCAGACTCCCACCTTACCTGGCAGAATCTATGGAGATCAGCTATGGAGTTCCACAGGGCTCCTCCCTGGCCCCACACTCTTCAACATCTACACAGGCCCGCTTGCATCCCTCGTCAAGAACCACAGGCTAGTTATCTCTCTGACCGATAACCCCACAACTGCCAAGAAGAATTCCCGCAACGGGATGGAAGCCGTCACTTCCTGAATGAAGTAGAGATGCCTCAAGCTAAACTCTGTCAAAAGCAAGTTCCTCATCTTGGAACCCTCCACATCAGCCTGGAATGACTCCTAGTGACCATCAACCGTTAGCCATCCCCCCACCTCTACAGACCATGCATACAACCTCGGCTTCATCCTGAAATCATTGCTAACCATGACCCGCCGTCAACTCAGTTGCATCCTCCTGTTTTCACACTCTCTGACTGCTCCAGAAGATCTATAAATGCACCCCAAAGGACTGCCACAGAACTGTGACCCATTCCTTAGTTACCAGCAGACTCAACTATAGCAACACCCTCTACGCTGACACCACCCAGAAGACCCTGTAGAAACTACAGCACATCCAAAACGCCTCCCCCAGACTCATCCTGGACATTCCCCACCGCAAACATATCTCCAGTCACCTAAGAGACCTCCACTGGCTTACTATTGAGAAAAGGATTAACTTCAAACTCCTTGTACATGCATACAAGGCCCTCCACGACCTAGGACCCGCCTACCTCAATCACCAGATCATCTTCTACTCCCTCACCAGACCTCTCCGCTCCGCTCAGAAAGCACTAGCCGCAGTACCCTTCATAGGGAAGACCTCGGCTGGGGGAAGATCCTTTGCCTTCCTTGCGGCAAAGAGCTGGAACACCATGCCCCTGCACCTCAGGCAGTTACGATCGGCATCAGTTCAGGAAGTACCTTAAAACCTGGCTCTTCAAATTAACCTCAGACAACAAAACCCTCAGCGCCTTGAGACCTTTACGAGTAAGTAGCTGCGCATTATAAACATTGATTTGTTAAACTCTCTTGATCTTTCTAGTGCACAGAGACAGCACTTCTGTTCTGTGCACCAACTCACCTCATTTTATGTCTGAAAATCCGTTATCACTATATGAACCAAATCAGTACAGGTTTTCAGAAATGAAAAATTCAAAAGGAGGCAACAGGGATATGTGTGGAAGCAAACTCTTTGAATCTGATAGGAAAAGAAAGCTCTGGGCGCCAATGGCTAATGACAAAAGGAGGTTTGTTGGAGAAGGAAGGTATAGAGGAAGTGGAAACTGTGTAACACTAACACTTGTTATTTACAGCGCCTAAAATGAGGAAGCCCAAATAAAGAAAACAGCTATTTTGTGAGTGAAAGGACTATTATAAGATGAAAGGCACATAATTATAAGGAATGAAAAACCTCCCAGCTATAAATGAATAAGAATATTGTGAGTTGGAGTTACGTGACAATATAAAGCACTCTGCCTACAGTCTCCTGCTTGGCCATGGACCTCTTCTTGATTTGCAATGTCCAAATAATTGACAGTCGTAGATAATCTATCCTATATATTGTCACACTGTGGACTTCTTTCGATGACCTATGGCCACAATTATTAATTTAGCTAAAATTGCTCTTTTTTTAAAGCCTACCATGAATAGTACTGGGCGACTTAGTTACCAAGTCCGATTGTCTTAACAGACTAGAATTGTGGATGACGTTTAAAGTTTAATTAGGCTAAAATGTATTTAAAGAACTATTGAATGTAGTAATTAATCTTTTGCCTATTGGAGCCTGCTTAGCCTATTATTAATTTGTATAATACTTACGTGCGTTTCTTGGTCTGTTTTTGTTAGGAACTCGTAGTATTTGAGGAACAGGAAGTTGTTTTCATTTTTTTAAAACAAGCATTGGAAATAAATACCTTCATGACACAATCAATAATGTTGCTATGAACAGGTAAATACTCCATTGGCAATCCATCAGTTGTGCAAAGAGTTCCATCTTTCCTTGATTTCAGTTGTCCGGCTCTCATAATGAGCTTTGGTACGAACCGTGTCTTTGACATCTTAACTCACCCACTTCGTTCACACTGCCGACAGGTTGTCTTGAATCAGACAGACATGCTCTCTACTTTTCACCTAATTAATTACAGTTCTGTGGCCCGGGCTGAACGACAGCATTATCTAGACCTCCAGTACGGTCACATTCTGACGGTTTCGCACAGAAACTAATGAATTAATTCAGACACACAGCACTGAACGCTCTTGAAATTATAGTTCTTAATTAATAGGAAACGTTTATTCATTAATTGAATAGAAATTATAAAGCAACTTTTTAGGTAAAAATAGCCCTTTAATGTTAGAATTTAAACATTTAAGCTTAATTTTCAATTATAAATAATTGCTTCGTTAATACGTTTTAAGACCATGGCGAATGGCATTTGTGAATGTCATGCATGCCACTGTGGAATCAATTAGATAGCACTGTATTTTTTAAAAAATTAATCAAAAAAGTGGTTTCTTAATTAAGTCCTTATTTCGAAAACCGTCAAGGGGCAACAACTCAACTGGTAATTTGACTGAAGTTACTTGTGTGTACGTTGTCACTTACCTTGACATGACTGTTTTATTTCCTCCTAGCCTATAAATGAAGCGTAATCTCTAATTGAATGAAGGTGACCAACAAATGTCCCAAATATTCAGTTAGACAAGTAATTTTCCACAAATTGTACGTTAAGCACGATAATGCTTCTTTCTTGCATCTCTAGTTGACGAACCTTACGAATTACACACATTTAAGAGAAATTACCCACGACTGAGGATAGCTTGCATAAATACAAGACAGGATATGCTCTCAATGTTTTTTTTCTTTTTATTTCACAAACATGGGGGGTAAGGGTGTGGAAGGAGTACTGAGGTATAAATGCGCCACCAGGGAGGAAATTAGGGGTAACTTTTGTGTGATTACGAATTTTTTGCAAATTTATACCAAATTACAGGCAATGCAAATCTGGCATTCACAGCATGATGCAAAGACGCATTTCCTGATAAAAATAGTGTAAAAGAACAAGGGCTGCAAATAACTGCCACTTGCGTTCCAGTTGTTCATGTTAGTTCCACAATAATTTTGCAGCAAACGGTGGAGTAATTGCAGGACATGGTATCATGGCCTCACTTTAGGAACTCCCAGTAAAAAGGATAACACGATGTTCCAGAAATTTTACAAATTATACAAATTATGCCATCGTAAATTTAATTTTGCTTCTACCTAGTGGAGCCATTGAAGTTGTTTTTTTAAAGGTATTAATTTTTGCATTTAGAAAACAAGAACCGTCAAACAGAGCAAAGTACTGTTCACATACAGTGTTCAGCTAACATAGTCTGCTAGGAGGGCTCATTTATATAGCAACCAGGACCAGGCATCAAAATGATTGACAGGATAGACTGTTCCCCAACATGAGCACCTCCGTCCTGTCTTGCAAGTGAACGTTAGAAACAGAGTCCGGTAGGGAAGGGGAAAGAGAAGAGGACAGAAAGGAAGAGAGGAAAAGGAAGCAGCACTGCCATCATAATGGCCACAGAAGAGGGGCCCATATCTTAGTGCCTCAGGAAGTAAAACAGCCACAGCTGCATACTCAGGGGGAGGCATGAAAAGCTAATCTTCTCCTTGTGCACGGGCCGCAAGAAATGCTGTTAAGGGGGCCCATATATCCCGCCGGCAGGAGCCCTCCAGCACCAATTCCCAATATATTGCCAGTTGCTCCTGAAAGTACGCAGCGTCCTTCAGCCAGTCATCACATCGGGGTATCCGCTTCCATCCCCAACACATCGCCACCCTGCGCTTAGCCAGCAGCAGCATCAGTCCCACCAAACGTCTGGATTTAGAGGGGATCTCCTCCATGTATCCCAGAAGTGCCACCTCAGCAGTACGGGGCAACACAAGCCCAGTCATCTCTTCAAGCGCATGCAGTACCTCAGACCAGTAACCTCGCAGCACCCCACAGTCCCACACCAAATGCAGAAAGTCCGCCTCCGAGGCTGGAAAACGTGCACATCTAGCATCCGCCCTAAGGCCCATTTTCTGCAGTCGACTAGGTGTGCAATACAGCCGATTTCAAAAGTTAAAATGTATAAGGCGCAGCCTGTAATAAGGGGAAAGCTCCCGCATCTGGGCACAGCAGTAGCGCCAATTTTTCTCTGGAATGGGTGTGCCCAAATCCGCCACCCAGTGCACCCTGGGCTTGGACTCAGCAAAGGGCTCTGTAGTCTGCAGACAAACATACAGACGGGGACGGCGTCTTGTACATAATTTCCAGCGCTCAACACAGAGGCGGATTCGCGGGAAAGCAGGAGTACTGTGCCCGCAACAAGGCCCGGATCCTAAAAGAAAACAATCGATAAATCACAGCATCGCGCAGCGCTCCCTACGCGTCCTCCAAGGAAACGAATGTTCCCACCGAGAACCAAGACCAAAGTGATCATATTCAGCTCCCGAAGGTGGTCAGATATCTGGCCATCCTCCAACAGGGGGAGGCCCACTGTGTCTCGCACCGGCATTGAAGGCACAAACACCTCACGCACCCAAGCCCACCTCAGCAAGCACGTCCAAGCCCGCGCCGAACACGCTACGGTGTCCACATCTCGCCGACGAGGCCTAGTCGGCCCACCAACTACTCCATCCAATCTGTCCGGCCACACTGAGCCATATTCAGGAATTAAGTGCGGCAAATATCGTATGGGATGCATCCAAAAATACACAAAGTGGGCCTGCGCACAGTAATAACAAAGTTCCAGATCTGGGGTCACAAGACCTCTCTGCTCGAACGGTAGAGTCAGAGTCTCCCATGAAATTCTGGGCTGTGCCCCCGCTCATGCAAGGGCCACAAGCGAAAAACTAAGCCGCTTTAAGAAACCAATCATAAGAACCAGAGGCAAGTTAACAAAGAGTTACAAGAATTTAGGCAGAACCACTATCGTTGCTATCGCAATACACCAAGGTGCTGAAAAAAATTACTCAAAGAAATCTATTAGATTTCTTTGTACCATTTTTTCAGCCCCCTTTACATACATTATGCCTGGCACAGGCATAATGTAGAGCAAAGAGTTATAAAGTGGTGCAATGCATGCATTGAGCCACTTCCTAAATTTGGCACAGTGATTTTGGCCTCATTGGGCCACATTAACGTAAACAAAATATGCTAATCTAGAGTAAGGAAGAGGTATGGGCTCTTAAATCTGCCCCTATGAGCTAGAAGTTCACTCTTATCTCTGAAAATTGATGTGAGGCTGGGCATCATACAAGACAGCCTTGTTTGCACATCAGCACAAAGGATGACAGCAGTAATATGCCAGTCTTATGGGATATGCCTCTGTGCTGTTGTATCCCTTGTACACAATGAAGCACAGCAAATTGGATTGCCATACTGCATTTTACGAAAACTGAGTGAGCCTGGGCAATGTTTCAGTCACCTTATAGCTTCACAGCAGCATTACACTAGTTCTATTGATTAATAGAGGACGACTGCTGAAGAGGTTTGTTGTTACTCAACAAGAAAATAGAACAACAGGTAGACATTTTGAGAAAAAACAGAAAGAGAATCTACATCACATACATAAATATTATGTCCCTGGAGCAGATGTTGAAGGTTTAACTTTTTACAGCAAATAACAGCATATTTAACAGAACTTGGACATCCAGACATTCGTGCTTCAATTGGTGACAGTATTATTTGTTCTGCACATTTGTAAAACTGGGTTCTTCCAAGGAGCACTTGCAAAGGTGGCATGAATCAGAAAATTCTCCAAATATTTTACCATGAAAATGTTGACACACATACACCTTTATGATACATAACTGTACTTAGCTTTGTTGATATGATTTTATGTCCCTAGAAGTTGTGCATTTTTATGCCTTTCTTTGACTTCTAGCATTTTCATTGCTAGAATGAAGCACAGGGACAGGGTGGTTTGGGGTTTGACACTCCACTAGAAAGCTACCTTGTTGATCACACACATTACAGTAATATAAAAACATTCAAGCTAATTCTCCATGCCTAAGAGGAGGTCTTTTCTGTTTTTGAATGCTTTCTGTATTGGTATGAGAAGAAGGACATTGAGCTTGTCCTGAGGAGCCTATAGGAAAGATAGTCACAATAGCCGGGTGGGGTGATTGTGAAATATCACATCTCTGCCCTGATTCGTGTGAGAACTGCTGTAGCGCATGGAGGGCAAAGCTTCTTCCCAAACATGGGTAAAGTAGTTGAGAGGATTGCATTCCCTATTAATATTTTTCTGTATCAGAGAAGGATAACTGTTATACTATGTTTTTGATGTTCCATGGAGAAATACAAGAACTTTGGGCCTGATTTAGGGATTCGTGGACAGGTTACTCTGTCACAAACTTGACAGATATCCCGTCTGTGTGTCAGGATTTCAAATAATGGAAATGTAATAAAGCAAACGGTATATCCGTCACATATGTGACAGAGTAACCCCCTCCTCCAAACTCTAAACCAGGCCCTTTGTTTTTATCATGTTCCCCTAGCCAATCAAGAGGGTCTGGATCGCTTTCATTAACATTGATTGGACAGTGTAATAAACTGGGTTATTAGTTGCAAAGGATATGAGTCTTTCACAAATAAAATGCCCTCAAGTTTTGTATACTGGGAGCCAAGCCCTTCTGTATCACTAAACTCTCTCAGAGTAGCGAAGTAGATCAATTCAAGGTCAAAAGTACAGGTTCCAGGCAGACATCAAATTAGGGAACTCCTCTCCCAGTCAGGAATTCAGACCTCTGAAAGTCTTGAAGTGAATTTTGTAAAACATTCTGTGGATAGTTGGTGCACATATGAACCCCTCAAAAAAACAATATTTAAGAAGAGTAGTGGTCCCCCAGCTGCTCCAAGGGCACTACAGAAGCAAACAGGCAAATTTGAAGTATAGGGTTGGGGCTAATGGGAAGCTCCTTCACCTGTCAGGTGAATATTACATAAGCAGCTTTTTGCCACAGCATTTCCATTCTTCCATTACGTTTTATGTTTTTATCTTTTATAAGCCAGTTTGTGCTGCCTTGTTCTCTTTGTCTTCATAAACAAATTTATTGATTTGACCACGGTTGCTGTGTGCCGAGGAGAAGACCACCTCGTCCTCGTACCGGCCCTTGGGGGGAGTCCTAGGGCTCCCCTGATGGCCTTGCATCCCCCCCATGGGCAGGGATGGAAGGGGAATCACTTCCCCTTTCACCCCTGATCCCCCCAGTGACGTCTGATAACGTCAACGTGTGATCGAGCGCTGACCTCATCAGAGGCAGCCCCAGCACACTCATCAAAGGCCGCCTCATCAGAGGTTCAGCTTCCAGCGCGGATCGGAAGAGAAATACTTTGCATTTCTCTTCCGTTCCTGGGCTGGGGGCAGTTGAGAGGCATCATAGGAAAGGAAAGGCTTTTCCTTGGATGTCTCTCTGAGCATTTCTACAGCCCGATCGTGAAGTGATCGGGCTGCAGAAATGCTCACTGACACCAGGGAGTTTTTTTTTTTATTATAACAAAAAAGGGGAGCGACCCCTCTGGAAAGTGTCGCTCCTCTGGGGGCATTTTTTTAAGGCCTTTTTTTACCCCCCTGGGGGCAGATTGGCCTATTTTAATTAGGCTGATCTGTCCCCGGGGGGGGGGGGGGAACCACTAGACACCAAGGATTATTTTTTATTTATGTAAAAAATGAAGAGGAGTGACCCCTTGAGCAAGGGTCCCTCCCCTGGGGGCAATTATTTATGAGGCCTTTTCTGTCCCCGCCTGGGGGCAAATCTGCCTATTTTAATTAGGCCGATCTTCCCCTGGGGGGTGGGGAGGCAGAAGCCACTAGGCACCAGGGATTTCTTTTTTTTTTATACAGATGGGGAGCGACCCTTAGGCAGGAGTTGCTCCCCTGGTGGCAAATTCTTTTTAGGCCATTTATGCCCCCCTTGGGGCAGATTGGCCTATTTTTCTTAGGCCAATCTGCCCCCAGGGGGCAGAAACCACTAGACACCAGGGATTTGTTTTTTTACGTCAGTTAACTGCAAGGGGAGTGACCCCTTAGGCAAGGGGCATTCCGCTGGGGGGGGAGGAATTTATTTTAGGCCACTTCTGCCCCCATTTTTAATTAGGCTAATCTGCCCCCAAGGGGGGGCTAAAACCACTTAGGCACCAGGGATTGGTGTGTGTGTTTTACTTGAGGGGGCAGCCCCTTAGGCAAGGGTCACTCCCTATGGGGGCACATTACTGTTGGGCCTTTCTGCCCCCTTTGGGGCAGATCGACCTATTTTTGTAAGGCCTGTCTGCCCCAAGGGGGAATGAAAGCCCACCAAACACCAGGGAAGATTTTCTTTTTCAAAAAAGAGGGTGGGGGTACGGCCATAACCCCACCCCAAATAAATGGGGAAAAGTTGTTTTGCCCACCGGTGGGCAAATGGGACAATTACCCCCGAGCCACTCTGTGGGTGGGCAGAAAGCCTACTAGATGCCAGGGAATTATAAAAAATAAAAAATAGTGGGGTGGTGGCTACCAACCAGTATGGGCCCCCACCCCCAACTGAAGGGGGTAACACTCTTTTAGCTCTCCCCACGCACACTAAAGCATCTCATCCCATGGCACGCAAGAGGACATTTGATTATTTTGAGTATTGGTTCTACATTTGGGCATGAGAGCTTGTCTCACTCTCAAAATTGTCCCACTTGGAATGGTGAGGACTGCTCTTTTTGGACTTTGGGACGCTGCCATGTAGAATAATCTACAAGACCTAGACACATCTGAAAACTTAACATCTGGGTGAGTCCAGGGTGATGTGTTTCACATGCACCCCACACCATTTTCTTACCCACAATGTCCTACAAACCTCCAACTTTGCTTGAAATCACACATTTTACCCACATTTCTGTGATGGAACCTTCCGGAATCTGCACGAATCCACAAAATTCCTACCACCCAGCATTGTTACATCTATATAGATAACATTTTACCCCACTTATCAGCCTAAAAACACTTTTTTTTCAAACTGCCCTTTTGGACCTGCTTTGGTTCCCTCTAATTTTCTACATGTTTGTGGTTCTTCCCTGTCACAAGCACTTGGCCCACCTACACAAGTGAAGTATAATTTTTACCGGAAGACTGAGGGGAACGTTGGATGGTAGGAAATTTGTGCCATTGCGGTGATCCCACACAGAAATGTGGGAAAAATTTGTTTTTTTTAGCTAAATTTCAGGTTTGCTGAGGATTCTGTGTAAGAAAACACTTGGGGATCCAGGCAAGTACCACTTCCCTGGACTCCCTCGCGTGTCTAGTTTCCAGAAATGTTTGGGCTTGGTATGATTTCCTAGATGGCTGCTGAGTCCAGGACTCAAAACGCAGGCCCCCGCAAAAACAGGTAGATTTGCATTTGATAATTTGACGTGTCCACATAGAGTTTTGGGGCATTTCCTGTTGCAGGCACTAGGCCTACCCACACAAGTGAGGTACCATTTGTATCAGGAGACCTAGAGGAACGCTGGATAGATGAACGTTTGTGGCTCCCCTCAGATTCCAGAACTTTCTATCACTGAAATGTGAGGTAAAAGTGTTTTTTTTGCCAAATGTTGAGGTTTGCTAAGGATTCTGGGTAACAGAACCTGGTGAGAGCACCACAATTTACCCCATCCTAGGTTCCCCTACATGTCTAGTTTTCAGAAATGTCTCAGTTTGCTAGGTTTTCCTAGGTGCCAGATGAAGTAGAGAACAAAATCCTCAGCTAGGCACTTCGCAAAAAAACAGGTCAGTTTTCTTTGGGAAAATGTGTTGTGTCCATGTTGTGTTTTGGGGCATTTCCTGTTGCGGGCACTAGGCTTACCCATACAAGTGAGGTACCATTTTTATTGGGGGACCTTAGGGGAATGCTGGGTGGAAGGACATTTGTTGCTCCTCCAGATTCCAGAGCTTTCTATCACCAAAATGTGAGGAAACTGTGTTTTTTTAGCCACATTTTGAGGTTTGCAAATGATTCTGGGTAACAGAACCTGGTGAGAGCCCCACAAGTCACCCCATTCTGGATTTCCCTAAGTGTCTAGTGTTAAAAAGTGCACAGGTTTGCTAGGTTTTTCTGTGTGCCGGCTGAGCTAGAGGCCAAAATCCACAGCTAGGCACTCTCCAAAAAACACGTCAGATTTCAATGTAAAAATGTGATGTGTCCATGTTTTTTTTTGTCCTCATTCACCGTGGCCATTAAACTAACCCCTCTTACTTTACCAGAAATAGAGAAGTCCAGGCCAGGGGACGCCCTTAACTCTCAAACAATCCTCTGTCTACCAAGATTTCCGTGAGGATTTCAGAGCAGGGGGTAAAATCATTGGACCAATAACAGAGACAAATAGCTTATTATTACATAATGCTTTCGACATATTACCATTACCTAGATCGATGTTTCCAAGCCAATAATGGGGCCCAAAAGTTCCCCCCAGTCCTATTACTCTTCCGTAACATTAAATCCAAATCCGTAGTACGAAACACAGCGTTAAGCCACTCCGAATATACTGGAGGGGAAGCCAACATCCATTTTCTACATATTTCTCTTCTCCTCAACAAAATTACATAAAATAAAAATTTAAGTTTTAAAGTTGTACCTCTTCTACTCCTCCCCTCTTGATCCTGTAGTTGACCAAATATTACTAAAGGGAGAGATGCTGCAATATCCCACTCCAGTATGCTCGAAACAGTCTCACATACCTTTTCCCAAAAAAAGACGAATATCCGGACATTCCCAGAACATCTGAATATCAGTTGCTTGTATTAAGCCACATTTTGGACATTTCACCTCCTCCCCTCCTTTCATTTTAGACAACTTCTCAGGAGAAATATAAGCTCTATGAATCGTGTAATAGTGATTCTTCCTCAAGGCGGCCGACTTAACTGTATCAAACAGAAAAGTAAATGACTTCTTCCACCAAATATGAGCTAACTCGTTAGAGAACAGATTACTCCACAAAACCGTAGGAAGTTCGAACTCACCATCCACCCCTTCTAGAATACCCCAGTACCAAGCTGCCACTCTGTGGGGACCTACCAGTGGGCTCGGAACAACATCTTCCAAAACGTTAGGCATACCGACTCCTCCCTTAACCCCCTGTGCCCAATCCCTTATCTGCAAAAACTTCCATCTAGTCAGGGAGCCGCCCGTTTGTTGCTTCAGCTCTTCCCAAGAAGGGAGAACCCCCTCCTGAAAAAGATCCCCCCAGTACTCCATCCCTGCCCGTTTAATTGGTAAAGCCAAAACATCTTGAAAACAATCTGGTGTACCCGGAGAATCCCAGATAGGTGCGTTGCAGTTATAATAAGTTACCTTTGCGGCAAATCTAAGCTGATACCAACATTCTGCCAATCCCTGCATATTTTTCAGTTTTACCTTTTTAAAGAACTTAGGATCACCAAATTTAAATATAAAACTCCTTGACGCACCCTTAATGGTAGAGGCCATCACCTTAAACATAAGACCCGTCGTTGTAGAATCTGGAGAAAGAAATAGCATCTTAGTATTCTTCAAAAGGAAAGCCCAAGCATAATACTGTAATTCTGGTAGTGCCAAGCCATCCTTTTCCTTACAGCTACGCAGCTTTTTCCGAGAAATTCCCCTTTAGACCTCCATATAAAATCATTTATAAGCTGCTGCATCTTAGCTATACATTTTTTCTGCATAAGGAGTGGGGAAGCAGAAAACAGGAAATTCCACTTGGGAACAATGGACATTTTTACCGGATTAACTCTTCCAATAATTGTTAAAGGGAGATGAACCCAACCCTGAAATAATCCCTTACACTCCAATAACAGCTTTTGCTGATTCCTCTCTGCTAACTGCTTGATATCCTGGGTCATCAGGACACCCAAATACCTTATTTCATTCTTACTGTAAGCCGAACTGTACTCCATATTCCATGCCATAGTCTCCGTCTTTTCCACATTTACCTGATAGCCTGATATCTTACCAAATCCTTCGGCTAATCTAAAAATCTCAGGGATAGCTGATGATAGATTATCTGTATACACCAATAGATCGTCCGCATACAAGGCAAGCTTTCTTTCCCAACCCTTACAACGAAAGGGAGTAATCACTGAATTCCGCCTATTCTTCCCAGCAAATGGCTTGATATATAGGTTAAATAGAACGGGGGATAGTGGACATCCCTGTCTAGTACCTCTTGTTATTGTAATGATTCCAGTAAGATTTCCATTAACGAGTATTCTTGCTGTAGGGGCCCTATATATCTGATTCACAATCCCACAAAAGTTATCACCCAAATTAGCTAGTTTTCAAACTGATTTTAGATATCCCCAGCTTACTTGATCGAAGGCTTTCGCTGCATCAATAGTAATGATCCCCAAAGGGGATTCAAAAGACGTTGCCATATCTATAGCCCCAATCAAATCATATGTCAATTCATACAAATATCTTCCCTTTGAGAAACCCTTCTGGTCCGAATGTATCAGATTGTTAACTACTCTATTCAACCTATCTGCCAATATCTTGGCAAACAATTTATAATCACTATTTAATAGTGAAATGGGCCTGTGAGATGCGCATTTTGTCGCATTTTTTCCTGGTTTCAAAATCAGCGTAATAATCGCCTCATTCCATGTAGTTGGGATATCTATTTCGTTTAGAAGAATCTTCCCGAACAACTCTGTCAAGATTGGGATAATTATGTCACCTAGTGTTTTATACAGCTCCACTGGGATACCATAAGGACCCAGAGCTTTCCCGTCTTTGCCTCCAGACAACACCGCCCGTACTTCGTCCATTGTTATAGGGCCATTAAGGAACTCCTGCTGCTGCAAAGTGATTTCCGGTAACACATCAGGGGCTAACCAGCCTTCCACCAATTCTTCTCGCCCCTCTACACTTTCAGTATACAATGATGCGAAAAATTCCTGAAACACATACTCGATATCCTCACATCGTGTCACTTTCGCCCCTGACTCATCTGATTTAATTTCCTTAATATAGTTCCGAACCTGGTCCGATTTAATCTTCCAAGCAAGCAGCTTCCCTGAATTTTCACCATATTCGAAGTGCTTCAGTTTGCTTGCCTCCCATCTTTTAACAATTCTTGCTTGTAAAATATTTTCCATTCGTTGTTTTAGCTCGGCCATTTCCACCCTCGCTGCCTCTGACTGAGTCGTTTCCTCTTTTCCGACCAATTTCTCTCTTTTTTTAAGCATTTCCTGTTCTAAAAAACTTATTTCATTTCTAAACATCTTACGCTTATAACATGCAATGCTCGTGATCTTCCCTCTTATGATGGCCTTGAAAGTATCCCAAGATGGTGATGCAGAGCCTATGTTGGTACTAAAAAAACTTCTATTTCCCTACGTAATTGAGATATCACATCATCCTCCATTAATAATGCACGCTCGAGTGTCCATCTGTTATTCATTCTCCTCCGAGACAAGGTTATGTCCAACGACACCGCTGCGTGATCTGATTGATGAAAAGGTAAGTATCCTACCTCATCCACGCTCTCAAGCAACCGACTGTCGACCAAGAAATAGTCAATACGTGAAGCGTGGCTATATTTCTTATTGATAGGAAAAAAAAACTTGCATTCCCACCCCTCTTACGCCATATATCACACAGGCCTATCTCTTTCATCATTCTCCTTAGATATTGCTGAGATTTTGGCGTTCCTAAGGATCTACAAGTATCCGTCCTATCCAGTTTATTATCCAGCACCACATTAAAATCTCCCATCATAATAACCAGGTCTGAAAATTCAATTAACTGGGAGAACAACCGATTAAGAGGCTCAATATCATCACAATTTTGACCGTAATACCCAACCAATACTAAAACATCTCCCCCAACCTGGGCTCTTACTATGACCCAACGCCCTGCTTGATCCGATCTTACTTCAAGTATTTCTACCCTAACTTGCAAGCGATGTTTAACCAAAACAGCCACTCCTCTCGTATGGAAATTGTGATTAGTGCAGATACAACTTTGAACCCATTTTTGCGTCTCAAATAGTCTCTTACACTCATCTACTGCCAGGTGGGTCTCTTGTAAGACAAGAATTTGTGCTGGTGAGTCTCTTAAGTATTGTAGAATTGTATTCCTTCTCGCGCTGGTCCTCAGACCATTAATATTCCAGGAAAGCAAAGGCATGGTAAGCCCTCCCTTCCCCTGACCTTTGCCTATGCTAGCCATTTCTAACTAGTGAACTGCCCCTATGCCTCGGTGAATAAGGTACATTTTTACTATTTCCCCCCTATTGCCCCCCACCTTGTGACCCACCTTCCCTCACCCCTACCGTAGAGAACCCCCACACTTTGTCGGCCAACATGGCCCTTATTTTAGAACACCCTGCCTACCTGGGAGACTTAGTGCAAATGGGGGAAACTCCCCCTTCACATATGGTCAGCCTGCTCTCTCCTGATTACGGCCAACAATTCATCTGCCTTACCCACATCCCTTATATTATACATTTTATTGCTGTACATAACTCAGAGAAATGCAGGGAATTTCAACTGTGCAGAAGCCCCTAACTTCTTAAACTCATCCAGACGCTTCCCCTACTCCCACTGCCTATCCATAGTGAGTTTAGACAAATCAGACCTAATCTCAAATGTCACATTTTCCACTTTTAATGACTTTTGCTTTAATGCGCTAGTCAAAATCTTTTCTTTCAACTGATAAGTTAAAAAGTTAATCAAAATTCTTCGAGGTCTGCTACTATTCAATCGTCTCGTAAAAGGGTAACGATGTACCCTCTGAATGTCTTTCTCGATCTCTTCTTTACTCTCCTCCAACTCACATGCATACTTAATTAAAGATACCACATAAGACTTCAAATTTCCCCCTTCCGCTCCTTCCGGAACCTTCAAGAGTCTAATATTGTTCTTTTGTGAATAGTTCTCCAACTGCTCCAGCCTGGATTGTAATCCTTGCTCCTTTTCCTTTAGCTCTCGAATCTCCTCTTTATGCTGCTTCAACTCCACCTTCATTCCCCCCACCGTTTCCTCTAGAACTTGAATCCTCTCCATCAAGCTGTCAAACTTTCTTTCCAGTACCTCACAGGCCTCTCTGATTTCCCCTTGATTGATCTCAGAGCTAGCGAAGCCTTTTTTTATATCTTCCGAAATGGAGAGGATCACAGCCTCCATTGAGGGGCTATAAATTGGGCCAGGGACCAGGGCTTGGGCGGGAGGGGGACTAAAATCCGCCAAAACTGGGTCTTCTTCCTCCTGAAGGGAGGTCATTGTCTTACTACTTCGTCTAACCGCGGAAGAAGACTCAGGTCCTGCTTTTCCCACCTCTTGACAAACCCCGTCATCAACTGGAGGGAGAGAATTGTCTTCCACCCCCTTACCAGAGCCTGCGCCATTCCCACTTGCCTGTGCAGTAGGTTCATCCATTCTCCCCTGTCCAGGAATAAGCACAATACCCTCCGGTCTCACCCTAAAATAGGCTCTCAGTGAGGGCTTAAGTTTATTTTTTAATTTTTGCCTTCCCTCACCTCCTCTACAGCATTTCTCGCAGGTTCTAAAGCTTTTGCACTCCTCTTCCCATGTGGTCCACAATCTTCGTTCCCCCTCTCACCCTCTCTTTGCCCTGGCCCCCGTACCTGAAATGGATTGGAAAAGAATGGGGGGGGGCTCCAACCCCCTCCACTCTGCCTGATTGAGCCTCCGACCGGCTCTGCTGCCTCCACAGCCTCCTTTCCGGCGTCCTGCTCTGCGCGCGTTACCGCGCTTCCAGGTTCCTGGGAGTTCCTCCCAGGAACCTTGCTTGTGCTGATTCTGCCGGGATTCCCCCAGAGGGGAATCTGGGCTGCTCCTCGGCGCACCCGACGGAGCTCCAGCGCGGCACGCTCCCAGTGCCGGGGTCTCCCGCCGGATGCCTCCTGCTCCTCCTCGAATGCGGTCAACAGATTCCCTGTGCCTCAGATCGCCGGCAGGCACATACGCAGCGCTGTCCCATGCCGTGCCTCCCAGGCAAATGGCAGGTGAGCGCTCTAACGGGCTACCGCCTCAGCGTAGCCCGCCATGTTCTCCTCGGCTTTGATGTGTCCATGTTGCATTTCCTGTTGCGGGCATTAGGCCTACCCTTGCAAGTGAGGTACCATTTTTAGCAGGAGGCTTGGGGGAACACAAAATAGAAGAACAAGTGTTATTGCCCCTTGTCTTTCTCTACATTTTTTCATTCCAATTGTAAGACAGTGTGTAAAAAAGACAACTATTCGAGAAATGCCCTGTAATTCACATGCTACTATGGGGACCCAGAATTCAGAGATGTGCAAATAACCACTGTTTCCCAACATCTTATCTTGTGCTCATTTTGGAAATATGAAGGTTTCATTGATACCTATTTTTCACTCTTTATAGTTCAGCAAATGAATTGCTGTATACCCGGTATAGAATGAAAACCCATTGCCAGGTGCAGCTCCTTTGTTGGCTCTGGGTACCTAGGGGTTTTGATGAACCTATAAGCCCTATATATCCCCACAACCAGAAGAGTCCAGCAGACCTAACAGTATATTGCTTTTGAAAATCTGATATCGCAGGAAAAAACTACAGAGCAGAACATGGAGAGAAATGGCTGTTTTTTTACCTCAATTTCAATATATATTTTTTTAATTCAGCTGTTATTTTCTGTATGAAAACCTTGTAGGATCTACACAAATGAACCCTTGATGAATTCAGAATTGTGTCTACTTTTCAGAAATGTTTAGCTGTCAGGATCCAGCATTGGTTTTACACCAATTTCTGTCACTAACATGAAGGAGGCTGAAAGTACAAAAAAAGTAATAATGGGGTATGTTCCAGTAAAATGCAAAAATTGTGTTGAAAAATTCAGTTTTCTGATTCAAGTCTGCCTGTTTCTGAAAGCTGAGAAGATGGTAATTTTAGCATTGCAATCCCTTTGCTGATGCCATTTTCACAGAAAAACCACAAGCCTTCTTCTGCAGCCCTTTTTTCCTATTTTATTTCTAAAACAAAATTTTCTGTGTATTTTGGCAAATTTCTTGGTCTCCTCCAGGGGAACCCACAAACTCTGGGTACCTCTAGAATCCCCAGGATATTGAAAAAAAGGAAATAAATTTGGCATGGGTAGATTATGTGGACAAAAAGTTATGAGGGCCTAAGCGCAAACTACCCCAAATAGCCAAAAAAAAGCCTGGCACCTGAGGGTGATAAGGCCTGGTAGTAAAGGGGTTAAAGAAAATCATAAACATAAGATAACCAAACATAACCACCTAGACAAGCACAGTCAGTAAGTAGTATCATAAGCTTCTCATCACAGCCATACATCATCAGAACCCCAGTGCGCACCCAGGAGAGCATTGTTTCAACAAAACACTAAGCCCAAAGTGGTCTGACCACCTTCCCCATATCTTTGTGTTTCCTTGTGTAGCCCTCATCTTCATACATTTATTTGTTCTGTTTTGTGCACCAATCGACTCCTTGACACTATTGACGCAATAAGGGTGGCGTGGGTGCTTTCCATCTCCAGGCTATATCCTACTTTGTGACCATTGTAGCTATGCCGACCAATGCCTGATCAGCTATCATCACAACCCTTCAAAAATTCCCAGCAAGGAGATCTTTGGGGACAACACCACCTCCCAGCCCCACACTCACAACAGCATCTGACCCACCTCTCCCCAGCAACTGAAAATCAACAAGCACTGCCATACCATGTGATAGACATCTGCAGGTTTGTGGGAACACCTAAATCATGCAGGACTGGAGAGGAGGCATGCCCAACACAGGTGAATGGAAGTGATTTATGCACAGTCGAGGAAGTATACTTGAACTAACCTTAACCTAGACAAGATTGCTATTTTGCGAGGGTCCATCTTGGAGTCCCACCAATCCTCCTCCTCCAGGGGTCTGGCTAATTCTTCCCTCTGAGTCTGTAGCAGCGTAAACATGCCCTGGGGTGATGAAGAAGCTTGCCCTCTAATTGACTGTGTTCAGGGAGCTCAGTGTCCAGAACGAGGTACGCCTGTATTGCATGTCTTAGTTGAAGATATTTGTGGGATAGTGTGAATGACAGCTCAAATGCCGACTGAAGCTCCTAAAAAGACTGTGGGGGTCATTATGACCTTGGCGGAAGGCGGAGAACCGGCGGTAAGACCGCCAACAGGCTGGCGGTCACACTTTGTGGAATTATGACCATGGCGAGGGCGGAGACGACCGCCGGGCTGGAGACCTGGGTCTCCAGCCTGGCGGCCGTCACTCTACCGCCGGCGGTATTTGGACCCGGCTTACCGCCGTGGATTTCCAGCGGTTTGAACTGTCATGAAATCCATGGCGGTAAGCACTATCAGTGCCAGGGAATTCCTTCCCTGGCACTGATAGGGGTCTCCCCCACCCCTCCTCCCCACCCCGACTCCCTCCCCTACACCCCCCACCACCCCTGCCACCCCCCAAAGGTGTCAGGGCCCCCCTCCCCACCCCGACTCCCAACATCACTTCACCCATACCCACACGACACGCACGCAGGCACCACCTACATACTTACACGCACACACGCCAACATACATGCCTACATCCACACACACATTCATACACGCACACCCACATTCAAACATACACGCACACATCCATACAGACATACCCACAGACATACACGCACTCATTCCCATACACACAACACCCCGCAGGCATACACGCACTCACACCCCCCCTCTACATACACACACGCACACCCCCATGCACCCACACAACACACAACTCCCCCCCACCCACCTCCCCTCACGGACGATCGACTTACTTGGTCCGACGATCCTCCGGGAGGGGACGGGAGCCATGGGGGCAGCTCCACCGACACCACACCGCCAACAGAACACCGCCACGCCGAATCACAGGACGTGATTCACTGGGCGGTGTTCTGTTGGCGTGGCAGTGGAGGTGGAGCAACCTCCACTTCCCCGCCTCCCGCCAGTATGGCTGTTGGCGGCTCTCCCTCCGTTAAAGGACGGAGAGCTGTCAACGGTCATAATAGGCCGAGCGGCAAACCGCCACCACTGGCGGTCTTCCGCACGGCGGTCCCTCGGTGGTCTTTAAAAAAGATCGCCGAGGTCAAAATGACCCCCTGTATGTGGGCACAGGACCAGCCGTACCGTAAAACAGAGATATACCAATCAACTCCCATTTGGGGAAGCCGTTTTGGCCAGCAGTCTCCTGTAGACAAGTTCCTTTCCATGGAGGGGATCTGTCTTGTAAGTTTAGTGTCCCAACCTGTGTATCAGAAAGCCACACTGCAGCAGAAAGAGGCCTCCTGGCTGACTTGGGAAGTGTCTGAAGAATGGGAGTTCTGTACAGCATTGCCAGCATAGCATTAATGCCAATTGAGGCTAGTTCAAACCTGTAAATTGTGTCTGATCAGCCCTGGTTAAACCAGTCATTGAGAATTAGGGTCTGGGATGCCAAATAATACTGATGGAGGGTGGTCATGCCATGGCCCTGTTGTACGTGGCATGTTGGCATTTTGTCAAGGTCACTCTCTGTCTGGATTTGTTTCACTGAAATGTCTTTGCTATAGTACCATCTCCCTTAAAAATTGATGGCGTATTGCCTGCGGGGAATTTTGGAAAAGGTACTAGAACCGTAGCAGAACCATCATTTTATATAGTGCAACCCCACACATTACATTAAGAGAGTTGGGCCCCCACTTCCTCAAGGAGGCTTTCACCTTTCGGACCAATGGAGTAAAGTTAAGATTCCATTTTAGCCCAGGAAGAAGGGTGATATGAATTCCTAGGTCCGGAAAGCTCAAGAGCTGTGCGATGATGGAGGTCTGCCAGGCAAATCAATCCTGAATGGGGTGGACGGAAACCAACACAGATGTAGGGTTGTTGACCTGCAGCCTCTCCGTAGAGCTGAAGGATTTGCATGCACGTCACTGACTTATTGGTCAGGAATAGTAGAACATCATCCACATATGAAACTATTCCATCCTTGTGGCACATCTCCTACAACCAGCCTTGAATTTGCACATCACAGTGCCTCACCTGCTAAATAATAAGGGCAAAGAGGAGGGACAGGGAGACAACCCTGCCTGGTTCCCCAAATAATAGGGATCGGATCAGAGACCATTCCATTGAGTTGCATCCACACAGGTGGTCAGGGATATGACAGCTTGACATACCTGAATAAGTGAGGGCCCATGCCCGCCCTGTTAAAGACTTGGATCAAAAAAGACCCGGTCTACAGCATCAAATGCCTTTTTGAAGTTTAAACAATAAGGAAAGTATTCAGTGAGTAAAGAAGGCTCTAACTTCCCCTGAATACAACTGGCTCAAGAGGTGCACTAATCAGGGTGAATACTTAAAAAAATATATATATATCTACCAGCAGATCATACTGGTAAGTACTATGGGCCATATTTATACTTTTTGACGCACAACTGCGCCAACGCAGTTCTGGGTCAAAATTTTGTACCGCCGGCTAAAGCCATTCCAATGCACCATGCGGGTGCCTTATTTATGGAATGACGTTAGCCGGCACTGTGGACTGGTACGCGTAAAAAAAAAAATACTCACACTAGGCAGCGCTGGCGTATGGGAAAATGGGGGTTGTGCTTTCAAAAAATGGTGCAAGTCAGGTCTGAGGCAAAAATCAGGCCTCACACCGGACTTGCGCCATTTTATTTTACGCCCAACCTCTATTGACATGACTCCTGTCATAGCAAAGACAGGAGTCATGCCCCCTTGCCCGATGGCCATGCCCAGGGGACTTGTGTCCCCTGGGCATGGTCATTGGGCATAGTGGCATGTAGGGGGGCCCAAATCAGGCCCCCCTATGCCACTTAAAAAAACATTAAAAAATACTTACCAGATCTTACCTCTACTTCCCTGGGATGGGTCCCTCCATCCTTGGGTGTCCTCCTGGAGTGGGCAAGGGTGGCAGGGGGTGTCCCTGGGGGCAAGGGAGGGCACCTCTGGGCTCCTTCCGAGCCCACTGGTCCCTTAACGCCTGCCCTGACCCAGGCATTAAAAAACGGCGCCCATCAGACTGTGAGCCGTTTTTTTATGGCCCACCCCCTCCTGTGCGTCAAAATGACGACAGAGTATAAATAAGGAGCACAGGCCTTAAAGTCATTTTTTGGAATGGAACGCCTACCTTGCATATCATTAACGCAAGGCAGGTTCCCCCTTCCAAAAAATGACGCACATGGTGGGATTTTGACGTCCGCGGGGTCGGGCATCAAAGTATAAATGTGGGGCAGGGTTTGAGCTGAATATGCGTGAAAAGTTTTGACGCACATTCGTCGCAAGCAGAGTATAAATATGCCCCTATATTTCAATTTGCTAGGCACACAACCCACCAGAACAACATTCGATCAAATTATACAGAAAGTATATATCATTGAAACAGTAGTTCAACCTATGTTTAAATTATTTATTAGTCCATATATAAGTCCAGTTTGGCAACGCTGTATCCCCTATCAGTTGATGTAAGATCCAATCATTCTTATTCCGTAAGTCTCCAAATCAATCATAAACTAAGCATCACATTACATTTTCCACCGATATAGTCTCTTGAAATCCTTCAGAGCCAGCCCGCCAACACGTGTTTCGTCAGGGATATTACCCTTGTGACTTCATCAGGGCCTTTTTGAAGTTATTAAGTAGAAGGGCATTGGAGTATGGCGAGAACTGTCAGCATGACAAATCCATGTGGACTCTCCAAAGGCAGTGCCTTGTACCTCAGGATTTCAAAAAAGCTACACTGATCCAGATGGATAAGGGTGTTCAGAGTATCTTTTAAATAGGTAGCTAGGGACTTGACAAATCATTTGATTTCTGCATTAATCCAGGAGAAGGGCTGATGCACAGTGCACATGTTAGGCATAGGGTTTAGGAATAACCATAAAAGGGACCATATTGATCTCCCCTGGGAAGTGGCCAACCTAAGCTGATTCCTCATAAAATGGTAATAATTGCAGGGAGAGGGTAGCCCTGTATGCACTGTAGCAATCTGCAGGATAGCCATCTGAGCCAGGTGTCTTCCTTATGGGCATGTCAGAAATAGCCACTGCAATTTCTTCAGCTGTAATCGGTTGTTCAAGCTCCTGCAGTACAGCACAGAATACTGTGGGCAGGGGGTTGCTGACCAGCATTAGGGAGTTCCTCTCAGCCATGGGCCTCATAACAGCAGCATACAGCAATCAATAGAAGTCAGCAAAGATTTTCACTATGTCAGGTGTGGTGTAAAGTGGTGTTCCCCCAGAATCTAAAATTTCAGGGATTACCCAGGATGCCATGGGTCTGGTAGCCAGCCAGTACAGTAGTTTGCCATTTATGTTGCCCTGTTCGTAAATCCTTGCCATGGGGGGCTGCCAGACCTGGTGCGCGTCCTCTACCAATATCTGCTGTAACTCTGCATGGTTAATGGCAAGCGGACAAGAGCCCTCAACCTGGGGGTTGTCTAGAAGGTGCACCTTTAAGTGCAGTATCTAGGCCTCCACAGGGTCATGCATTGGAGTTTTTTGCTCCCTTTTTCACTATAAAACATTTGATGTTCACTATAAAACTTTTGATGTACCCTCTAATAGTTGGCTTGCCTGCCACCCACAGTGTTCCAGCCAACTCAATGGTACCATGGTTGACTTCAAAGAATGCTGTTAATTCTTCAGCTGGTGCTCAAGAGAAATTTTTATCTTTAAGATGCCAGGCAGTGAAGCACCAGATGGGCTGCCAGTGGGTGCCCTTGAGTTGGAGTGGTATGGGGGAGTGGTCAGTGATTCGCCTGGGGAGAATCTGCAATCTGACATGTGCAGACAGTGAGTGTCAGGCAGAAGTATAAGATCAATGCGAGTGAGGGGATGATGAGCTGCTGATGTGTGTATGTGTATTGCCATTGATGTGGATGCCATAGTCCCCATGTGTTGCACAGGCCGAGAGCGTCTACCCAGTTGAACAGATGATGAGCCCTAGTACATCTACTTCCTGAGGGGGCACTTGTGAAATCGAAGTGGGGATCAAGGACAGCACTGAAGTCCCTCCCCCACTGTGATGCTGACTGGGAACTCTAGGATGAGTGGGAAGAACTCACCAACCTGAGGAGGGACATGGACAAAAAACAGGTTAAAGCCCTACCCCTCGATCCTACCCTCGTAATCTACATATCTGCCATGGATGTCAGTGAGGACCCGGGAGACTACCCTAGAATGATTGCCAACCACTGAAAGCCACAAGTAAAACTCACCGGGGAAACGCTGTCAATTCCCATAGCAGAGCAGGAACGGCCATTGGGTGCCAAGGAGGTGTGTTTCCTGGTGCACCAGGACAGCAGGAAGGGAGGGCCACACGTATCACAAAACTGTGGACCACTTAATGCACAGTGACAAATAAAAACACTTACATTAGAACAAGTCAACCCCATACCATCCCCCACCCAGGCTTCCACCACTGAAGCATCTGTAACCCACATATCAGGAACACAACCCTAAAACATCCTCACTAACTAGATGTGGAGTGGGGGACCACCTCCTGAAAATGATCATTGAATAGACATCAAGCAAGATCAGTAGTCAGCCCCAAGTAATCAAACAAACAAGCAGCAGGGCCACAGAGTGCTGCCAACAGTCAGTTCAGGTCTCTTTGGAGTGAGGAGAGAGTGAGTCTCCTGGAGCTTCTGTGGGTAGCACAAGGTCAGAGGATGTTGTTCCTTCCAGTGCTAGGTAGGGCCAGGTCTGTGGCTGTAACATGGGTGAATCACAGCCTGATGAAGGTGAGAGGTCTGTGTTCCATCCACAGCCTCAGTAGTAGCAGGTCTGACTTGAAAGGAGATGCACCAGCCCCCCAGGGGTATATCTCTGGAAGTCTGGATAGATTGAGTGGACAGGCCGATGCATCTATATTCTGTCAGCCAGTCCCATACAGCCTCTAGTGTGTCAAAGAATATTGATTTGTCATCAAATATCACTTTCAGGCATGTAGAAAATAAAAGCATGTATTGCAGGTTCATGGCTTTTAGCTTCTAATTGACCTCTATATATGACCACTGCCTAGCTTGGACTGCTCTGGTGTAATCAGGGAACACCATGATCTTAGAGTTCAGTTCCTTGATCTGTTGACCTTGGCATAGCATGGCATCCCAGTCTCTGAAGTTCAGGGTGCAAGTGTTCATAGGACTGTGTCGGCCCCCCAGAGTCAGCTTGGGCATCAGCACTCTATGTGCTCGCTCCATCACAAACCAAGCTGACAACTGAGTTGGTGGCATCCAGGATTTTAATCCCTCCTCCGGAAACACTGTTGTGTCCGTGGCTTCAGAGCCTTCAGGAAAGCTCACCATTAGGACATTATTGCATCTAAACCTGTTTTCAGCTTCCTCTGCCTGGTCCTGCAGCTCTGCAGATTGAGACAGTCTCTGATAAATTGTCCTCAACCACTGATATGCGACTCAGCAGCTGTGACTCTGCAGCCACATTTCATAAGAACCTTCATAATTTTGTTTTCTACTGCTGCCTGCAATGTCTGAACGACCTGTAGGGTTGTGGACAGGTCCCCAGAGTCTGGGTTTACCAGATGGTGCAGTACCCCTGCAGGCCCCTTGGTGAATTTTTCGATGCAGGGTTGAGAGGAGTGGGACTGGTGGGTTTTGTCCTTCCACATATGCCCAACAGTTGTGCTCACGGATAAAATGGCAGTGCGTTGCACCCAACTCGCTTTCCCCACTGAGGCAGAGCAACACGAGCTGTCAAGGGGAACAGAGTGGATTACAAGGGTCCATAGCCCAGAAGGTCCAAGGGGGCAAGAGTCAGCATGTCTGAGGAAGACCAGGCCTGTCAGCACCAACCCAGTCTGAACCACATGCAAGTCATTATTCATTACCCCACAGTGCCTGACTCGGACAGAGGTGGGCCATCCTGTCACTGCTTCTGCCACTGTCTGTCACTGGGACCACAGGTGACTGAGCCTTCCGCTGCCCCTCCTCCTCACCTCCAAGGCCATGTGGGCCAAGGTTCAGGATCATTGTGTGCTGAGGGGAGCGGCACCACTATCCTCCAGGCTGGGGAATCACCAAAGCCAAGTCGGGCAGTATTGCCACTGCAGACCGGTCCTCCATGGCCCACCAACTGCCCCTACCAGCTGCCACAGTCAACACCTCCCCACATTGGGAGTGCAGTAGTCTGGTGCAGAAACTCCATGGCTGAAGGAGTGGTTGCCTTCAGGCCCCTAGATCCAGAGGCTGACAATCACAATTGGGATGCCAAGGGGGCTGCCATCTTTTGTGTGGCTGGCACCTCCTCAGCCAATCAGTATGTTCCAGGATTTGCACAAGACTGGCACCACTCACCTCCTCCCCTTTGGGGCACCTGGTACCTGCTGACTCCTGGAAGAAGGAAAGAGCTGGGGAACCATTAGAATGGGCAGCTTTAATTCGCAGATGACTGAGAGGGGTCCAGAACACTCTCAGAGTGTATCCATGCCTCCTTTTTCACTTTTTATTGGATGCCCTGGTCCCTCCTGAGCACCCACAGCGAGGGTTTCTGTTGGAAGACTTGAGGGGAGCCTCAAGTCCATATAGCCCCTGCCTTCTCCTTGTGTGCCTTACCTAGATGTGTGCATGAGCTGGCAACATTCTCTTCTGATCCTGCCCTGACAAGGAGCAAACTCTTTGCTTTGGCTCACAAACAGAAGGAAGGGTCAGGCTACCCTATCCCGCCCATGTTGGCTGCAGACAGGGGGCATTGTGCTGGCTCACCCTGCCCCTCCGATACAGATGTGGGCAATATGACTGGCATTTCTTATGGTGTCATCTTCTACCCATGGGATGGGTTCCCCTCTGACACTTTGCCCCTATCCCAACTCTCCTGCACAGCATTTTAATACTTTTAAACATAGGAAGTTCTAGTGGTCTATGGAAAGACATTTTCTGGGAGCCTTGCTCGCACCTCCAACTGACACAGTTGCCTGAAACCTCCCCACGAAAATTTTAAATCAGAGCCTTGCATTGTTTGCTCTAGAGTGCTGTTTTTCCTCCTCTCTTTCTGTGGGATTTCTCAGCCTAGGTGCAGTGTGAGGAGTTAACTAGCACAAACATATTTCACCATTTTCCAAGTAACTGGGTCAAGAATTGTTAAAGGCTCTAATGTGTGATGAGAAATTTGATCATCCTGCTGGCTAGCAGACTAATTAATGTAGCCCAGACGTGGGGCAAGGGACTGGAATCTGGTCAGGGCTGAGCCAGGAAAATATGAAAGTTCTTAAAATGCCATAAGGAGTACAGATAGGTTGAAAGAAACTGAGGACCTATCCTCTAGATTTGTTTTACCCTAAGGTTGCTACCCCTCTGATCCCTGTAGAAGTAAGTGGGGCGAAACAGTACTTTGGTGCAGAATGTGTGTATAACATGTAACTCAGTTAAGCAGAAGAGATCTTCAGTATGCACTACAGGCCTAACCTATGAATCCCCACTTACATTGTAAGGCCTAGCCCTGGTCACCACCAATCCTTGAATGGTCCCGTCTGCGGCAGGCTACCTGTTTGCAGTTATGTGGCTGTGTCAGACAGTAGTTTCACTTGTCAGCCTGCACACATGATCATACCCATGCATTCATGCTTTCACATGTAACCAACACATAGCCTGTTACTTTAGCTGAGCAGCAATAGCCTTATCTTTCTTAAAAGGTGGACATTGGTGGATAACACTCTTAGGGTGCTATCGATTTTCCATCAGATTTCCTGTCCGCTGCCTTGGCGGTTCACCAGCTCTATTTAGATATTGGCAGGTCCATAGAGGAAAGACAACCAACAAACTGCTGTCACCACCATGAACCTCCACCCACGTTGAAGGTGATATAGGCAAAAGCAGCTGGCAGTGGTGCTCCAGCTTCTTTTACTGCCAATCATGATGCGCCTTCCCACTGATGCACTGTGGTGGCTAAAATTCCTTAACTGAGTTGGCGGATTGGGAGGGATGAAAGGATGAAACTCTCCTTTTTTTAGAGTGTTATCATTTCCTGCCACTATGAACCTGGGCGTTCAAGTCCTGCTGTTGCTGCTGCTCCTGGACCAAGATGAAAATAAACCCCATTGTCGTTGGAACAGAAGTAAGTCCCTGCCCGTCATCCTCTGAATTGCTGGTATAAAATTTCCAATGGACTTGTGCATGTTTAACAAATATGTGCAAGCAATAGTACCATGATGTGCAATGCACATGTCTGTAATTTCCCAATTACAGACATGTGCATTGTGAGTAATCAATTTTCCAAGGTGCCACCCCCGTGCCACCTTGGGAAACCTTACAGCCCTCGCTTGATCTATTTAGGTAAGAGAACTATGGAGCATTGTTGTACTTTTAGGCAACATAATAGGCAATTGCAAATCGCAAATTCCCTCTTTATGGGTCAATATATTTGCAGACTGCAGTGCAGAGACTAGGAGAGTAGTAGGACAAGGGTACCTAACCTCATAGCTAACTTTTGTACACTATCAGCAGATTTTAAAAACATGCTGCGCTAAAAAGTAGCAATGTGAAATAAAATACCCCAAAAAAGATTTGAGGCATAAATAACATTAAATAAATATTTATTAACTCTAACAAGAATATAAAACCTACCCCTTCCACCCAGAACTGGCCCACCCCTGTCCTCAAACAAATCTCCCTGTCCTCAACCAATGTCTAAAAAACTCAACTGTCCATGACAAAAGAGAAGTGCAGTGGCCCTGGGGTCAAAAACCCACATTCCCACCCTCTTCACCCACAGCAAGTCTTACCCACCAAAACAAAGGATAAAGAAAGGGCAGAAGAGGGCGCTAGAGGTGGGCCTGGAGCTTTTTCAGGAGCCCCTTTCTATGTGCCTCCCTGGCTTCTATCTGTGCCAGCCTTCACAGGCCATGGCATTGAAAGGCTCAGTCTGGGGGGGCAGCAGTGATAGAAAGGTGACGGGCAGCTGCCAGTGTTCTGTAGCACCAGTGTTGG